>NC_141699.1:31864175-32286675 GCF_964263255.1 Lissotriton vulgaris | reverse complement strand
GGAGGATTTCCGGGTTGTTGCCCACAACCTGGAAATCGAGACTAAGCAGTCGTCCGTCAGACCAGGTAGTTGAGGTCTTTCTGCCAGACGGACTTACACGTCCACCCGTTATAGTGGAATATGATATACCCAGGGAGAGCGACAGACTTGTCCTCCCCTTCTATCACATGTGGCACTTCCACATTCTCCTTTTGAGTTGAACCCGTGCTTTGAGCGGGTTGGAATTATCACCGGTCCAACGACTTCTGCACAGTCAGTTTTATTTTCCTACAGCCCTGAAGAGTCACAGGATTACTCCCTAGTGACGAAACACGTGTTGGCTGTTTTTCTTTCTATATTTATCAAGAAACATGATATAAAATCATCCTAAAGATATTCCTGATGTTGACCTTCATCATTTTTGCACAGAAAGTAATTTGAATAGTGGTTTTTACACTAAAACTAATAGCCTAAACGTGTGCACAGGACTTGGTTCTAATTTGCAGTGTGGGTCCAGACCCACATACTCGCAGGGGTTTTTGTTCGGGTTTGTTTCCCCTGACCTGGTAGCACCATAATCATTGCTTACATCTCACACTCCATTGCGAACGTGCTTGAGCGCAATTTCTTCCGGTCTTGATCTAAACCCTACACCAAACCAGTACACCCCCACAGTCTGTTTTAGTTGCTGCACCAGCATTGTCGGTGAAGTAATTCCTGCACTTATCTTTTTTCCTTGTACATTTTAATTAAATACTCCTATTCATTTTTTTTTATTATATGAAAATGGAAAATAAAAAAAATAAAAATGTACAAAATCCCATTAATAAGAGGAAAAATCAGATTTCTCCTCCTCCAGTAAAATCTAAAGTGGTGGAATCCAGTGAGCCATCCTTAGCTATAATTCTTGACGAGCTTCATACATTGCGCGCAAATACTGACACCATTGCATCAGAGAATAAAAACGTACGCAAGGATATGGCCAGCACGTCGATGAAAATCTCAGATAATTCAATTAAAATACAAGACCATAAAGTGAAAATTGATGCTTTTACACCACTTGTGGAAAAGATTTCCCCCATGTCTAATCTTCTTCTGGATATGGAAGATCATAACAGGCAATACAATTTGCGCATTTTTAATTTACCAGAGGAGTTTGAAGGTTCTAATTGCAGATGATACTTGGAAAATGTGCTACCTTGCATATTAAACATCAAAATTCCAGAGAAATTTGAAATTGATAAAGCGCATAGGATTCCATCCCATCGCAATACTAAGCATACTAAGCCAAGGCAAATGATTTTTAAGGTACTGCATCACCATCATTTGGTAATGATAAGAAAAGCAGCTGGGAAATTCCATCTTTAACAGTTAATGGCAGCAGAATCTTTATTCACCAAGGGGCATATTAACAAGCGGCAGCGAAAATTATCGCTGACCGCTGTTAGCGTTAAAAAATATATCGCCAGCTATCTCTGGCGATAATCGCCATGGTAGCGCAGTGTTATCTACACTGAGCGCCATGGCGATAAAAAGAAAACAGGGATAGCAGGAATATCGCCGTTTTACATTGAATAACGCTGGATTTCCAGCGTTATTCCATGAAAAACTGTGATAACCTTGGTGATAGTGACTGTGGTTGCAATCACATAATCCACCTCCCATTACAGGTATGCCTAAATCTGAAAATTAGTATAGAAAACAATTGGTCCTTGACATAATTATAACATAGAAAACAATTATTACATTCGGTTAAGTTGATTTACTTTAAACCAAGACTGAATCTGTATTGTTAATTCAATAAGTAATACTAGCCACCATTGACAGAATATCACACAGTCAGCACCAACAAACCAATAGAACTGAGAAAAAGTCCAATCAGGTCGGTCTGTTTAATGTACAGTATAACAAAGTTTAGAATTCAAAGTATCTTTATACATGTATTTACATAGATAATAAACCAAGATATATTTCTATTATATTTCTATTCCATAACGCGAGTTGGAGCTGGAAAGCCGTGCGCCACACTGAGCTAGAGGATTTATCGCTCTGTGCTGGATACAGCGAAACTGGCACTTGATGTCAAATTCTTTGAAAACATCCCCGAACTAACGCGGTGGTAATAATTTGGGAACTAACCTAATTTTGAGTGCGGACCAATCGTCGCACTGATGTTGAAGCACCACAAAAGGGTGCCCAATGATACTAGTTTTTAACTGACGTGCACTCTGAAAGACTCCCCCCCATTACCCCGTCCTGATGAAGACCCGTTGTTGAGGACTTGAACCACCCGTTGTATGGTTGGGTCGAAACGTCGACGACAATTCCCTTTGGAAGCCTGCACCTACTGACCCCTGTCCCCTGCCCCAATTCCATAAATCCCATTGCCATCCGTGCAAACTAAGGACTACGGAACTGTATATAGCATACAAGCTAGTGAAAAAGAAGTACATTTTTTACAAGTGTTATCCAGGGCAGGCTCGTTTTTCCTTGTATGCAAATGACCTACACTATGTTTCTCTGATCCTCTTGATCATTCACTTGAGCACACACTTTAATCTTTCTCTGTGCACGTTCTCTTTTATTATAGAAATATATCTTGGTTTATTATCTATGTAAATACATGTATAAAGATACGTTGAATTCTAAACTTTGTTATACTGTACATTAAACAGACCGACCTGATTGGACTTTTTCTCAGTTCTATTGGTTTGTTGGTGCTGACTGTGTGATATTCTGTCAATGTGGGCTAGTATTACTTATTGAATTAACAATACAGATTCAGTCTTGGTTTAAAGTAAATCAACTTAACCGAATGTAATAATTGTTTTCTATGTTATAATTATGTCAAGGACCAATTCTTTTCTATACTATTGAATACCCAGGTCCTTGGACTATACTGGGTCAACCCCTGTTTTATAACAATAAATCTGAAAATTAGCAGACTTTAAAAACCAACATTACCTGTGGTTAGCGCTCTTTTTTGATCTCTAAGAGGGTTAGTGTGAAGCTTGATAATAGGAGAAATGTCGCTTTGCGACATTTCTCCTATTATTTTGCTCTGGAACGCCCCCTTTGCATCTCATTAGAGATGCAAAGGGAAGCGTAGAGAAAAAGGGTGCTAACATGCGATTTTGCATGTTAGCACCCTGTTGTTGATAGGGAGATCATTTTATCTCCGCTTTTTTGGCTTTTAAAGCCACAAACCGGAGATAAATCCCTTGTTAATATGCCCCCAAGACTTTGCTAAGGAGACTGTCAAGACTCGTAAAGAGTTTACTGATTGTCGCCCTCAATAGAGAAGAATTGGTTTTAAATATGGACTGTTTGATCCTTCAACAATGCGTATTTAGAAAGATAATTTTTCTAAATCCTTTCAACGTCTTGAAGATTTGAAAGTGTTTCTGGACCAACGTTCACAGCATTCTATGGATACGCAGGATTTCGGCACTTGAGCAATGCGTTAATATGTTTTTCTGTATTTATCTCAGTTCCTTGATTGTTCAGAAGGTTTACAATTGTTCCTGGATCAACGTTCGCAGCAATTTATGGTTATGCATAATTTCTGTTATTTAAACACTGATTTTAAAATATATTTCTGCTTGGATAAGTTATTATACATTTCTCACTGGGCTCCACCGATCTGGTCATGCTTGTAAAGCGTGTGTGCGTTTCACTTTTTTTATTGATGTTTATTTGTTGTTTTCTTTTGTATGTTAGTTTGTCTATTCTTTTACCTACTCTTTCCTCTTCGCCTGTTCTGGAGTTACTATTTATTCATACTCTTTCCTTACTTTTTACTTTCCTACTCTTGGCCTTTCTTTCTCTTTCTCTTTTATTATGGCTAATGTTCAGAATATTAAAGTAGTCTCATTAAATGTTAAAGGTTTACATCATCCAGTTAAGCGCACTAAAATTGTAGATAATTTAAGTAATTGCAAAGCAGATATTGGTTTTATACAGGAAACCGATATTGATGACAAAATCTTCTATTATATGAAAAAAAGTGGGTTGATAATATTGTTTCTTCTCCTGCAAATGGCTAAAACATGGTGTGGCTATTCTCTTTGCAAAAAAATTACATTGCCAAATTTTGAGTACATTTTCAGATACTGGTAGGAGATATGTCATAGTCAAAATTAAAGTTTATGATTCAGTCTTAATTTTACTAAATGTTTATGGTCCTACTGCGGATGATCCTGTTTTTTGGTCTAATCTTAAAACTGAAGTTCTAAAATTGGGTAAGGTACCTCTAATTGTTAGAGGTGATTTTAATGTTATATTTGATCCATTATAAGATAGATCATCTCTTACTAAATGTCGTCCTCCTAAGGGTTGTTATGCTTTCAAATCATTTATTCTAACCACATAGTTAGTTGATATTTGGCGACTACACTTCCCCACAGAAAAAAGTTTTACATTCTTTTCTAAGCCACACAATTCTCATTCTAGGCTTGATTATTTTTTAGTCTCCAGACAATTATTTAACTCTGTGATTACTCCTATGATTGGTAACATTCACATTTCAGACTATGCGTTGATTTATTTTGTATTGAATATAAATTCAACTTTTACAAAGCAATCTAGATGGCGAATGAATACTGACATTGTTCTTAATGAACATAATAAACCTAAGCTCTTAAATGCCTTTCAGGATTATTTCCTTTTTAACCCTGAAGGTTCTACTTCTATGGGATGCTTTTAAACATATTAGAGGTGTAACTTTTTCTCTTACGGCCCACGAAAACAAAACCTTTAATGCAAATATTAAAAATGTAGAAAAGCAAATTGATCAATTTGAGATACTTCATCTAATGATCCTCAGTATAGAGTCAAATTACAAAAACCTGAATATGAATTTAACTCAATCCTTAGCAAAAGAGCTGGCATTCAGATTTCTAATTCTAAAGCCAAATTTTGTTTTAATGCCAACAGATCTGACAGACTTTTAGCTAATTATTTACGTATAAAAAAGATAAAACTCAAATAAATTCAATTTATGGCCCTAATGGTAAAATTGCTTTATCCCACAATGATATCCTTAATGAATTTTTGTATGTTTGCTCTACTCTCTATAACAAACTGTAGTAATGTTTAGAATTGCATGATGCAGTTATGATGCAGTGGAACTGCATCACAGTGAATGTTCTAATGTAAACCAGTACTTGGTGAGACTGCTGATGGTTGCTGCAGATAACTTGTACTCCATTAAAGATACTCCAGAAATTATTTAAAGTATTTGCGTGGATTACCATATAAATTGGCGACGAGGACCTGCGCAGAGGACAGGAAAATGGCTCAACCATCACCTCTGGAATGATAGTAAACTGATTTTGCGCTATTTAGGAAGAAAATCTACTATTGAAGAAGAGAATTTTCAATCCTGTAAGTTAAATCAAGATTCTTCATTTGTACTTAAAAACTTGTATGTGCTCTTTAAGAAGAATTTACCTCTAGTGCTGCAATGCTTATGATATCAATATTTATCATCACTACGATCTGCGTTGAAACATTGGCTGATATTGGCTGTGTTTTAAGCCATTAGTGTGTATTTGTGAAGCCCGTCAGAACCCAAGCGTGAGAAGAATTGCCTGCTGTTACACGCATTTAATATTGAACTAAACTGCCTTTTAAAAGTAGTTTCTGTGGCTTAAGTTATTTCTTTTAATGGAATAAAAGCATTTAAAAAAGCTTTTAAAGGATTAAAACCTGCTCTATGCCTGTAAGGTGAAGCGTATGAAGGATCCATGAAGGATCTAATTTACTTGGATGGCGTCATCAGAAAGATTTGAATATTGTACTTAATCCAAATGCTGTGGAACCAGTAATGGTTATTGAACAAAACGTGCAAGATGTGACTTCTAAAGGGAGATGAACAATGAATGGGGAAAAATGTTAATGGAAAAGCATCGGAATGGTTATCTCAGTGTGGGTTGACAATCAAAAAGGAGAAGTGTTAAATAAGGTTGAGTCAGGTCAATTATTTGGGTCATCAGATTTCAGCAAATGGTATAAGAACAAAGAGTAGTATTGTGAAGGCTGTGAAAGATGCTCCTTCTCCTATTAATAAGGAACAATTAAAGTCCTTTTTAGGTCTTGCTGAATACTGTTCTAAGTTTGTGCCTAAGTTTGCTGATTTAGTGGAACCTATGAGGCTTCTTTTAAAAAAAAGGAATGGTGTTTGAATGGAATGCTGAGTGTGAGGATGCGTTTGTTAAAGTGAAGTATAGTCTTTCCAATGCCCCTATTAGGACATTTTGGGCCATATGTAGGTAAATGGCATTTACCGAATCGTAAATACCTAATTTTACCGATTCGGTATTTACAATTCGGTAAATGCCATGTAGGTAATACTTCTTTAAATATTACCGAATCTGTAATATTCGGTAATTACCGAATCGGTATGTACCGATTCAGTAATTGCCATTGATTCCTATGGGCCTTGAGGACCATAGGAATCAATGGCAATTACCGAATCGGTAAATACCGATTCGGTAATTTTACCGATTTGTCAAGAGGGACAGGGTGTCACTTCGACACCCTGTTGCACCCCTGATTCTGGCTTGTGTGCCATTTAATATTGAACTAAGGGCATGTATGTGTGTCACATGGCACAGGTGTGCATGCACAGATGTGCATGTACACAGAAATTCGTTATTTACCATGCCATTGTATTTCATGGTAAATAACGAATTTCTCAGGGCCTGTGGCACTGTTTCTAGTGCCACCTACATCCCAAATTAGCGATTCTGCACATTTACCGAATCAGTAATTTACCGATTCTGTAAATTTTCCGATTCTGTAAATATACAGAATTGCTAAATTTCAGGCCCCCTACATCTGGAAATACAAATACCGGTCGGTAACGGCCGAAATCGGCCGTTACCGACCGGTATTTGTCCACCTACATATGGCCCTTTGACTTTAAGAAAAAGTCTATTTTGATCACGGATGCGAGTAATGTTGGATTAGGGGCAGTGCTATTACAGGTGTCAGATAGTAATGAAATTATCATTGGGTTTGCATCACGCAGATTGCGGAGCGGAAAAATCATATTCTACTATAGAAAAGGAAGCACTGGCGTGGTGTTGGGGAATAGCACATTTTAGGTATTATCTGTGGGGGTTGCCTTTTGTTGTGAAAACGGATCATAAACCTTTGGTCCATGTTTTTAAAGGTGGACGGGGTTTAGATGGAAGTGTAACTCCCCGTATATCGAGGTGGTTGCTATCTGTTTTAGTCTACAAATTTGTGGTGGAGTATGTGCGTGGCAATAGAAATGTTATTGCGGATTGTCTCTCAAGAATGCCGGTGGAAGATGATTGTGTAGAAATTTTGGAGGATTTCGTTGTTAGTGTAGACAGTGAATTTGCTGTAAGTCAGGATGAGTGGAGAGAAGCTACGGAGAAGGATGAGGAATATAAGAAGGTGAAAGAATTGATTATTAATTCTTGGACTGGATGTAGTGAAGGGACAGTTCATAAACAACACATGTTGATTAAGCATGGGCGGATTTCGTGGATCCACGATCCGCGAATTTGCGGATTTACAGATTCGCGGATCCGCAAAATCCGCGAATTTGCGGATTCGCGGATTTTGCGGATTTTTTTAATGGGGGGGGGGGGGGTCTTCTGTCCGAGTTCAAGTGCCTCTTGTGTGTATAAATGGTTAGAGACCGATCAGAGCAGCAGATGAAGAGAAAGAAGCTCCTGGTCACAGGAACAGCACGAGGATTGCGCTCATGAAAGTCAAGGATACAAAGGCCTCTATCCAGCATCACAGCTGATTTTCGACGGTAGATTTGGGAAGAAGGCACACCTGCCCTGCCTCGACGACGCTCACGATTGTTTTTGGGCTGATGAATGAGTCACCGAATTTCAGCTTCACCTAGTTCCAACGACCATGTGTGTGTTACTATGCAATCGCCCCTAAGGGCACAGGGGTCCCTTGAGTGAGCTGTCCATCATAGTGGGTAAATGGCGGGAAGGCGGTGCACAGTCACCGAGAGTGTGTGAGCGGGGCCAAACGGGCGGGGCTTCCATGCGAGTTCACATGCCTCTTGTGTGTATAAAAGGTCAGAGACCGATCAGAGCAGCAGATCAAGAGAAAGAAGCTCCTGGTCACAGGAACAGCACGAGGATTGCGCTCATGAAAGTCAAGGATACAAAGGCCTCTATCCAGCATCACAGCTGATTTTTGACGGTAGATTTGGGAAGAAGGGCGGCATACCTACCCAGCCTCGACGACGCTCACGATTGTTTTTGGGCTGATGAATGAGTCACTGAATTTGAGCTTCAACTAGTTCCAGCGGCCATGTGTGTGTTACTATGCAATCACTCCGAAGGGCGCAGGGGACACTTGAGTGAGCTGTCCATCCATCATCCTGGGCTGTAACTATTTTAGGATGGCACCGGCAAGCTGCCAGCGCCATCCTAAAATAGTTACTAAATTAGCTTCATTAGGGAGCACTAATAGATAAAATAAAGCAGGTGCTCGAGCACCTGCTTTATTTTATCTATTAGTGCTTCCTGTTGAAGCTAACTTAGTAACTATTTTAGGATGGCGCTGGCAGCTTGCCGGCGCCATCCTAAAATAGTTATAACAACAACTTCAAGCTTGAAGGCTTGAACTTTTGCCCCCCGAATCCGCCGCTCGTGGATTCGCGGATTTTCGGTTAATTCGCGGGAGTTTGCGGATTGTGGATTTACCGAAAATCCGCAAAATCCCCGAGCGGAACGGATTTTGCGCTCACGCTTAATGTCGATTAAGGAAGAACTTAGTTTGCAAGGTGACAAGATTTTAAGAAGAAATAGGATAGTTCCACCAGTTTTATTAAGATCAAAGTTGTTGATAATTTTACATGAAGGGCATCTAGGTAGGAGTTTGACTAAGCGAAGATTAAGAGAATCTTATTGGTGGCCAGAGATGGACAAGAATGTGGAAGATCGTGTGCGAGATTGTCATGCTTGCGGCAATAGTGATAAGGTAAAGGCTACAAGAGAACCTCCATTGAGATGTGTGGAATTACCTATGGAACCTTGGGAGAAATTAGGTTTGGATGTTTTGGGTCCGATTGACAAGTTGGGAAGCAATAATCGGTTTTTATTCGTATTGGTTGATTACCATAGTAAATGATTTACTTGCAAATCAATGGGGCAAGTCTGCACTGCAAATGTAATAGCATTTTTAAAAGAAGTTTTCTTGGAAGAAGTGGTGCCAAAAACTGTTGTAACTGATAATGGCGTTCAGTTAGTTTCTTCGGAAATGACTAGTTTTCTTTTTAGTCTTGGAATTAGTCATGAGAGAGTGTCTTTGTTCCGTCCGCAAGCCAATGGACTTGTAGAAAGGGTGAACAGAATTGTAATGGATTGTATTCAACTTTCTTTGGCTACTGGATTATTATGGAAAGACGAATTACGGAGAATGATGTGGGGTCATAGAATTATGCCTCATTCTGTAACTGGAATTTCTCCTTTTGTGGCTTTGAAGGGAAGAGAACCGGGTACTAAGGAGTATCCGATGTGGTTAAAGGAAAAAAATCAGGTTTGGGTAGCTAGGGAAAGGATGAGGTCAAGAGTTGAATACTGTCAGTGGTGTAATAAGAAGGAATTTGATAATAGGAAATGTGCTAAGGAGTTGATCTTTGCGGAAGGTGATTGGGTTGTTGTAAGAAAATTTGGTTTTGTAAGGAAGGGAGAAAGTAAGTTTTCTCAGCCGCATAAAGTAGTTTCTGTTAAAGATTCTGTGGCTGAACTAGATGATGGCAAGAAATGGAGTTTTGCTAGTTAGTGTAAAGTATCTCATCTGTAATGTATTTTTTTCTAAATGCATTTGTATTTTGTAATGTTTTCTTGCAGAATGTTTTTATTTATATACATAGACTTATCATTCTTCTAATGTTTTCTTATTTTTTATTTTAGATTCCATAGGGGGGAAGTTGTGTAGTAATGTTTAGAATTGCATGATACAGTTGTGATGCAGTGGAACTGCATCACAGTGAATGTTCTAATGTAAACCAGTACTTGGTGAGACTGCTGATGGTTGCTGCAGATAACTTGTACTCCATTAAAGATACTTCAGAAATTATTTAAAGTATTTGCGTGGATTACTACATAAATCCAATGTTGATGATGTCTCCTTAATTGATTCTTTTTTAACTAAATGTGGATTACCCAAGATTTCACAATCGGATACAATCGGACTTGACTCACCCATTACTGAAGATGAAATTCTATCCGCATAAAAACTCTTTAAAAAATACGTCTCCTGGTCCTGATGGTATTCATGCTGAGTTTTACAAAGAATTTCAATTACAACTTACTCCTTTTTTATTCAACTTTTTACTGGTTTTGGTTCAACAGGATTTATCACAGGCTCTTTTACTGAGGCGTTAATTATAGTACTTCCCAAACCTGATAAGGATCCCACACTTGTATCAAATTAGCGACCTATCTCTTTAATTAATCAAGATTGTAAATTATATGCTAAAATACTTGCGTCTACATTATACTCTCTGTTAGATTCTATTATTCGTTAAGATCAATCTGGTTTTACGAAGAATAAATATTCTGCCAAAAATACAAGAACTTTGCTACATGTTATTGAACAAGGTTCCACTTTAACTCTATCATCAGAAATTCTCGCATTAGATGCTGAGACAGCTTTTGATAAAATTCTCTTGCAGTTTTTATTCCATACATTATTATCATTTAATTTTAGTGACACATTTATCCGCATGATTTCTGCTTTGTATTCTGCTCCTACTGCTCGTTTATTTATCAATGGCCAAGTTTCAAACCAAGTCTTCCTAATTAGAGGTACAAGACAAGGTTGCCCTCTTTTTTGTTTCTTATAGGTGTTGGACGTTTACTTACTTCTATAAGGAAATGTGATAGTATTAAAAGAATCAATATTAAGGATGCCATTATTAAACCTTAGCTTATGCCGATGATGTATTTTATTTATTAGTGACCCTTTATCCTCATTCCTTCCCCTATTAGAGATTATTCCGAAGTATTCCAGAGTTTCTGGATATAAATTAAATACTAATAAAACTGAATTTTTTCCTTTAAATATTTATTGTGTTCCTGATATGATACCTATGAATGAAATTATTTGGCAAAAGGATAAATTAAAGTATATTGGTATTTTGTTCACTTCATCAATAAAATCAACAATTTATCTTAAATTATATTGAAGATAAAACATCCAAATGGTCTTCACTTCAACTCTCATGGTGGGGATGAATGGATTCTATTAAAATGACTATTGCTCCTAAGATCCTCTACACCCTTGCCATGATCCCTACAAAATTTTCATTAAAGTTTTAAAAGGATGTTGACAAACTTCTCTCCAAATTTCTTTGGAATAGCAAGTCCCCCTTTATTAGTTATAAAAAATTTAAAATGCTTAAATGTAATGCAGGTTTTGGATTACCTGACTTTTTTCACTACCATAAATATTTTATTTTATAACAAAGTTCCATATGGTTTAACCATTCCTTTTTAAATAATTCTCCTATATGGCTTCTTTTTGAAAAAGCAATAGTAACACCCTTTCCACTACCCACTTTGGTAACCATGTCTAATAAATCACAATTTTTTCATAAATCTGTTATTCTTAAATCCACTAAAATGATTTTTAATGATTTGGATTCAATTTTTCAAACCCCCATGCTTTATACAGGAGATATGTCATTATGGCATAGCACAGTCATTAAATTAAATAGAAATATCATGAATTAATGCTGGTATTTTTTATCTTAAAGATGTCTATTACAACAATGCTTTCATATCATTTGAGGCTTTACAATAAAAATTTAGTTTACCTCAGTCTGACCTCAACAAATATGAATATTTGTGTAATTCGATTTTAGACTCATTTACTTATGTTGTTCCTTCTAATCTTAAAGCTGATTTATCAATTTATATTCAAACTGTTTCCACATCATCTCATGGAGTTTCTATTTTATATAAAAAAATTATCTAATTCTCTAGGAAACAATATTAATATGATTTCAGTATTTTGGAATAATGAACTTTCAATCTCCTTATCTATTGATGCATGGAAAGATATTTGGCTTAGCAGTATTTCTGGTTGGTTACCTGTCTCGCATTATCAAACTAACTCTTATATTTTATTCAACTGTTTATGAACTCCATTACGTTTATTTCAAGCTAAACTTCTTCAATCTTCAACTTGTTGGCACTGTAAATTACTTCCTGGTACATTACAACATATGCTTTTTGATTGTCCTTTAGTTTTTTAATTTTGGACTGAAGTTTGGGATATTATAAAAAAGATATTTAATATTCATGATGATTTTTCATTCAAAATATGCAAATCTGCTGTTCTTTCGCAAAACTTAAATGACTTTGAAGGTAAACTTTTTTATTTTCTTATATCAGCTGCTTTAAAATCCATTAAATTCTGTTGGAAAGATGTTTCGCTATTATCAGTTCATGCTTGGAGGTCTTGGGTTGTTTTTACAAGAAGAGGAGCTCAGTTATCCATGACTGGTATTAATCATAATTCTAACTCCTATCACTGTTTTTCGGAAACCTGTTGATATATATGTATCTTCATAGTTAAATATTTATTTCTAATGTTTTATTGTTACTATATTAGGCCAATTTATACACTATAGTAGCTCTATTTATAGTTAATGCAATAGTTTAAAGCTGATTCCTTTCCCTCCCCTTTTTATTTTTTCAATGAACAGTTGCAATGTTGTTACCTAATGTAATTCATTTGATGTTCTTGTATCTATATATTGTGATGAGGTATTTTCGCTCAATAATATTTTGTATGTACTGTCTTTATTTTTTGCTTAAAAAGATATCTCAATAAAATATTTTGAACTTAAAAAAAGGAAATAGAATGGACTGTAGCGAGCAGGGACATATCGAGCACACAGGAGTGCAATGGACATCTCTGCCTGTGACCTGGCCTGTACAGAGCAGGAACATGTCGGGCACATGGGAATGCAACAGACATCTCTGTCAGAGACTTGGACTGTACCGAACAGGGACATGTAATGCACAAAGGCGTGCAATGGATATCTCTGCGGGTGACCTGGACTGTAGCGAGCAGGGACATGTTGTGCACATGGGCGTGCAATCGACATCTCACTCTGCCGGCACCTTGATGTCCTGGACTGTAGCAAGCAGGGACATGTCGTGCACATGGGTGTGTCATGGAAACTTCACTCTCTCTGCCGGCACCCATGGTGTCCTGGACTGGAGCGAGCAGGGACATGTTGTACACATAGGTGTTCAATGGAGATCTCACTCACTTCGCCGGTGCCTTGGTGACTTGGTCTGTACAGACCAGAGGCATGTTGAGCACATGGGCGTGCAATAGATATCTCTCTCTCTCTCCCGGCGCACCAGTGTCCTGGATTGTACACAGCAGGGACATATTGCGCAGAGAGGCGTGCAATGGAGATCTCACTCTCAATGCCTGCGTCCTGGTGTTCTAGACTGTAGCGAGAAGAGACATGTCATGCACACAGGCATGCAATGGATGCATCACTCTCTCTGCAGGTGCCCTATTGTCATGGACTGCAGAGAGAACAAACATATCTTGCACAGGGGCATGCAAGGACATCTCACTCTGTGCCGGCGCCTCTGTGTCCTGGACTGTAGAGAGAAGAGACATGTTGTGCACACGGGCGTGCAATGGAGATCTCACTTTCTCAGTTCCAGGTGCACCCAATAGGAAATGTACAAATTACTGGAACATAATCTATATGTATGAATAGGCCCGTTGTAAAAGTGCTGACTCCTCTTGTGGGGTTTGCACCATGTTTAGCAGTGTAACACAGGAGGACAGATCTGCGGGTGCTTTCTATAATTAAACACTGGTGAGAGGTGTGCAGACAGACTTACCTGTCTGGCCTGCTCTCCAGAATGATGGTGTGTAGCTGTGGGGAGTAATGGTCCTGAAACGACAGTGTGCTGTGCACAGAGGCCCGCACCACCCTTTGCACAGGCCCCATGTGCATGTCTGCATTAACGACACGCTGAGACCGGAGAGGCTAGGACACCAGGGCACGGGCAGCGATAGTGAGATCTCCATCGTCCATCCATCTCCATTGTCTCAGTTAAACTTAAGACCAACATTTAGGCATAACTCAGACAAAAGTCTAACTTTACGGCGCGTAAATGCCCTTTGCGAATCCCGAAAGTCATAAAGTTAGACTTTCGTCTCAGTTTACCTTTGTGAATCGGCTGATGTTTGTAAATGTAGGTCAGGCCTAACTCTGAGGCATGGGTGCCCACATGCACCGCCACTGTGGTTTTCCTACGTGTCTGACATGCTATTGCACTCCGGTGTGTGCTCTCGCACAGACTGCATGTTTAAACATGTGTCTAACCTGCCACCATAGATCTGTGAGAGTGCCTTTGCGTGCGGACTCCGGCTGGCCTGTAACAAACCCACTGAACCCAGTCCAGCCGGAGGCAGGCTTTTCACCTCCATTCAAATGTACTATGGAGGGCTGGACAGGAACCAACGGGTGTTCACTACCCACGTAGTACAAAAGACCCACAAGGGTTCCCTTACCAAGGATGCTTGGTCTTCCCTTAAGTTAGGAAAAGGGAGGGGTCGCCTGTATTTCAGGGGGTAATAATAGATTGCAGTGGTGTAGCTTCATAATGTTTTCTATCAATACATTCGCTAGGCCAAACCTGTTCCAAAGGTAAAGGTGGGCTTGGCATATCTTGCGTGGAAATGCCACTTATGGAAAGTGGACATTTTTTTTACTTCAAACTCCTTGTGTGCCATAGTGGTTGGTGCTGGTCAACACCGGAGGCCGGGAAAGCACATCTGGGCATTCCCCAGCAACAGCCATAAAGTATTGGGCATGTAATTGAGCTAGCTGACCACTGCCATTTGCGGGCCTGGCAGAATATTTGGAGAGCAGAGATTGTGACACCTGGACTCTGGGACCAGATCACGGCCCCCATAAAGATAGAGATCTTCAATCCATGACCTCGTGGTAAACAGGATGGAAAATGTGGGGGACTCATCTGTGGTTCAAATAAATTCCCTTTTAAGCTTTCTCCAACTTCAAAGACCCAATGAGGTAAAACTACTCAGCGCCACCAGGCAGTCGAGGACCGGAGAACTTGGACTGCGCGGTGCACATTGCCAGAGGACTGTGTTGAGCACATGTAGGATAACGTCCTGTGGAAAGGAACATGTGCCTTCCTGAATAGTGGCTGACCTGGGCCTACGACCTGCTCCTGTGTGTCACCCCGACGTGGGCTCACAAGTACCAGGTGGCTGTTCTCCTGTTCTTTCAGAGGTCTTAGGGACATCAAAGATCTTTCATGAGGGGCTCACACCATCGACCAGTGACATCTGGAGAGCGATGTTCTCTAAGTGCCCACACCTGATACTGAAAACTGGACAGCGTGGTGTGAGCTTGGAACTACAGAATCGTGACTGGAGATTGGAGTGCTTAGTGTGGAGCTCAAGAAGTTGTCCCTATCTACAGCAAAGTGGTTCCTGTACGGCAGGGAGCCCGACACTGATAAGCACCACGTTGGTGGTGAGAAGATTCACCCGTTGAGGGATCCAAAGTTGCCTCAATCATTGACTGTGTTGCATTTCTCTTGTGTGCCATGCCAACTACATGCTCAGTGCATGCTGTGTCTCATTCTACCTCATGAGGCCCTTCTGAACTTGTACCTGTGTCTCTCTGGAATCGTCTGGTGCAACCGACATCAAGGTGTGCCGGACTCAGTGTCTCATTTCCAGGGAGGTATGGAATTACAACTCTACTTTGTGTATCCTGAAGTACATGGTACTACTCATCTTGTTATGTGCCAGACCTTGTGCCCAGATTGCTGTGGCACCACTCGGATCAATGTGTACCAGACAGGGTGCCTCCTTAGGCTGAGAGGCTCCCCTGTGTGTTGTTCCCCATTCACTGCTTGTTCCATCACTGGCCCCATCACGGTTGGCCAACTGCCCTCTTCCCATCTGGCCTTCCACTGACTTTGTGGTGCCAGGTAGGAGTGAGAGGAACTGACTAGGCTCGAGGGACACTTTCAAGAAGGTTCAGGACCCCCCAGTGCTGAGTAGAACTGAGCTGGTGCCAGAAGGCCCTGGCGGACCTCTGTTTGTAACAAATTGTTGCTAATGGCCTGCTTCTGCTTTGCAACTTGTTAGTGAACTTCCTGAGTGGTGTAAAGACCCCCTTTGTTTAAGTCTACCTCTTTTATATGCTTACTGTCTATCTCCACCTGGTTTATGGGGGCCCAGATGAGGTGTGAGATTAGCCATGAGTGGCCTTGCGTCCAGAGGGAGGGGCTGGTGAACTTCCATCTGGGTGTTTGGGACAGTGTGGGTGAATTGGACGTTGGAGTGAGACTTGGAGCCACAGGGTCTAGAGCGTGTTATCTATTGACCTGCTTGGTGTCAGTGGCACCACATTAGGGTGTCAGGTATGTAAGAGTGTGAAAGTGCCCATATGGACTGGGGTGGTACCTGTCACATTGTGTAGCGGTGCAAAGTGAATGTTAGTGTGCAGGAGTGACCGTCTATGGGCTGCCTGTGCTTTATGACACAGATTACCTCCAAGGATTTTTTATGTTCACAACAGCCCTGAGTGGGGCTTGTTTCACACATTACCCCCCCCCCCCGGTGAAGCATACAGTTCACACATTGCCTCTAGTGATGCTTTATTTTCACAAACAGCCTCCAGTTATGTTTCTGTTTCACACAATGCCCCAACTGGTGCTGTAAGTTCACACATTATCTTTAGTAATGCTTTGGTTTATCTGTTGTTCTCTTGCCAAAAGCACCATATCTCTCAATGGTGGGTTTATCCGTGTGGCCTCGTCCTGCGTTATGTTATGTTATCCAGGTATTTGTAGAGCGCACAGCTACTCGGCAGAGTGTCCCGACGCTAGTTAGATGTGGCAAGTTGAAGTGAGTGCGACAACGCAAAAGCTATTGCTGGAACAACCACGTTTTTAAAGACTTCCTAAAGGGGAGAAGATCTTGCATCTGCCTTAAAGTTGGCGGCATACAGTTCCACAATTTTGCGACTTGCACCTGAAAAGATCGACCTCCTATTCAAGAGCGGAGGAACATAGGGGTGATTGCCAGCGACAGGGACGCCGATTGCAGGAAGCGCTGAGGATGGTAGAATTGGACATAAGGGGCTCCAGTATCATGAAGTGCCTTAAAGGCCAGGACAAGGGCTTTAAAATAGATCCTCTTGCGGGTCGGGAGCCAATGAAGAGATTTAAGGTGTGTAGACATCCACGTCCTCAGGTCGAGTAAAAGTATCGCCCTGGTTGCAGTGTTTTGGACCACCTGCAGGTGGGTAAGTAAATATTCCGGTAGTCCGAGATAAAGGATGTTAACATAGTCCAGCCTGGACCCAATCAGGGCCTGGACCACTGTTTTCCTGTGGGGACCAGAAGAAGGGTAACATCAGTGTCAGCACTCTTAGGAGCCGAAACATCGTCCAGCTACCGCTGGAATCTGAGATTTCATATTAAGGGCGTCACTGCTAAAAATGTTATGATTATGTGTATGCACATATTACTAATAATGTAGCCCAGGGTGCAGACTATAGTCATGTGAAATTGCATGATTTTGATTGTGAGGGTGGGTCAATGTGCTGACAACGTGTCACACCACATAAGAGTGATGTGTGGGGTTAAGAATACCATGTTTTCCATTTGTGCATGTTAATGAGATCTAAAAAACACAGTTGATGGACAGAATGTAGAACAATGTCATACATTCACCCCAGTCCAAGGATCTGGGCCTAAATCCATCGTTTTTTTGCACTCCACACCACCCTGGGTTAGACACTGGCTATATGCAAATCAGCTCTGACCCTGTGTCCCATGGGAACAGTCCAGTCCGAACTACCAAGCCATGTCTTTCCCAGACCGGAATCAAGCATCCAAGGACCGGTTTCTGGCTATCAGCCTTCATTCAGCCTGGATAGCTTGACTCCAGTGGTGTGGAGAGCCTGGGACTCACGTCTGAGTATACCCAGCACACTCGGGGTGACAATTGCAAAAAACACAGTTGATGGACAGAATGTAGAACAATGTCATACATTCACCCCAGTACAAGGATCTGGGCCTAAATCCATCGTTTTTTTGCCCTCCACACCACCCTGGGTTAGACACTGGCTATAT
This sequence comes from Lissotriton vulgaris, assembly GCF_964263255.1. Taxonomy (NCBI): domain Eukaryota; kingdom Metazoa; phylum Chordata; class Amphibia; order Caudata; family Salamandridae; genus Lissotriton; species Lissotriton vulgaris. The sequence goes on along the minus strand of NC_141699.1, from coordinate 32,268,523 downwards.
GCAAATCAGCTCTGACCCTGTGCCCCATGGGAACAGTCCAGTCCGAACTACCAAGCCATGTCTTTCCCAGACCGGAATCAAGCATCCAAGGACCGGTTTCTGGCTATCAGCCTTCATTCAGCCTGGATAGCTTGACTCCAGTGGTGTGGAGAGCCTGGGACTCACGTCTGAGTATACCCAGCACACTCGGGGTGAAAATTGCAAAAAACACAGTTGATGGACAGAATGTAGAACAATGTCATACATTCACCCCAGTACAACGATCTGGGCCTAAATCCATCGTTTTTTTGCACTCCACACCACCCTGGGTTAGACACTGGCTATATGCAAATCAGCTCTGACCCTGTGCCCCATGGGAACAGTCCAGTCCGAACTACCAAGCCATGTCTTTCCCAGACCGGAATCAAGCATCCAAGGACCGGTTTCTGGCTATCAGCCTTCATTCAGCCTGGATAGCTTGACTCCAGTGGTGTGGAGAGCCTGGGACTCACGTCTGAGTATACCCAGCACACTCGGGGTGAAAATTGCAAAAAACACAATTGATGGACAGAATGTAGAACAATGTCATACATTCACCCCAGTACAAGGATCTGGGCCTAAATCCATCGTTTTTTTGCACTCCACACCACCCTGGTTTAGACACTGGCTATATGCAAATCAGCTCTGACCCTGTGCCCCATGGGAACAGTCCAGTCCGAACTACCAAGCCATGTCTTTCCCAGACCGGAATCAAGCATCCAAGGACCGGTTTCTGGCTATCAGCCTTCATTCAGCCTGGATAGCTTGACTCCAGTGGTGTGGAGAGCCTGGGACTCACGTCTGAGTATACCCAGCACACTCGGGGTGAAAATTGCAAAAAACACAATTGATGGACAGAATGTAGAACAATGTCATACATTCACCCCAGTACAAGGATCTGGGCCTAAATCCATCGTTTTATTGCACTCCACACCACCCTGGGTTAGACACTGGCTATATGCAAATCAGCTCTGACCCTGTGCCCCATGGGAACAGTCCAGTCCGAACTACCAAGCCATGTCTTTCCCAGACCGGAATCAAGCATCCAAGGACCGGTTTCTGGCTATCAGCCTTCATTCAGCCTGGATAGCTTGACTCCAGTGGTGTGGAGAGCCTGGGACTCACGTCTGAGTATACCCAGCACACTCGGGGTGAAAATTGCAAAAAACACAGTTGATGGACAGAATGTAGAACAAGGTCATACATTCACCCCAGTACCAGGATCTGGGCCTAAATCCATCGTTTTTTTGCACTTCACACCACCCTGGGTTAGACACTGGCTATATGCAAATCAGCTCTGTTCCTGTGCCCCATGGGAACAGTCCAGTCCGAACTACCAAGCCATGTCTTTCCCAGACCGGAATCAAGCATCCAAGGACCGGTTTCTGGCTATCAGCCTTCATTCAGCCTGGATAGCTTGACTCCAGTGGTGTGGAGAGCCTGGGACTCACGTCTGAGTATACCCAGCACACTCGGGGTGAAAATTGCAAAAAACACAGTTGATGGACAGAATGTAGAAAAATGTCATACATTCACCCCAGTACAAGGATCTGGGCCTAAATTGGTGGTGTGGAGTGCAAAAAAATGATGGATTTAGGCCCAGATCCTTGTACTGGGGTGAATGTATGACATTGTTCTACATTCTGTCCATCAACTGTGTTTTTTGCAATTTTCACCCCGAGTGTGCTGGGTATACTCAGACGTGAGTCCCAGGCTCTCCACACCACTGGAGTCAAGCTATCCAGGCTGAAGAAGGCTGATAGCCAGAAACCGGTCCTTGGATGCTTGATTCCGGTCTGGGAAAGACATGGCTTGGTAGTTCGGACTGGACTGTTCCCATGAGGCACAGGGTCCGAGCTGATTTGCATATAGCCAGTGTCTAACCCAGGGTGGTGTGGAGTGCAAAAAAACGATGGATTTAGGCCCAGATCCTTGTACTGGGGTGAATGTATGACATTGTTCTACATTCTGTCCATCAACTGTGTTTTTTGTTAATGAGATCTAATCAACATGAATTGGACCTACACTCACACTGTTTAACGTGAGTGTTGAATATAAACAACATTTCTCAACATCACTAGTGAAGTCTCTAATTTGTGTTATGTGAAGCAATCAATATGGCTGCGTGCTGGGTTCCTGCTTTACACACTGCTTCTCATGGACACCTGACTGCTCAGTGCCTAGCTACCCAAGGGTCAGCATGGGTTGTACAGTGTGTGCATTCACTTCCCTTGAGGGGAGCGTTGCATCCCCTCAGTCAACCAGACTGTGCCAGTTCCAACATTTCAGCTCACACATTGCCTCTATTGATGCTTTATGTTCACAAACAGCCCCCAGTTATGTTTTCGTTTAACAGATTTCCCCTGGTGATGCTTTCAGTTCACACATTGTCTCTAGTGATGCTTTAGGTTCACACACTGCCTCAAGTTATGCTTCCACTACAAACATTACCCTTAGTTGCTTTCCGTTCACACATTGCCTCTAGCGATTCTTTATGTTCACACACTTTCCAGTTATGCATCTATTCCACACATTACCCCTGGTGATGCTTTCAGTTCACTCAGTGCCTCTAGTGATGCTTTGTGTTCACATACAGCCCCCAGGCCCTCTTCTGTTTCACTGATTACCCCTGGTGATGCTTTCAGCTCACATATTACTTCTAGTGATTTTTATGTTTACAAACAGCCTTGAGTGGTGCTTGTTTCACACATTACCCCTGGTGATGCTTTCAGTTCACACATTGCCTCTAGTGATGCTTTATGTTCGTGAGAAGTTGGCCTGATATATGATGCTCACTAGTTCTAGTGATCACCTTGTATCAGTCCAAACAACCCTTATGGTGATTGGTTGTAAGTCAACCTTATAGACCAGCTATCCTAATGGTAGCATGGACAAAGCAGTCTTTAGGCTAAAACTCTTTTGGCATGTGAAGCCAGCTGTTTTACCACATATAACCCCTTGAAGACCAAGTGAAAGGACACCACACAGGTTGTTATGAAAATAAACAATATATGTATTACTAACAAACACCTCTGAACTCTTTATGAGATCAGAGGGCTAAGCACATAACAAGACTCTTAAGAAAAATACGATAAGTTGCACAAATTACAATGGTGCCCTAGGGGCACGACAAACCATATACTAAGTAAATGGTATAAGAAAATCGATAGAGGAAATGAGATGCCCAGAGGCTGTAGGATCGCTGGGACTAAACTACCCTAACCTTAGGTAAGGAGCAGGATGCCCACGGGACGCGTGTGCAGAGTGTGAACTCACACGCGAGATGCGGGACAAAGTCAATGGGCACGAACAAGTTACAAAATAGGTGATTACGGACAGGTTCGACTGGTTACGACTAAAACTACAGGATACCTGGACACTAGGAAAGTCAATCTACCTTTGAGCACCGAAATGCTCTCGTTAACTCACCCACGGGCTGCGGGTGCATAGGTGTGAAAGTGTGTCGGGTTTCCGCGTCGAAGTCTATGGAGCCTTGAAGAAAGATGCTGCAGGCGACCAGGAGGAAGATGTCCAGAGTGATCCAAGGGTGGATCAAGGAAGATGGAGACCTGAAAGCAGAGGGGACAATGTTCACAGTCACTAGCCAGTGAACGGAGTGGAACCAGGAAGGAACAAGATGCTGTCCTTGCGATCAGGTGAAGAGTGGACGCTTGACTCTGCAGCCACGTAGACCAGGAGGTGTCTTCGACAACCAAGATGGAGGCACGAGCTGTCCCACGCAGGTTCTCGCTGTCAGCGGTGTTTGATCCGGATTCAGAGTCAACAGGCCTTGGCAAAGGCAACCCACACGGTGAGTGAAGATGGCGTCTGGTGCGGACCAAGCGGGCCCGGGGTGCTTCTCATTTGCAGGGAAGCAAGGGCCAGTCTGGAGCAACCAGACCAGTGGTGTGGATTTCAAGGATCGTCATCTAGGAGGCCACTAGCCAGCCGGCAAGTGACCAGACAACGCGTCGAGCAGCAATCAAGCAAAAGGGCCCCACGCAGATCTCGTGGAGGCTGGAGGGCTGATCTTCTGTGCAGGAGCTGCTCGGGCTGGGGTTTCTCAATCCCCAAAGCACTTTCTCGAGTTTACCTCTGAAGTCGTGCTGGAAGCGAAGTGCAGTTTCTCCAAGATGGCCGGTCCCACGCGTCTCGTCACACCCACGGATCTCAGCTGTGCTGCAGATGTAGGTAGAGGTCAGAGAGGTCTGGAAGTCTTGGTCTCGTCAGGCTCTGAAGTCTGGTTTCACCGGGGAGGACAACAAAGTGAACCGCTAGGAAGCTTGAGGTGCCTGCAGATGCAGGGTGGTCACTCCTTGGCCACAAGGGAGATTTTCTTCAGTCTTCTGTGGAGCAGAACGTCGAAGTCCAGAGTTTCTTCTTTGTAGTTTCAATTCAGGGTAATTTAATTTGGAATGGGACCAGCTCCTACCTTTATTCTTCTAAAGGGGGCTGTACTGTGACTAGGTTCCTCCTATGGGTGGGACCAGGAAGGGGGGTGGTTACACCCCCTATCCTTTGTCCAGTTTCGCGCCAGAGCAGGGGCTGAAGTGCCCCAGCAACTGGTTTGAACCGGGGTATGCACAGGGACACCTTGTGTGCCCCAGGCATGTCTCATTCCTTTCAGCCTGTCCTACCTCAATACACAAAATCCTGTCTGGGGTGGTGCTAGCACCTCCCAAGGCAGGAACCCTTTGTCCAGGCCTCCCTCGCTGGAAGGACTCCCAGCAGCAGAAGGTCAGACTCGTGTCTGTGGTGGCAGCATCCATTTTGTGATGCTGAGGCTCGGGTTAACTTTAACCGGGGTTCTTAGTTACATACATGTCGTGTCCCTCTAAAGGGTGGAATGCTTCCCCCGTTGCCAGAACTGGCGAGGGGGTAGTTTTCCAATTCGTATGACACCTTACTCGACATGTTTTGATAATGCTATACCAAAGTTAGCAATAACCGCGAGGATTATAATGCACTTAAGAGTATATGGTATAGCGCTATCATGGAAACATCTAAAGGACATGGTTCTGAAAGCTGCAGACAGGCTCAGCTCATGCTAGAGCACCATCTCACATAATTCCAAGCACTCTGCCTTCAGGATTGATAAGGCCTGCCATAGGAGTGACTTATAGGAGTATATGTGTCCATTTTAGATTAGATATAGGTATACTATATCTGAAGTAAAGGGTGATTACACCACCTTGCCCCAGCTGATTGGTCAGCCAGTTGTGTCAAATAGTACTGCCAGGCCAGGGGTGGCACAATACGTGCTGCAGCCCCTGGTAGGCCTTAGATGCACCTATGCCCTGGGTACCTAGGGTACACTGTACAGGGGCTCACAAGGTGATCCAGGTTCCAATTGGTATGTACCTAGAGTACATGGAGTCCATTTTAACAGAGAGAGCAGAGGGCCTGGGGTCCTGAATAGCAGGGCCCCAGGTCAACTAAGTCGAAAACCAGCTAAACACCAGGCAAAAAGTTGGGGGTAACCACAGTCAGATATCCACCTTCCTACAATGTTCACATACAGCCCCCAGTTATGCTTCTGTTTCACACATTACCCCTGGTGATGCTTTCAGTTCACACATTGCCTCTAGTGATCCTCTATTTTCACAAACAGCCCCGGCTTTGTTTTTGTTTCACTCATTAGCCCTGGGGATGCTTTCACTTCTCACAATGCCTCTAGTGATGCTTTATGCTCACACACTGGTCCAGTTATCCTTCTTTTCACACATTACCCCTGGTGATGCTTTAATTTGTCACATTGCCTCTAGTGATGCCTTAGTTTCACACAATGCCCCAGTTATGATTTTGTTTTACACATTACACCTGGTAGTACTTTCAGCATACACATTACCGCTAGTGATTTATTATGTTCACAAACAGCCCTTAGTGGTGCTTGTTTCACACATTACCCCTGGTGATGCTTTATGTTCACAAACAGCCCCAGCTTTGCTTTTGTTTCACTCATTACCCCTGGTGATGCTTTCAATTCACTCATTGCCTCTAGTGATGCATTATGTTCACAAAGAGCCCCAGTGTCTCTTCTGTTTCACTCATTACCCCTGGTGATGCTTTTACTTCTTACCATGCTTCTAGTGAAGATTTATATTCACACACTGTTCCAGTTATCCTTCTTTTCACACATTACCCCTGGTGATGCTTTAATTTGTCACATTGCCTCCAGTGATGCCTTAGTTTCACACAATGCCCCAGTTATGATTTTCTTTTACACATTACACCTGGTAGTACTTTCAGCATACACATTGCCTCTAGTGATGCTTTATGTTCACAAACAGGCCCCAGTTATGCTTCTGTTTCACACATTACCCCTGGGGATGCTTTCAATTCACACAGTGCTTCTAGTGATGCTTTGTGTTCACATACAGCCCCCCCCAGGCCCTCTTCTGTTTCACTGATTACCCCTGGTGATGCTTTCAGCTCAAACATTACCTCTAGTGATGCTTTCATCTCACACATTGCCCCAGGCATGCTTTCAGTTGACACTTTGCCCCAGTCATGCTTTCAGATCAGACATTGCCCCAGGCATGTTTAAATCTCACACATTGCCCGAGTAATGCTTTCAGTTGATGCATTATCCCAGTCATGGTTCCAGTTGACACTTTGCCCCGGTCATGCTTTAAACTCACACATTGCTCCAGTCACGCTTTCAGTTTTGTTTTTTAATTTTTCAAAAACCTTTATTGAGAAAAATTGCACAGCACAGTCACAGGATTCCACAATAGCAAGGGATTAAGCACAGCAGTACAGTACAGCACAGCAGAGGCAATCTTAGATATAAGACACTTGGAGACAATGTCAAGGAGAGTTGTGGTATACCACAAGGGAGGTGAAACATACAACAGAGAGCGGCACCACGAATAAAGGAGAAAGGCAGAGCGGGATGAGGGGAGCGTGAGCAGAAAGGAAGCAGCTCATGGACCTACACCGGCGGCCGCCGCGGGCGGGGTGCCGGCGGGGTGCCGGCGGGGAGCGCTGGAGAGGTCGCAGGACGCCGAGAAACATGGCTTGAGAGGTGGGTTACAAGTGGGCCCCATATGTCAATTGGGCGAGACTTGGCTGGTAAAAGGTCCCAGAACTCAGACAGGAGGGTTTGGCAGCGAGATGCATCCTCGAGCCAGAGGGCAACCGTAGGCGCAGGCCTGCGACCCCAACACATGGAATCTCTATGCCGCGCAAGAAGCAGCAGCATGGCAGTCAAATGGCAGGAGGCGTCCAGGCAAAATTTAACAAAGCCTAAAAGGCAGAGCATGGGGTCAGGTTGAATCGGTGACAAAGTGATTTCATCGATAGTTGTGTAGACCTCGCGCCAATATGCCGAGACCCGGGGGCACAGCCAGGTGAGATGAGAGAAATCAGCCCGAGTGCGCAGAGGAGCGCAGGCATCTGTCACTTGCAATACGTTCTACTTTATGAAGTTGGGCAGGAGTCCGATACAGCCTGTGTATATACTTGAAGTGAATAAGGCATAGACGATAGTTTGGGGAGAGGCGTTTGATCTGATTACAACAATACAGCCAATCGGCTTGAGACATTTCGGCTCCCAGGCCTTCGCCCCATGAAACGCGCACCCGGTCAGTGGAGATGGAAGGCGCTGCTAGCGTGTAAGCATAGATTTTAGTAACCAACTTCTTAGGAGAGGAGGTTGCATAGAGAAGATCAAAAAGTGGAGTGAAGCTTCCTGCAAACAGCCCCGAGCAAGTAGTATAACGGGGTGTCCATGAGCCAGAATCGGTGGCAAGTGAGAAGAATGTGTCCCCTGGGTATAGGTCGTGGAAAGTAGAGAGGTCCAGATGAGTGGCGTGTTTGACCATCCCAGAAGACTGGAGAGGAGGGAAGGCGGTGTGATGAGGATTAGCATCGTGTTCGCGGAAAGCATGTCGGAACCAGAAAATTTGCGGAGCCTGTCCCAGGCCCAGCGCAAGGTCTCGACCGTGTCGATTTCGGTGCGTAGGAGTTTCACTGGGGCAAATAAAGCAGTCGTGAGCGGCCACGGGGTGGCGAGATCGGGCTCCAAGTGAGGTTGGAACGGAGTGGGGTGGAGCCAGCACTGAAGAAAACTGGTCTGAGCGGTGAGGGCATAGAGCTTGAAATCCGGGGCGCCAAGCCCGCCACACGACATTGTGAGAGTGAGGATGCTATACGCGATCCTGGGTTGCCGTCCTGCCCAAATTAGAGTGATCAGCAAAGAGCGAACCTTGCAAAAAAAGGGAGCGGTGAGAGGGATGGGGATATTCAGTTGACATATTTGCCCCAGTCACGCTTTCAGCTCAGACATTGCCTCAGCCATGCCTTCATCTGACATATTGCCCCAGTCATGCGTTTAGTTGACAGATTGCATCAGTCATACTTTCGGTTGACACATTGCCCCAGTTAGGCGTTCAGTTGACAAATTGCCCCAGTCACGCTTTCAGCTCACACATTGCACCAGCCATAATTTCAGTTGACACATTGCCCCAGTCATGCTTGCAGCTCACACATTGCCCCAGTCATGCTACACAGCTCACACATTGCCCCAGGCATGCTTTCAGCTCACACATTGCCCCAGTCAGGCCTTCAGTTGACACATTGCTCCAGTCAAGCTTTCAGTTGACACTTTGCCCCAGTCAGGCCTTCAGTTGACACATTGCCTCAGTCATGCTTTCAGCTCACACATTGCCCCAGTCATGCTTTCAGTTGACACATTGCCCCAGTCAGGCTTCAAGTTGACACGTTGCACCAGTCATGCTTGCAGCTCACACATTGCCTCAGTCACACTTTCGGTTCACATGTTAACCCAATAATGTTTTCGGTTCTCGCTTAGTGATCTGTGGTGCTTTATATTTTACATTGCCCCAAGGATGCTTTCAGTTAATACATTGCCTTCAGTGACACTTTAAATTCACACATTACCCCCAGGTCATGCATTCATTTCACACATTCACCCAATGATGCTTTCAGTTCATACTTAGCCTTCAGTGGGGCTGCAGACACAGACTTCCAATGGACATGTGTGGTGGCAAGCTAATCCTCCCTCAGAGTGAAATCACCTCAATGATTGTTTGGGGGGTGCCCAACCTTACACATGCCCTCATTCCACTTCACTGAACATGTGTGGTGGCCTACTCTGAATCTTATCACCTCAGTGAATGATTGAGGGATGCCCAACTTTTCACACACTCATTCTCTCCATTGGACATGTGTGGTGGTCAGCTAGCCCCCCTCGGAGTCATATCACCTCAATCAATGCTTGAGGGATCCCCACACACCATCATTCTACATCACTGGACATGTGTGGTGGCCTGCTTGGTCTAGCGCTGAGTCTTATCACCTTAGTGAATGAATGAAGGACACCCAACTTTCCACACAGCCTCATTCAATCCACTTGACAGGTGTGGTTGCTAGTAGGCCTCCCTCAGAGTCAAATCACCTCATTAAATACTTGAGGGATTCCCAACTTTCCACCAGCCTCATTTTTTGCATACCTCTACCTTTGAACTTTGTGAACTTGGTATAGAAAAAGGGGGAACATTGTTTGTGGAGCTGGAAGCCAACCGCATGAAGGGTTGCATTCGAAGGCTACTCTGCCACTAACCAATTTTTATCTGATGTGGCCAAAGCTTTATTCCTGATCTGAAAGGGTTAAATTTTGAATCAAAAAAGTAGTGATCCGAGTTCCAGATATCTGATTTTATGTTATTGTTATACGTTTTGTATGTTGTTGTTTATTTCAGGGTGCACGTTGAAGGCAGATGCTGTCTCGTAGTACAAAAACAGGAAAGAAACTAAACTGAAATTTGGTGCTGCATTGACCTGCGATGCTGAAGAAGAAGAAATGTCGTAAGTAGGCCCGGGCATAATTTTAATTACTCTGGTGTAATCAGAGTAATTTAGGTAAATCAGCATTACTTTTTGATGTGGAATTACTGATAATAATGCGATTTCGCCTGCTTGCTTAATTAAGAGTAATTTGGGGGAGAACAATCCTAACCACGAGAGCATATTTATCAATCAATCAACTTAGATTTATATATCACCGCTTATCACCCGCAAGGGTATTGATGTGCTAGGTTCTTGCTGTGATCAGTCAAAAAGGTATGCCTTTAATACCTTTCTGAAGTCCGGTAGGGAGGATGATGTTCATAGGGGAAAGTCTTTCAAGGACTTGGCAGCGAGGAAGTAGAAGGATCGTCCTCCACTGTCACTTTGGCAGATGCAGGGAGTTTGTGTGAAGTTAAGGGAGGCAGACCGCAGGTGCCTGGAGGGTTGGTGGAAGCTTAGGTAGTGGTTGATGTATGCTGGTCCTTGGTCGTGGAGGGTTTTGTAGGTGTGTCAGCATCTTGAATTGGCCTCTCTTCTGGATGGAGAGCCAGTGGAGGTTCCTGAGGTGGGGGGTCGATGTGGCTCAGTTTAGGGAGGTCGAGGATGAGTCTGGCAGCTGCGTTCTGTATCATCTAGAGTCTCTTCAGGAGTTGGGTGGTGATTCCTGCGTAGCACTTGTTGTCAAAGTCTAGCCGGCTTGTGACGAGAGCTTGAGTGACGGTTTTCCTGGTGCTGACCGGCAGCCATCTGAAGATCTTTCGGAGCATGCGGAGGGTGTAGAAGCAGGTAGAGGAGACTGTGTTGATCTGGCATTTCATGGTGAGTTTGCTGTTTAGGATGATGTCAGGCTGCTGGTCTGTCAGTGTGGGTCAGAGCTTGGAGGGCCATCAATTGTCATTCCATAGGGAAGTGTTGTCCCCATAGATCAGCTCTTTTGTCTTGTTTGTATTGAGCTTCAGGCAGTTGAGCTTCATCCAGTCAGTGACACTCGTCATGCAGTTGTGGAAGTTGGAATCTAGCAGTGGAGGGGTTTTCTGAGAGAAAGAGGATGTGCTGGATGTTGTCTGCGTAGGATATGATGTCGAGGCCATGGGTTCTGACGATGTCAGACCGGGGCATAATATAAGTGTTGAACAGGGTGAGGCTAAGTGATGAACCTTGAGGGACACTGCAGATGGCGTTCTTTGGATTCGAGGTGAAGGGTGGTAGACCGACTCTCTAGGTCCATCCTGTGAGGAAGGATGTGATCCATTTGACGGCATCTACCTGGAACCTGATGTTGAGAATCTGTTGATCAGTGTGTGGTAGTATACGGTATCGAACGTTGCTGAAAGGTCAAGGAGGATCAAGGCCGCTTTTCACCCTGGTTGAGGAGGGATCTGATGTCCTTGGTGGCTACGATCAGGGCAGTCTTGGTGCTGTGGTTGGTGTGGTAACCGGACTCAGAGGGGCATTTTTGCATTATGAAATAGTACTAAACACACAATTACTTTTCACACATACTTATGCCTAATCTAAGGATTAGGTAGTTCCATGATTATGCTACACTGAATTACCTGAGTTACTACCACCCCTAGCTTAAAGGCTCTTTGCAGATGATTGTTTTGTGCTTCAAAGGTCAATGGAAGAGTCTTCTAAAGTGTAGTAGACTTTGTTGAGCTTTCCTCAGCCTGCTCCAGAAACAGTGAAACAGACAGGGGTAGAGACAGGGTAGAGTGGTGGATCTTGTCTACTGGAAACGAGGGTTCGAAGCCATGAAAAGTCACTATGCTTTCTAAAATAGTTAGCCAGTTCTCCACTGCTCAGGCTCGTTCATCTCAAAGGTCCAACCTCCCACTCATGATGGAAATTATATATTCCCTTTCTTAAAAAGGGGATACGCGATATGTTGCTTGACAAATAGCATCGGGTATTGATCAGCTCTTTAATGTGCAACCCCAGCTGAAGGACCCCAGCCACTAATACCCCTGTGCCTGTCTGCATTGTCTCCTCACCCCACCCTGAGAAGAGTGGACATCTTAAATATTACAGAAAAGTATGTTCCCAGTCGCCCACACTCAGGGGAATATCTACAACACCTCTGCGGCACATGAACACAGATGGAGTGTCACTATTGTGACACTCCGCAGGCACAGAGTGCCCAGGGCCAGACTGGGAACCGGAACCGGACCTGGCAACCTGCTCAGCCGTGCCCCTCCCTGGGGTGAGGGGGGGTGCAGCTGACAGTTTCCGAGGGCTGGTTTAGGCCAATTTTGTTACAAGGGGACGATATTGACGACCCCCGGTAACAAAAAAACGGCTCCCCAGGGGCCCAAAACCGGCATCAACCCTAGCGGCCCACCGGGAAATGCCCAGTGCCCGCAACGGCCAGTCCGTTCTTGAGTGTGCTGCCCATATTTGCAAGGCCGCCTAAAGTCACTCTGTGTGACTTTTCATGGCCTTGAAATATGGCTCGCTTTCACGCATTACTCTGCATGAAAGGGGCGTTCCATGGGTGTTGATGTGGCTGTTTCTATGCAAAACCCATGGATTCTGAGGTATTCCCAGATTTACAAGGGTGTGTAGACCTGGGAGTGCGTCAGACTCCTACTTCTCTCCAGAGGAATAAAAGTGGCACAACAAGGAGAAATACCTTTATTTTGCCTCGGTTTTTGCTCTTTCTATGGGTGCAGCATTCTGCCATCAATGATTGTTTATGTGCAGGAAGGTGTCTCTTCCTGCACATAAACAATCATTTGTGCAACGAAAGCACCCTTGCACCATGGTGTAACGCTACCTGCATTGGCGCTAGACAGGCAATTATGCACCGGTGCAGAGGAAAGCACAGTTATGCGTTGCATGGCTGTAAATATGACGCATCCCGCACTTTCCAAATGACGCAGCTTGGCGCAGCAGGATGGTTTGTGGTGCTGCGCTGCATCATTTTCTAGTATATATGCCCCTCTATTTGCTACTACGGAGGCAAAGTTGCATTTTTATACGAAAAGACCTAGGCCCTGATGCAGGTGGCCGTTTCAGGCCATTTACCGACCGGTAACGGCCGATTTCGGCCGTTACCGACCGGTAAATGGCCAATCGGTATGTAGAGGCCTAAATCCAAGGCCACATGTAGGTAAATATACATTTACAGAATCGGTAAAATTACCGATTCGGTAAAATACCGAATCGGTAATTTTACCGATTCTGTAAATTCCATATGTAGGTGGGACTCTTCTGAGTCCCAAAGGCCTAAACGAATCGGTATTTTACCATGAAATCCAACTTCATGGTAAAATACCGATTCCGGTGTGCATGCACATGTGTGCATGCACACCTATGCCATGTGGCAGGCAGACCTGCCCCTAGGGCTTGTATGCCTGCCACATGGCACCCAATCCTGTTTAGGGGGTGCCTGGGGGTGTCAAAGTGACACCCCCTGCACCCTTGTGAAATTCGGTATTTACCGATTCGGTAATTACCGAATCGGTAAAGTCTATTGATTCCTATGGGCTTTGAAGCCCATAGGAATCAATAGACTTTACCGATTCGGTATTTACCAAATCGGTAAATACCGACTTTTACCGATTCGGTAAAAGGGAACATCTGGATTCCCTACATACCCACCCCTCACATTTACCGATTCTTAATTACCGAATCAGTAAAATTCGGTAATTTTCGGTAATTAAGAATTGGTAAATGTTACTTACCTACATCTGGCCCCTAGTCATCAGTAAACATCCATTTTTATAATATAACTAGCAGCCCGTCCCGACGTTGTCCGGGTATGAATTGCTGCCGGCCAGTAGTATATTGTTTTGTAGGATTTCGTTTAGATAGCATTTCTTATCTGTGTCAGGCCTGTGAAACGCTCCAATTCACAGTCCACTGCTGATGCACTTAAGAGTGTGCGTTCAGTAGTGTGTGAACTCGAGTTTCCCTACTTTATTTTTCCTTACAATATTATACAGCGCAAACTCGACAACATGGCATGAGCACAATTTACATTACAGAAGAACACATTCATTTGTGGTAGGCACGCGGAGACAAAGCGATTTGCCTGGAATCACAGGATGTTGAGCTGATGCCGAGATTCGAACGTAGCTCCCCAGCTCTAAAGTTCGCAATTCTAGAACTTCTGGCGGGAGGTGTGTCTAAAAGTGTATGTCGGTGCTGGCCATCAATGAGAAAGACCTGTGCATTTTTCAAATGGGTAGTGAAAAAATATGAGTATGTTGCTGGAGATGTGGGCCGCCGTGCCACCAATGTACTTACCAGGTGTGGGTAAACACCCATTATTCCGCAACTTTCTTTCCACATACCATCACTCCGCATACTTTAATTACGAAAGTACCATGACTCCGCAATTCCATTATAACGCATGGCATTACATTTTATATGCTTTTACCACACATACATTTACAACGAAATTCGTTGTAAATGTATGAATGGTAAAAGCATGTTTTTTTTAATGTTTGGATAAGGTAAGTATGGGTATAGGGGTATATGTTTTGGGGTACTGAGGTATATGTTTTGGGGTGTTTGGGTATTTTAAGGGTTCAGACATAGTTTTGGGTTATGGGGTACGTGGGTAGTTTTAGGGTTTAGGGATAGGTATGGGTTTTGTGGTACAGGGGTATTTTTAGGGTTCAGGGCTTGGTTTGCGTTTTGGGGTATAGGGGTATTTTTAGGGGTCAGGGGTAGGTTTGGGTTTTGGGGTACAGGGTTATTTTAAGGGTTCAGGGCTAGGTTTGGGTTTTGGGGTACAGGGGTATTTTTAGGGTTCAGGGCTAGGTTTTGGTTTTGGGGTGCAGGGGTATTTTAGGATTCAGGGGTAGGTTTGGGTTTTGGGGTACAGGGTTATTTTTAGGGTTCAGGGCTAGGTTTGGGTTTTGGGGTACAGTGGTATTTTAAGGGTTCAGGGCTAGGTTTGGGGATACAGGGGTATTTTAGGGTTCAGGGGTAGGTTTGGGTTTTGGGGTACAGTGGTATTTTTAGGGTTCAGGGCTTGGTTTGGGTTTTGGGGTACAGGGGTATTTTTAGGCTTCAGGGGTAGGTTTGGGTTTTGAGGTACAGGGGTATTTATAGGGTTCAGGGCTAGGTTTGGGGTTTGGGGTACTGGGGTATTTTGTAGGGTTGAGGGATAGGTTTTGGTTTTGGGGTACAGGGTATATTTATAGGGTTAAGATGGGTTAGTGTTTAAGGGTGTTGGGGTATTTGAAGGAGTAAGGGTGGGTTATGATTATGGGGTGCAGGTGTATTTAAAGGGAGCAGGGTGGGATTAGCACACAATATGAGACATGGCATGAAGGGAGGAACATACCACACGCCCCCCAGTGTTTGTTACGCCCCCAGCACACGCTCACAGCACAACACAGACACGCCCACAAGGGACTATTTTGCTGGCACGGTTCTTTTACCTTTTAAATGCATATGGTGGGCGTCTGCATAGCCTATGTCCTTCTGCTGCAACTTCCCTTTCCAACACTGTACTGGGTGTTGTGATTGGTGCTGTGGTTCCTGAGATTACCCGCCTCAAAGGTTTGGGCTCTCTCTTTATTATATTAGTATGGATAGATGTGGGAAAATGGTAACTCTTAAAAGTTCTTTTTTGTGTTTTAGAAGTGAATCAGGTAGATTTTTGCTATGTGTAGTGGAAAAGTAACTTTTTCAAAGTACACTTTATGATTTCAGAAAGCAAAAAGAATTCAACCAGTTCAACTGATCTTTCTTCTTCTAATGGCAAGAGCAGCCTCTTGTAACTTTTGTTTTGTAATTCACATATAATGACACAGACTTTTACACATCCATAATTTCATTCGGCATTTTTAACAATTTTGCTTTGAATCTCCTTCTTCTTGGCATCTATCCTTAGTCTGTTTTTAGTCATTCATGTGTCATTTTGCTTAGCGAACACTTTTTTTTTAATTGCCTTCAAATTCAATCATTTTGTGCTCCTGACTTTAATGGTGTTTGACACTTTTTGAACCTATCAACCAGTTCTCTTGGGAATCGTCAGCTGCGCTCAGTGAAGTGTGTGTGACATAACAAGAGTGTGTTTTATGAAGTTGGTAGTGTCACCTGCTCGTGATCTAATAACACATTTCTGAGAAACATAATGTAACATAAGATACCATAATGTGGCACAACAAAATGAATGCCTTAGCATAACATAACAGAAAACATGACTTACAATTAAAGAAAGTCAATCGTCCCCCATTTATTTACATTTCAGATTTTACACTTGGTGTAGTCTTCCATTCTACCCATGTTGCCAAAATCCAGTGTTTTTGATTGACAGCTGCTTTTTCAACATGTATGTATCATGCACATATTTCCCAGGTCTCAGTAACAGTGGTAACAGTGGTAATATGCCCCCCTTGAACGCTGTGGGCCACAACTCATTTGGGGGTGAGGGGGGATGCATACTCCTTTGGCTTTGGAAAGCATTGCACTTCTTGGAGAAATGTGTGGGGAAACAAACACCTCCTACTGCAATACTGCTGCAACTTTACACAGATGTGTCATTGATCCTCTGTCTTACTCCTGACTTCAGGGCAATTTACTCCTGGATTCCAGGGACTAGAAGCTTAATGAATTGGCCAGAAGAGTTTTCCAATAGTTGGAGGCTGGCTGTGTTCAAGACCTACAGTGGTGGTGCCGCTGCGCGTGCGCAGAGTGCGTCAGGTGGGCGGAGTCAGCAGGAGGAGGTGGGCACGTATTGGGCGCTGACAGGGGCTAAAGGGTGTTTATTGGTTGCCTTAAATAAATCAGCATAAAAATGTCCAGGAGCTTACCATTAATAAAACCAACCTCCAGTCTGAACTGCTAGCATTGGTGCCAAAGGGACAATATGTCTGTCTGTCTGCCTGTATCATTAAATCATTACCGGAATTCACCAGGAGCTGTACCGGTAACACTGTGCCATAAAGAACTCCGTCCTCGTGGTTATTTATTCCCACCAAATGCCATAAAAAGTTTAAAGATGTTGGAAAATGGATTCGAAGAATACTAATGTCATATGCCTTTTCCAACATATTTTTATTGATTGTTCATCACCTGGGAAGAGGGGGAAGGGACGTGTGTTTGGGCTCTGACTATTGGAAATGGCCAAATATATAAATCCCATCAAAGTTGAAAGCTTAGTTCATCATCACAGAACTCCTGGAAAAATATAACAGCTCGTGGGCCCTGTTTGAGCTGCTTTTAACATGAAAAAACAGAGCAGACAGCTCGGCTCTAGGGGACTGCCACAGTAATACTTCTGTCCCAGTGGTAACTTGGGGAAAATGAAACCAGATGCAGTGCATGTATTGTTTAAAACATATTAGGTCAGTATTACTGATGACGTCTGTCTAAGAGTGACCCTCTTTTGAATAACGCATTGGCAAAGGCAACAGTTCTGTCACTGGCTGCCAAACTTTTGGCTTTGCCAATGCTTGTTTCCTTTTCTCATTTATTTTGAAAACCTTTTTTATTGGGGGAGCTACTGGGACCCCAACGTTGAAAAAATGCCTAAAATGAAAATATGTGTATGGTCTAAGAAAACCCACACATTAAGGTAACTAATTTTTGCATGAATATGCCACTTGTGAAAGGGATTTTTGATAATATTCCTTGTTTATGCACTGAAGCCTTAATTCAAAAGTCTGATGAGTGATTTAAAATATATTCCATAAAGCAATTACTACAGTTGACATGTTCACTTCATAAGAGACTTTTCCCACAAAATACCAAACCGTGTTTCCTGACCGCAAAACATTTATTGCTGCTTCTTCAGGACATTCATTTCTATGCACTGTATGTATCGCACTTTTTTGGGCATAATGCTGCCTCGTAAATATCGTTCCCTTTAACACTGTTTTCTGCATTGAAGGGTCGTGCAATGGATGTTGCTGGGGGCGTTCCCAGTAACATCCATGGCTTTTTGACACAGCCCCATATTTACAAGACATAGTAACTCTGAGGCAGTGCCAAAAACTTACGCCTCACGGGAGGCACAACGAGCAGAAATATTTTTATTTCTCCTTGTTTTTCCTTTTTCTATGTGTGCTGCATTCTGAAGCACAAATAAAAAGAGTAAAAAGCCTCTTGTGATTGTTTTTGTAGAGGAAGGTTTGCCTTCCTGCACAAAAATAATCATCCCTGCAACACAGGCACCTTTGCACCATTGTGCAAAGGTGCCTGCGTTGGCGCACAGCAACCCACTGTGCACCGGCGCAGGGGAAAAGGACAGGAATGCGCAGTATCTGATAGACACTGTGCCTTCCTGCCTTTTTCCTTTGCCGTAGGGCAGCGCCACAGGAAGGCCTGCGCGCTACCTCACCGCAAGACCTCATAAATGAGGCCCATATGTAGTTTGTGGTCTCCCCTTTTCTCATATTTTGTGATTCTTTCGTAATCATTGTTATGCCGAATTTGGTTGTTCATCTTAATGCAACAGTGCTGTCAGTGGTAATGTCAATGTAATGGTATAGCCATATGTGATGTATATTAGAATTGAAATATATCCTGGAACAGCCCCAAATAGCTGCAACATAGCACCGAAACATAAGTTGACCTTTTCTAGAGAAATTGTTTTATGAAGGGGGCATGTCAAGGACGGTCATTTGAGTTATATTTAGAATAACTCAACGCTTCTTTGAATTGAGTTTTCAATATGGAAACCAACAATTAAATTATGATCAATAAAAAGATGCAGAAAAGGCTTTGTCTCGACAACCTGCCTTAGAAAGCAGACATGCCAAGGATAGAATTATTTTCTGAAGTTCTGTTTAAAATCGTTCAAAACGTTGTTGAATTGAGGTTTCAGTGAAGAAATCAATCATGAGATTATGACAAAAATGGAGAAGACTCGAACACTTCAGATACTTAAATGTAATCGATAGTGTAGTGTTCAGTTCTTAAACCTCAGGCGATTCCTTACACTGTACTCATGGTGGTGGGAAGCCACCAGACAGCTGAGGTTAAATGTTGCTGGTTCAATTTGGGAGTATTACCCACATTGGGGTATCTTCATCTTATTATGTTTAGGTTTGATTAGCTTCAGTAAGGGGGAATACAAGGGTTTTGGTTAGAGTGTGAGTTAGGGATAAGGTATACGTCATGCAAAGGGTTATCATAGGAGTAAAGAATTAGGTTAACTTTATCGGCAGAGTAAGGGTTTGAGTAAGGTGTGTTCGGGCTGGGATCAGGGCTAAGGATAGGTTTATAATAGGGGTAGGATTATGGAAAGGGATAGGTTTAGGACTAGAGGAAGGACTAGGTATAGGAATAGCGTTAGGGGGTAGAGATAAGAACATTTTTAGGGCTAGGGATAGATTAGGATAAGGGCTAAAGATAGGTTTAGGGATAGAGGTAGGATTTTGGATAGGGCTAGTTTTAGAGCTAGGAGTATGAACACGATTAGAAAGAGATGGATTTTGGGCTGTGAGTAGGATAAAGGAAATTGCCAGGTTTCGCTGTTGGATTAGGGTTAAATTTTGGTTGATGACAGGATTAGAAATTGACAAGTTTGGAGCTAGAATTAGGGAAAGAGATACCGATAGGGTAAGGTTCTGATGAAGGTGTAGAGCCAGGGTTATATTCAAAATGAAGGGGAAGGGGAGGGTGACGGCGAGGTTTAGTGTTAGGAGTCGGATGGTGGTTAAGGTACACAGCTGGACGTCGTTACTGACCGAGTGAGCCTGAGGGGTTGGTGTTACAGTTCGATAAGAGGGCCATGAGCTTGCGTAAACCCATTAAAGAACTTAAGAAACTGCATGAAAAATGGAAAGATATGTAAACTTCTGGCTTCCAAACCAAATGCCGATTTCATACCCACATATATTTTTGAACAATAGGTTTCTCCCGCTGGATTCGAACAGTTGGCTATTCTAACTCAAAAATACAAAATTTCAAAGTTCATTTGTAGGAGGTCGGAGGCTCAAGAGCGTGTGGCAGTGAGTCGAAAGGCGGGGGAAGATATAAGATGTCTTAGGTGGAGAAGATGCTGTATTTATAGCATGAGTGTGAGACCCTCACCAGAAGCCTCCTGAAGGGCCCCAAGCCAGAGCACACACCTGGAAGACAGGATGCAGGTATAATGGCTCGAGAGCTTCCCCATCACTGGCATCACCAATTGTCTGAAGTGTGCAAAGCAGAATAGTAATTACAAAAAATGAATGTGGTTCTCTGTCAACGCCTTAATTGTCCCAGTCACATGTTGACATCATAAAAAAAACCTTTACACACATTAATATCTTTCAGAATCTTACAAATGAAAAACAACACAAATTGAGCATCTGGGCGAGAACCGGAGCTACTCAGAAATAAACACAATTTCAGGCCATTTTTACATCTTTCCTATATCTAGAGGCCAACTGTTGGTTGTGGTGACCAAGTGGCGTTGCGTCGATTCTTTGGGGGTCCGCGTGTGTGTGGGTACTGCCCCACTGTCCGTGTTGTGTTTGTTGACTTGCTAAGAGGTTCTCGGTGGATGCTCCGAGTCTTTTCTCACAGACATAGCTCCTCACTATCTGTTGATAGGAGCTTTGATCTCATCATGGTCTTTAGACACAATGGCGGCTACGAAACCCAGACACGCTTTGCGAAATCTGAAGCACCATTGGTTTCTCTCCTGTTTGCGCTTCCTCACTTCCATTTTCTGGACCCAACAACAGCGACTAAAATTGTGCATCTGAAAACTCTATAAGGCAAGCATCTCAGAGCTTCTAGAGTCACTTGTTGATCTGGAAGCCTAGTGAACATGTGCTCCCTCCCAGGTTTGTGCCAGCCCTTTCCGGGGCACCACTAGCTCAGGACAGCCCTGGAGACCCGCCTGTCCCATGAGGCGCGCTTTGTCCTACCCTCTGAAATTAAAGGCAAGATGGTGAGTGAGCAGAGCCCCAGGGATGTCCTGTTATGCGCTTTCGTGTAGCCTTTCCATGTAGGTTCTTAGTTCTTTGCACTCCCCCAGGTCCATGTCCTGGCAGACCCACTTGATGTCATCCTCGTTCTTGAAGGTGGCGTTAACACCGGGACCTTTGTCATCTGAGGATATGGTGGTGAAGGTGGTAAATTTGACTCGCTTGCGCTTGGACGTTGGGGAGGATGAAGGCTCGCTCCTGGGCTCCTTGCCTTCGCTGAACTGCAAGTCCGGCGGCCTGTACAATTGGCCGTTTAATGTTGTCGCAGGGTTCGTACTGAGGAGATATTTGCTTTCCTCCACGTCCACCCCTCGGTCCATGGCCGTGATGCACTCCTCAGTAGCTGAGAAAGTCATAGAGTTCTCCAGAAGTTCTGTCCTGTTACTTAGCCCGACCCAGTCGTGGGAGTGGGTCACGCCCTCCTGCTCGTCCACTGGCACGCGCTTGTGGCGGTACTTCAAAGCAAAGGTGACGCAGTTGATAAGGAATACGAGTATGGCCAGGCAGAAGACCCCAAGAAGTGCATACATCCCTATCTCAAGGTCACTCAAACCCCTCTTACTCTGCACCAGGTCATTCTCTTCATCATCCCCGTGACCTCGCGGAAGGTCGACTGGTGCTGGAAAGCTGGTGAAGTCGCTTGGCATGCTGGGAAGGTGGCTGGCATCATCTAAAGAATTTTCTCTATCCCCTTTCTTTCTCAGAAGGGATTGGTCGGTGGTCGCTCTCTTTATTGCGCCCTCTTCGCGGTCGATGGAGGAGCTGTGATAATGTTGGCCATCTTGCCTGGCTCCGTTGGCCGAACCCTTCGGCCTCCTGTCGCGGTTATCTGAGTACGCACCATCCCCATGGCGTTTGCCGTTGCTTGTATTTGGGCTCCTATCGCTCTGCCCGTATTTGACTTTTATGTTTCCTGTGCCGATGGCCAAGACGCTCTTCCTCTTCGACTTTTGGCAAAGTTCGCTGATCAGGAGCTCGACTTTCACCAGGGCGCCCTGCCCTTCGCCCTCCGCCGCCACTGTCGGCCATCTTGCTTTGGGGTCCTGCTGCACAGACACGACCTTCTCATCCAGTGACGTGGCACTCAAGGCGAAGTCTTTGACGCTGTAGATATCCAGTGGCGTCACCAGTCCATCACTAAACTGGACCCAGCAGCTGATGGTGGCGGCCTGCAGCGGAAGGAAAATAAAGAAAATACAGTCAGATGGCAAAGGAAATATTCCACAAATTTAGCTTCTATACTGCAAAAAAAGAATACAATACATTATCGCTGCATGGTCATAAATTCGGTTTTTGAGGCATAAAAACACTAGTTTCAAAATCAACAGTAATAAAAAGTGATTTTTTCCCCCTGTAAGTGCTAAAAAGGAGATGTGCCCCCGGGGCGCCACTCCTCGTGTGCAATAATAAACTCGGTGTCAAATAAATTGCATTTCACCAGAACCATTTACTGCTGTTGGGCGCTGAATGAAGGACATTAATGCAAAGCGCCCGTCGGTGACTCGTAACCGCTGCTGGGATTATCCTCCCGCCCACCACCCCAGTGTCAGCCTGTAATCCGCTGCTCCTGTCCGAGCTGCTTTAAAATGCTCGGCTCATGGGGGCGTCTCGAGGGGCGAGGATGTGATGGAAGGCGCTATTCCAGGCAGCATAACAAGTGTTCAGGAAATGCGCTCTCCATGCTTGACAAAAATGTATATATTTAATGCAGTCTTGCTGCAAAGCTAGCAAAAAGACATATACCATTGCGTCTATCATGATTTCTTATTATTAATACTGCTATTTCAAGACAAGTATTAATCAATCTAATAATTAAAATGTTAATGATCATAAAATTCCCTCAGCTGTAATATGTAACATATTTATACTCGCCCTTATTAGCGTTGCCGGACATACTCAGACATGCAACACGTGGAACCAGGAAAGAAGGAGATTTTCAAAAAAATCAATGGAATTTACTTTACATATTGACTTCCTCTGAAGAGGGGGCATTTTAGTCATGAGAAATCCAAACGAGTCATCTTTAGGTCTCGCCTAGGCTGCGCATGCTCTGTCTTCGAGACATGTGGGGTCAGATTTACAAGCTCCTTGCGAAACTTTTGCGGGTAATCGTTCCCACACAGGAAAGCCTCGGAAAAGTGACGCAGTGAAATCTACAAGATTTGAAGTCTCTGATCTGGACTACAGTCACTTCACATCTCTGTCGATGCGCTGCTTTATTTGCTGCCAAATAAGCTTTGTGTTTTATACCTTTATAGGGTGCGCTTCAGCACTCTTGTAAGGCATATGGGGTCAAGACTCAAGTCAAGTCAAGAGTTCTTTATTCGATGATTAAAAATCACCATAAAAGCACATATATATACAATTAATTAAAATCCAATTAAATCATTGTCAGAACCCCGCTTGCAATACAATCTAATTTTTTAAAAGAGAGAAAAGACAATATAGATACATTGGAGGTATTATCAATCAATCCCCCCTCTAGTTACCCTCAGTCGGACCGCCACTTTGATGAGATTCATAATACAGCATAATGTAAAAGGGTCACTCCCTTGTTGTAAATACATTACAGCAGCTCTAGCATGTTTCAATTTAGCTTGCTTTAAAATATCTACCAAGGATCTGCGCCTGGGCATTGAGTAAAAAGAACACAATAATACAAAATGAAGGGAGTCCTGCGGGGACCTATTGTCGCAACCACAGGTTCCCTTCTGCTCAATTGTAGTTAAAAACCCTGACGGGGACGCTAATAAATAAGGTAATAAATTGAGCCTAAAACGACACATTAAAAACCTGTCCTGGGCATTGTACAAAAGGTATAAGTATGGCTCCATTCCCTCGGTACTTTTGACAAGACTATGGGCACTCACAGTTTTTTTGGACCCTTCAACCTCAGATCTATGTTTTATTTTCTGGGCTAAAAAGGCTCTCTTTACGATCACTTTATCCTGAGGTACAATTACTACCGGGTCAACAAAGAGATTCTTATAGCCCAGGGTTTCTAGGGTGTCCTTTACATAGTTGAGCCATGGGATGCTCATACATTTATCTCTTCCTAGGCAATCACTTAGAATTTCCCTACTTAGGGAAGCCTCTGGATTTGTCCACATTTTCAGCCAGGCCAGGATGGGTCTGAGCTTCACCAAATCTTCAAGGTATGGCCTCCCTAATTCCTTGTGTGCTATAACAGCAGGGGTACTTTGTGGGACTTTCAAAATAGATCGTAGATATTTATTTTCTTCCCGCTGAATTTGCGTAATGTTAGCAAAGCCCCATACCTCTGCCCCATAAATGACTTTGGAGCAGCACATAGAGCCATAAAGGTTCATCACCTGTTCGGGGCACCATCTACCTACCCTCCGCCCATAGCTTGCAATAGCACCATTAGTGGCAATCATTTTACAGCAACACTCCTCCACCAAGGAATTACATTTTAAAGACCCATCGAATAGTAAGCCTAAGTAGGAGAATGTTTTAACCCATTCTATTTTGTGGCTTCCTATCGTGAAAGTGGATTTGGTGCAAGGTTTATTGCCTGCCAACAGCACGTATGACTTGCCCAGGTTGACGGACAGTTCTAAAGAATCCATAAATTTAACAAATCGGTCAATTAAAGTCTGTAGACTCTTGGGTGTACGCGCGAGCAGGACCGCGTCATCCGCGTAAAGTAAAACAGGGATGTGACGAGACACTACTCTTGGACAATCTGTCTTTAAATTTAACAAAAACTGCTCTAAATTATTTATATAAAGTGAGAATAAAAAAGGGGTGTCAATACAGCCTTGCCGTAGCCCGCTCCTACATGGGAATGATTCTGTCAACCCACCCTCCATATTGTACCGTACTTTAGCTGAGGTGTCGCTGTGAAGCTCCCTTAAAATGTTAATCAGGCCAACGTCAATCCCCATAAGAGTCATCATAGCCCAGAGCTTATCCCTATTCACATGGTCGAAAGCGGCTGCCAAATCCATGAACCCCATATAGATGACTTCATTGCTGGCCTTGGTGTATTTGGTGTATTTCATTTGTTTCATTTTCACCCTTGAGGCGGATGCCGAGGGTTCTCTGCCTCTCTTGTGCCCTTAATCTCGCTGTGAATAGCAATAGCGGGTTGGTACTGCTATATTTCGGTTTCAGGAGCATATTAGACACTCACACTGTGATTACTACAGCGTGCTTTTAAAAAAGTGTAAATATTTTAAACTGTTCGTTTTAATTATTGCGCTCACCTCGGAGCGAGAGTAAAGTCGCCTCGAGGTGCTAGACAGGCTCCAGGAACACAGAGACCTCAGCGCTGTGTTAAAACGCTGACACCTTACATCACCCACCTCAGCAGCCATCTTGAGCGAGGTAGGGTGGCGGTCTAGTCGCTCAAACCCCAACGCCCTCCTCCCACTTGATGTATAAAAGTAACCGCTTTCCCCGTCCGCGCAGCGGGCGGGCGCAGCGGGCGCGCCGATGGCGCGCCAAAGGCGCGCCAAAGGCGAGCCCGTCTGCGCCCGTCCGCGCCGGGACCGGGCCGAGGGCCATACCCCCTGGCCGATTGACGTGGGCCATAGACCCAGCCCACATGTACACAAAGCTACTAGAACTTAGACCATCAGCTAACGCGCTCTGCTTGCGAAGTGATCTCGCTAACCGGGGACATGACCTTGGTGTGGCTTGTCCACATTGCAATTATTCCATCCCTCTACATACGGCCACTGAGTACGCTAAACCTCTGACTATTACTAAAGAGGAATCATTCCTAATAGCACTAATCAATGGCCGCTCACTATGCAAGCACAGCCAAGAAATAGCCGATCTAATCACGGACAACAAACTTGACATACTCTTTGTCACCGAAACCTGGACAAATGAGTCATCAGAGCCAGATCTAGTTACCGCTGTACCCAGCGGTTATAAAGCCTATCGGCAGGATAGAGCCAGGAAAAAAAAAGGAGGCGGTCTAGCGATTATAGCCAGAGACAGCCTCACTGTTACTATCACCCCTATTTCTTCCACCCATTGCGAGGTCCTCCAGTTCAGAATAAAGCTCTGTTCTCTATCTAGTTTTAAGGGATTACTGATCTATCGCCCCCCTGGGGCTAAAACTGGCTTCCTGGCCAATCTCACGACCATGATGGAAACGTTAGCTACAGAACAAACGCTAACAGTCTTAGGAGATTTTAATTTTCATCTAGACCAGGCTGATCAAACTGATTCAGCCGTTCTCATTTCAGACATGGCAACTTTGGGGTTGAAACAATTAGTTGCGCAGGCAACGCATGTAGCGGGTCATACGTTAGACGCTATATTTTCCAACCTGGATGGCCTTCAAATAACGGACATCTGCCCAATGCCGTGGACAGATCATTACGCCATTTTTGGTAAAATTACCACCAATTCCTTACGTAACAAGAACTCTGCCACAATATCCCATGCGCCGTTTAAAGACTGGAAGAATATTAACCATACTAAATTGAAAACACAACTGGATAAAACCAGTCTAGTAATTTCTACCGACCCGAATGTAGCTACACAACAATTTTACACATGGATTGCCCAGGCCACCGAGAATACAGCCCCCATCAAAACTGTGTCTAAGAATAGGTCCAAACCAACTGCCCCATGGTATTCCACTGAGCTAAGACAACAAAAGCAAATTAACAGGAACTTGGAAAGATGCTGGAGAAAAACCTATGATACAGCAAGCAAGAAAGTTTACAAAGATGCCTTAGGACTTTATAAAGACATGATCATCAAAGCAAAAAAGGTATATTACACCAACCAAATTGAGCAAGCAAAAAACTCTAGTAGACGACTGTACGAAATTACCAAGACACTGGCAGGAAATGCCCCTGATATTATTCCCCCTCCTTCCCAAGCCCTCTGTGAGGAATTGGCTAAATACTTTTTTACTAAGGTGGACGATATCTTTCAAGCCTTCACAGTCAAATCATCTAGGACGAATGGCGCGCTCTCAGGTCCACAGCAGACTATTGCTTTCTCTAAATTTCAGGAACTGTCAGATGACTTTATATCGACCTTAGTCTCTACTATAAAATCTGGCTCTGCTTTGGACCCTTGTCCTTTGTCAGTGCTATCACCAGTTTGGGATTCAATTATACCTACGCTGACACAAGTTTGCAATACCATTCTATCCTCAGGAATCTATCCCAAGCTATTAAAGAAAACTCTACTAAAGCCCTTATTAAAAAAACCTGGCCTCGATAAATGCGAACTTAAAAATTACAGACCTATAGCGAGCCTACCATTTTTGGCCAAATTGACCGAAAAGGCGATGAATATTCAGCTTACAGAGTATATTGAGAAGCATCGTCTGCTGGATGACTCGCAATACGGCTTCAGGAGATTTCATGGGACCGAGACTGCCCTTATTAAGGCTGCTGACGACATTAGAGCCATAAGGGATCAAGGCGGGACTGCGATCCTGGTCCTACTTGATCTGTCAGCAGCTTTCGACACGGTCGATCATAACACCTTGATCGACCGTGTCGAAAGGCTAGGCATTGGCCATGCTGCCAAAGACCTGCTGGCCTCC
This sequence comes from Lissotriton vulgaris, assembly GCF_964263255.1. Classification (NCBI taxonomy): domain Eukaryota; kingdom Metazoa; phylum Chordata; class Amphibia; order Caudata; family Salamandridae; genus Lissotriton; species Lissotriton vulgaris. Next base: position 32,241,265 of record NC_141699.1, on the reverse strand, counting down.
TTTCTCGAGGAGAGAACTCAAGCAGTCTCCCTTGGACCATTTCAATCCACTCAATTCACGTTGCCATGTGGTGTCCCCCAAGGCTCATCCCTTAGTCCGACACTTTTCAATATCTACGTGTCGGACCTTGCAAATGTCATCAGAGCATACGGGATGGGCCTAACATCTTACGCGGATGACACGCAACTGGTCCTGGCCATTAAGGGGGATGGAAAGCAGGTAGCCCATAATTTTAAAAATGGAATGAAAGCAATAAGTGCATGGATGGCCACAAATTGCTTAAAACTAAACTCGGAGAAGACCGAGGTAGTCATCTTCGGTTCCCTTCTCCCAGAATGGCCATCCTGCTGGTGGCCCACGGACCACGGATCACCCCCCATCCCAATCACAAAGGTCAGGAACCTGGGAGTCATTTTTGACAACGGGCTCAGCTTTATGGACCATGCAAATAAAGTTGCAACAACGGCTCATTTTAAATTAAAAATGATAAGGAAGATTAGACCTTTCCTACCAGAGGCATTAATTAAAACACTGGTTTGCTCATTAGTCCTGTCCTCATTGGACTATTGCAACGGACTCTTTCTTGACGCCCAGGTCAGAGTCATAAACAAGCTTCAGTCTATACAGAATGCGGCAGCACGCCTGCTGTCTGGGACTGCCAAGTTTCACCCTATTGCTGAAACAATAAGGCAATATCATTGGCTCACCATAAAAAATCGAATAAAGTTTAAGTCCGTATGCATTGTCTACAAAACCCTTAACAACCAAGGACCCAACACCCTTAAGGAACAATTAAAACCCTATAATCCCAGGAGACACCTGCGATCATCGGAGCAGCATCAATTGGTTGTTCCACGTTCGAAGACGGTGTCATGGGGAGATCGTCGTTTTCTTGTAGCAGCATCCAAGCTATGGAATGCACTTCCTCTTCACATTAAGACGAGTTCCTCTCTCCTCCAGTTCAGGAAACAAGCAAAGACATGGCTATTTAATCAGTGAAATTATCTGCACAATATGGAAACAAACTGAACGGTCTAGCGCCGAGACGCCTTAGGGTATTCGTCGCGCTCAATAAATGTCATAAATAAAATAAATAAATAAATAAATAAATTTGGCAGTCAGCATGTAGAGGTTCAGGCATTGGTCGCTAGTAGACCTCCCTATCCTAAAGCCGTACTGAGTGTCCGAGATGGTGTTATTTTCCTCGGTCCACTCAGACAGATGATTAAGGATGCCCCGACCGAAAAGTTTAGCAGACACATCAATCAGTGAAATCGGACGATAGCACTGGGGGTTGTCCCTATTGCCCTTTTTAAAAATAGGGACGATTATGGCCATTGACCATGAAGGCGGCAAACCACAACTAATAGCTGCATTTATGAATCTAGTTATTATAGGGGCCCTCATCTCCACACAGCTCAGGAACAAATCCGGCGGGATCCCATCTGGGCCGGGGGCTTTATTTTTTGTCAGACCCTCAATTCCGGCAGGAATTTCCTTAATCGAAAAAACTAGAGGCTGACCCTGCTGCATCGTCTCTACCTTCTCTTCAATCGTTCCTGCTTCGTGGTTGTGCAGCCCCTTAAAATGAATGACCCACTGTTCCAGCAAAATATTTGTCCCTATTTCTGGGGATTGTCCTCCTGGAAGCTTGGTCTATTAATAATTCTCCAGAATTCAGACATGTCCCTTTTTTCTGCTGCCTCTCTTAAGTCTGCCCATGCTTCCCCCTGTAGGACTAGTTTCCTCCTCTTGGTCTCGCTCTTATATTTTTGTCTACACATTGCTACCTGTTGGGGGTCCCTAGGCCTAGTTTTGAGGCTACATTTAAGCTCCCTTAGAGCATGGGAGCAATTGCGGTCAAACCATCTTGGATGACAGTTTTTCCTCATGGGCGCCCTTGTTTTTAGCAGCCCATCTATCAAGCTAGCAATCTGCCCAAATGCCAAGAGTAACGGAGAACCTTCTACTGACATATCTAAACAATCCTCAAAAGCGGATTTCCCAGTATCCATCAAGGTTTTGTAGAAGGTTTCCCCATCTATTTTAGACCACCTCAACCGTCTACCCTGGTCCATTACCTTCTCAATGGTTGTACCCGGCTGTCTCCACCTGGACCGAGCCAAGTAGAGAAACTCCAGTACTAGGGGATTATGGTCACTGAAAGTGCTCCATTCTTTCCCTACACTAGCAATTCCGTTTTTAAGACTCTAGAAGCTAGGATATAACTGATGAATGAGGAGCACCCTTTGCCCTTAAATGTCGGTGGCAGACTACCATCCCTCTCCACAGCCATCATGTCAATGGTGTGCTCTAGATCATGGTTATGTAGGAGTTTACTAAAGGCCAGACCTTCAAGCGTGTGGTCAAAATGCGGCCCGCTCTCCACGGAGCAAGGTGACCATTCCGCGTTTATTGGAACTAAAGCCGGGCATAGGTGGCAGTTGAAATCTCCCATAACGAGAATAGTAGGGGCATAAGCCCCCTTCCTAACTGTGGTTTCTTGGCTCAATCTATCATCCAATTCCCGTGTAAATGTATTATATTCTCCACTAGCCCCATTATTGTAAACATTAAGCATGATCAACCTTAATCCTTTGCCCCTAAACCGTACTGCTTGTAGGGCATGCGAGCACCAGTCAGTATTGGACCACGTGCCCTGGAGGTTCAAATCTACGTATATAGACAGTCCTCCCATGGCTCTACCCGATCGTGATTTCTGTGCCGGGAAAAAAAAACATTTGTGAAAGTGGCTATTGTTGACCACCCATGTCTCCTGGAGGCTGATTATCTGGTACCTGCTGATGTATTGACGCCACTCATAGTTGTTACATTTGGATGCCAAACCCGCTATATTCCAGGAGATAACTCTTACTACTTCCGCTGCTTCCCCAGTTCCACTAATAGTCCGTTTTCCAACAGAGGTTCCGGCATGCCCTGAATCCGACCCTCTATCCCCTATGGATTGTTCAGTAGCTCTGGTCCTTGTCTCTATTATGTCTGGGTCCCTGCCCCCAGTGGGGATAGTTAACTGTGCCGGTCGACCGTGCAACCCAATTTCCACTGGTAAACACACTCTATTTTCATCAACTAGACACACCCTTCCCTGACTCCTAGTGTTATCATCCTCGAGTCAGTCATTAATGTCCAATGAACTCAGGACCTCATATCTGTTACTTGATGTGACTAAGTCAATATGGGCAACTGCTTGAGGACTGGTCTGTCCCCTACCAGTAGCTCCAATATTATGGGGGGGGGGTAAAAAAACCTCAACGGAACTACATTAGTCGTGGTGAATTCTAGCTGATCCCGCCTGCCTCAAAATGTCATCAACCAATCTGGGGGGGAGCTAAAACTCACCACAACGCAATCACCCTCCATACTTTTCTTGGACTTACCCACCCATGGTACCCTTCTTACCATCTTAAAGTTATTATGCAAGTGTTCACTCAGCACGGTTTTGGTGGTCAGAAAATGAAGAGCTTTATTTTTTAATGTAGTCCAATGCTCTTCACGACCATCCTGGGTTTTCGGAACATTTGCCAGAATTATTGAATATGGGCATGCCTCCGGGGGGAGGTGCAGTGAGAAAACTTTTTGGAGGGCTGTGCCAGTGGACTTAATCTCCCTACAGGGCCCCGATGCCCTTGTTTTACTCCCTCCCTAACTCCTAGAGTTGGAGATATTGTGGTAGGTACTAAAACTTTGGCTGTATCTTGAATCCACCAAGTCGTTTACTCTAGTTGAAATTGTACTCAAAGGATGAGCAACTGGTGGATCATTCCCGTGTATTGGACTTTTATGGACTAGGAAGTGTTTTTCGATGGCATTTAATCTACCGTCTATCAGCTCGAGTTTGGCCATTAATGGAGAGATGAAAGACCTAAGCCGTTGGTCCATGAGCCTCATGAACTCAGTCATATTACACCCCTGGTAAGCCCCTACTTCTTGCGCAGTCTGTTAATTTCTTCCTGGGACTCTACCTTCAGTGGCCTTAGGTAGAACATTATCTTGCTGACCACCCAGCCCAGATGAGGAATTTGTATTCCTAGGTTGCTTCCTTTGGGAGCATTGCTAGCTTTTCTCTTGCCCGTTACGGTTTTAGCGTTACTCGCCGGCATAGCCCGATAGAGCCTAGTGCGTGTTACCGGGGGCGAAGGAGGTAAACTAATAACAGGAGATGGAACCGAACTGATGGATAAACTGCCGTCTAGAACTGACCCGTTGGTAACCTGCGGGAGATGTATGGGAACAGATAAAAAAGCAGGACAATCTAACATCTCTGGAATTAGAATGGGAGGAACAATGTGACAAGATGGGTCCAGGGACCACCTCCTTTCTACAAGTTCAATTTCCTTGGCCACAGCAGTTTCGGCTAGTTTGAGAAAGGCATCTAAAGTCCCGACCCCACCAACCCCAGAGCACACTTTAGGGTTAACTTTAGCCATAACAGTACAGTAAAACCCGCCTGAATGCAGGTTAACAAGACTCCTAACCCAAGTGTGTCAATACGGTTGGCCTAGTATAACAATGTCTAACAATGTCTCGCACCTTACTTGTTGTCTCTAATACTGGCCAACCATTGATGTAAGAGTAAGAGGGGTGGCCCGGCCCAGCCTCCTCTGGCCCCGGACGGGCCCCAGACGGCCCCGCCCTTGTCCCGGGCTTCTCCCGGCGCGCTCCCGCGCACATCCCGCGGGACGAGGTTCCAAGGGAGCCTTTATGCGCCTCCTGGCGCTTCCATGTGACGTCCGCTGCTGCTGGGAGGTGTAGTCCAGGGAGTAGGAGGGGCCCGGCGGAGCCAAGCCCGGCCGGAGGAACAAGCGGAGCAAAGCACGGCCCTCAGGTGCTGCCACGGGGATTCGGGGCTCGGCGGAGCCAAGCCCGGCCAAGAAGATGTGGCGGAGCAATGCCCGGCCCTCAGGAACGAGTACAAACAACAGGTGAGCTTAAAGACTCAATGTCTTACGTAATCCATCTCCGATGGCTCACAACGTGCCCGGTTTACACATTTGGAACAGCTCTGTTGGAAGGTGGGGCAATCACCTTCTCATGAGCAGGTTACATTCAGAACCCTCGGTAAGTATCTATGAGAAGTCTCAACATTCTGTGGCACAGGTTGTCACCTTGAAGGTCCCCAGGGGACCACTGTCCCCTGGCGACCATTATACGGGTCATTACAGTAGCGTTCAGCTCTGGACTTCAGCTGTTCAGCTGTTGTTACGGCGCAACGCTATCTGAGGCAACTCTGATCTTGTGCAATAGGGGAAAGTTCACAAAAAGCTTCTGTCCTTGTGAAGCATTACAGAAGTAATTACAAAGGAAGTCTTTTGGAAGACTATAATTGTTCTCATAGTGGAAGGTTCACGTGTGACCACTATAGTCTAGTGAAAGACTAGTGATGTCTTCACAATGGAAAGGCCACAAGAAGCTGCACTAGTCTTGTGAAAGACTGCAAATGAAATGATAGAGGAATGTCAACAAAGGGAGCAGTCTAGTCTTGTTGTCATAATGGAAAGTCCATGTGCAGAGCACTCCAGTGAAACACTAGTGATGTCTTCACAATGGAAAATGCACAAGAAGCTGCACTAGTTTTATGGAACATTGCAAATGACATTGTAAAGAAAGGTGAACAGATAACTCTAGTCTGGTGAAACACTACAGTTGTCTTTACAATGAGAAGTAAACAAGAATCTCACACTAGTCTGGTGAAACACTGCAGATGTTTTCACAAGGTTAAGTCCATAAGAACCTTCCTCTAGTTTTATGGGACAGATTCGCCCCTCATCCCATGCACATCGAGCCCTGGTACCTGCTTGGGAGCGTGAAGAAGCTCTTGTCCTGTTGTGGTAGCGAAGATGGCCTTGTTGCTGCCAGTGCTGAGTTGAAGGGACAGAGACAGCCCGGTCACCAGCTGCACCCCAAGATCAGTGATTGTCACCTTCTCATCCACCACGGTCACTGTCTTCTCTGCCAAGATGGCGTCCGAGAGCGGGGACAGAATCTAAACAAAGAGGGAACAGATATGACCAATTACATCATGTGCAACATGCCTCCTGCAGCTCAAGAACACTGTGACCATTAGGAGCTTTCTCTAGTGGCTGCCTACCAGGGAAGGCAGGGCGGGTTGGGACAATGCCAGTCATGTCCGGTGAGCCTTATATATGTGAATGCCTTTCTTTAGCTAAATGGGAAATGTGGCTCTCACTGTATGCACTAGTCTGTCTCTCTATACACTTCACACAGAATCTAGACACTTAAGAGTTAGATATTTTTATTTAGATGAAATGAAAACAATAGAATTACAGCCTCCTTTAGATTTCTGAGTCCATGGTAACATGGAAACAAATGGAATTGTATGTGGACCTGTCTTCGCTGTTTGTGTCTATTTCCCTTTTAAACCAACACCTCCCATGAGATTGTAGCTGGTGATAAAGGTGTCAAAAAAACTGACCAAACACCTCATGTAACGACTCATGCACATAGGAATAATAACCAAGACATATTCTACCTTTCCTCCCATTCACAAAAGCGACCGAGGTGGTTGGATCAACTTAGAACACCCACCTGCACTATTTCAATACATTCTTTTCTGACATCAGTGCTAAATTTGTAAAGAAATCAGTGCAGGGGCCCAAACTTGTTCTTTGGAGCTTACTCCCAGTTGCCCCCAAACACCAAGGATGCCTATTCTTGGATTCCCTCTTGCCTCTTTCTTCCACCATCTTCCACTTTCTGTCTTCCTATCTCACTCATGTAAGTTTTTTGAAGCCTTGCTTTATCCTTTTGTCAGTGTTTTTCTAACAAAACCCATTCAAAGATGGTGCCAGGGACCTATTTTCTATGCATAGGAAAATTTAATCAGCCATCTTGGAATGGTTACAAACATTTGAAGATGCCTCCCAACCAATACAGGGGCAAGTGGCAATCAGAGAGGTAGGTGTCTTAATGGAGTGAGGGGTGGACATGCGCATGCTGGAGGGGAGGATGCTTTTAATAAAGAAAGGGGTGCGTAGAAGAGCCGTAGCAGGGAGAGATGCGGGCAACATACTTATATAGTCCCTCATATACAGTGTAATTCAAAGTCTGACATAAACAGTGGAAGGGTGAGCGCAAAATCCGTTCTGCTCACAGATTTCACGGATGTTCGGTAAATCGCGAACTCCCGCGAATTTACAGAAAATCCGCGAATCCGCGGGCGGCGGATTCGGGGGGCAAAAGTTCAAGCCTTCAAGCTTGAAGTTGTTGTTGTAACTATTTTAGGATGGCGCCGGCAAGCTGCCAGCGCCATCCTAAAATAGTTACTAAGTTAGCTTCAACAGGAAGCACTAATAGATAAAATAAAGCAGGTGCTCGAGCACCTGCTTTATTTTATCTATTAGTGCTTCCTGATGAAGCTAATTTAGTAACTATTTTAGGATAGCGCTGGCAGCTTGCCGGCGCCATCCTAAAATAGTTACAGCTCAGGATGATGGATGGACAGCTCACTCAAGGGACCCCTGCGCCCTTCAGGGCGATTGCATAGTAACACACACATGGCCGCTGGAACTAGTTGAAGCTCAAATTCAGTGACTCATTCATCAGCCCAAAAACAATCGTGAACGTCGTCGAGGCTGGGCAGGTGTGCCGCCCTTCTTCCCAAATCTACCGTCGAAAATCAGCTGTGATGCTGGATAGAGGCCTTTGTATCCTTGACTTTCACGAGCGCAATCCTCGTGCTGTTCCTGTGACCAGGAGCTTCTTTCTCTTCATCTGCTGCTCTGATCGGTCTCTGACCATTTATACACACAAGAGGCACTTGAACTCGCACAGAAAACCCCTCCCATTAAAAAAATCCGTGAATCCGCAGACTCGCGGATCGTGGATCCGTGAAATCCGCCCATGCTTATGGATGCAGGCAATCCAATCAAAAGAAGGTGAGACCTCAATGCTCCTCTGAGGAGGGACAAAAACAGAAATAGGGAGGCAGAAGCAAGTAAGTTAGAAACCAAAGCCATCCATACATGAGTGAGGGCTGACCCAAAGCCAACTCTATGCACTGCATTGTTTACAGTAGGTCTTCTACAACACACATCTGAAGATATCTGTAAGAAAGACCAGAGCAATCTGTTGATGCCGAAGTTCTTGCTCACTGTTAGAATTGGGGGTCTCTGGTTGGCACAGGTATGTGAAGTGAAGTGGTTTTGTAGAGCGCGACTGCTGCCCGAAGGCGTCCAAGCGCTGATAGTAGAAAAAAACAGATTGTGAGGGTGGGAGGGAGCAGAGGGGATTAGTTTCTGAATAGGAGAGTTTTAAGTTCTTTGCGGAAGTGTAGAAGGGTAGGCTTGGCTCTGAGTGGGAAGGGGAGCGAGTTCCAGAGTTTGGCAGCGTTCAGAGAAAAGGACCTGCCTCCTGCTCTAGCTTTTTTGATTCTTGGGACTACTGCAAGAAGTGCATTCGTAGAGCGCAGGGTTTTTCCGGGGCAGTAGGGGGAGAGAAGTGAATGGTTAATTTTCGGGCTTGCTCTGTGAAATGCTTGATATGATATGCAGAGCGCCTTGAATTGTATTCTCTCTCTGACTGGGAGCCAGTGGAGAGCTCTGATTCCTGCCTTGACTGACTCTCTGCGAGGAATCTGTAAGACAAAGACAGTTCTGTGTTCTTTGCAGTTTTTCCAACACATACTCTGGGGCTCCTAAGTATAGAGCATTGTTGAAGTCCAGCCTAGATTGTACAAGGCCCTGAATGACCACTTGCTTGGCTTCGAAGGGTAGTAGTGGCAGGATTTTTTTCAACATTCGGATAATCCCGAAACAGGTTGCAGCTGTTTTGGTTGCTTGAGTGTTTAATGTGAGTTTGTTATCTAGCCAAACTCCTAGGCTTTTTATATTTTCCTTGGGAGTTGGCATTGGTCCCAAGCTTGAGGGCCACAGCTGGTGATAGGTGGTGGGAGGAGAGGGGCCGAGGATCATAATCTTGGTCTTATCACCGTTGAGTTTTAAGGATGACATTGTCATCCATCTTTTGACTTCCTCCATGCATGCTGCCAGATTGGGTTGGGGGAGCACGCTGCCTTTCTGTGTCAGGGAGACCACCAGCTGGGTGTCGTCCGCTTACGATATGATTTTGATACCTTATTTTTGGACGACACCCGCCAGTGGCCTCATGTACATGTTAAACAGCGTGGGGCTCAGTGAGGAGCCCTGAGGCACACCGCAATCTAGGGGTCGGTTTTTAGAGTAAGAGTCGCCATCAAAGACCTGGAAGGTTCTGTTGCTGAGAAACAAACTCAGCCAGTCTAGGGCGATTCCTGATATGCCAAGATCGAAGAGTCGAGCTAGTAGAGTTTTGTGGCATATGCTGCGCTTAGATCGAGGAGGACCACTGCCACTGTCCCTCCTCGATCCAAGATCTTCCTAGCTTCCTCTGTGACGGCTAACAGCGCCGTCTCAGTGCCGTGTCTGGGGCGGAACCCTGTTTGGGAGGCGTCCAGTAGGAGGTTCTCCTCGAGGTAGTTAGTGAGATGGAGGTTGACATGCTTCTCCAGGATTTTGCTTGCCCATGGTAGCAGGGAAATTGGGCGGTAGTTATTAGGATCTGCTAAGTTGAGATTCTGCTTTTTTAATAGTGCTTTCACCATTGCTTGTTTCCAGGCGGGGGGGGACCACCCCTGAAGAGATTGAACTGTTGAGTAGATCCAGGAGAGTAGGAAGAATGATTGGGTTGACCATATTCATCATCTTAGGGGGTGCAGGGTCGAGGGGGGAGCCAGATTTTACCTGAAGTGCAAGAAATTTGAGTGATTCCAGGTCTAATAATGGGAAATCATTCAGGTGAATTTGCGCAGGGTGTTCAGTCGCAGTATACACTTGTGACAAACAGGGACCCTCTAATCTAGTCAGGGTAAGGGAACTGCTCCTTAAAAATAACCCCTGCTCACCCTCTAGGTAGTGTGGCGCGAGCAGACAAGGCTAATCTTCAGGGCGTTAGCTGAGTTAAACATTTATGACCATATACAGCAGAATTACAGACCCACCACAAATGGACACCAGGCGTAAGATTTGTATCGAAAATACGTAGGCTTTATGTAAAAAATAGGTTTCATATGCAGGCTTATTTACAAGACCATTATAACGTTTAGAAAATGAGGCCACAATACTTGGGAACAAAAAGAATTCTTGGATGTTCTTTCAAAATGCTGGTTTGGGGGTCCTGTGCGCTTCGCACGAGTGTGGCAAGCCCCTTTCTTAATGAGTTCGTACCTGTTTAGCAAAGTGATGCCAACGTTGCAGACCCTGCGGTCCGAGTCGCACTGTCCTGAAAGGCGGGAGTCCGTGGTGCACAGATGCGGCCCCAAGTGAAGGCGGGCCCGGGACGAGGTCTGCGGTGCTTTCGAGTATTCCGGCTCGGTCAGATGGTCTCGAAGTACGAGGGGACGGAGCGGGACTGTGAAGCGGGGCAGACGATCCGGAGCAAAGGCTTCAGGGAGCAAGGCGTCTGTATGATGCGTACTTCTGCAGTACGCGCTGCGGGGGAGATCGCACCAGGGGCGATCTGATGTGCGTTTCAGGTACGCACCATACCGGGCTGGGCGACGCCACAGGCGGGTCCGGTGCGAAGAGCAGGGATAGAGGCGGCACCTAGCGGCGGGTACGGGTAGTACCGGCAGCTCGTTCTTGGTGTGGTGCGTATGCCCCTGAGGTACGAACCATACCTTCCGTGGAAGTTGAAGCGGACAATGCGGGTGATCTCTGACAAGGCCGGAATGGGACGGGAGGCGGCCGGAGCGCTTTCAGCGTGCAGGTGTTTCTCGTCTCCCAAAAGGCTCCGGGCTATTTCCAGCGGCTGGGGCGACCAAGGTGTGCAGCTCAAAGGAGGAAGGGGAGCAGGGTGCGGGCGGCCCAGTGGAGCGGGGCACAGCTCAGGGGAGAGCGATGCGGCTCAAGGCAGGAGGCAAGAGGGGGGCGAGCGAGGCACACGTCATGTGGGGCTCCAGCGGCACAAGGAGATCAGGCAAGTCCCAGCAACTTGGCAGGGAAGGCAGATAGAGTCCACTGGTCCTGGGACTCTGTTCAGGAGGCAAGCTCGATATCAAGCCCTTGGAGATAGTTTTTGGGCACAAAAGTTACAAAGTCCTTTCTGGTCTTTTCCTCTCCTTCCTCAGCAAGGCACCAACTGCAGGCCAGTCACCTGGGTCAGAGATAGTCTTTCTCCTTCAGCTTCTCCTGGTCCTTCTAGTCGGGCAGAGGTTCTTCGTGGTTAAAACAGGATCTGATTTGTTAGGAGCAGAGCTCCTCTTTTTATACACAGTTTCTTTTGTTCTTTCAGGCCAGGGGGGCCTTTGCATAGTCCAATTCAGCTCTGGAGCACTTTGTTTTGGAGACTCTGGCTTCTTCTTTCAGCTTGCAGGGCAGGGACATCAGACGCTCTCCAGGGGGTGGAGCCAGCATTGTGGTGGCAGAGCACAGCCCTATACAGAGTCAAGGGACACTCCTCCCACCTATCCTGGGGGTAATCCCTCTATTCACCACCTGGCAGCCCAGACTGTCCCCTGGAATTCCTCAGCCCTGTCACTCACAGAAACCAGACAGCAGATACACATCCTAGCAGAGGCAGGCTGAAATGGTCAGGCAAGCAAATGCTAACTTTCTAAAAGTATCATTTGCAAACACAGGATATTAAAATAAACTTTACTAAAAGAAGTATTTTATTATTCTGAGTTCAGGCATACTAAAGTTGACTTTCTTCCATGCTCTCTGAGTCTGCTGGGATTATAGAGTGTAATAATTACAGCAGCCCATTGTGGCCTATGGAGAGTAGGTAGCCTTACAATAGTGAAAAACGAAAATGGCTGTAATTCACTATTAGGACATGCCACACACATCAGGGCTTGTCCTACCTTATGCTTACAATGCACCCTGCCCATGGGCCTACCATGGGGGTGACTCACACGAAGTAAAGGGAAGGTTTAGAGGCTGGCAAGTGTGTACACTTGCCCAGCCAGCATGACCTTACCAGAATGCACGCAGGTTCAGCAGTGACAGACCCTAGACACATTTTAAAAGGCTGCTTCTGTGGGTGGCGCAGCCAGCGCTGCAGGCCCACTAGCAGCATTGGCATTTACAAGCCCTGGCACTCCGGGGGCACTTTACCGGGGACTGACAGTAAACCCAATAAGCCAATCATGGAAATCAATTACATGTACACACTTTACAGTAGGGAGAGCATATGCACTTTAGCACTGGTCAGCAGTAGTAAAGTGCCCAGAGTCATTAAACCAACAAAAACAAGTCAGAGAGAATATTAGAGGAAGGCAAAAAGTTCAGGGATGACCCTGCAGAGAGGGCCAGGTCTAACACTCACCCCTAAAGAAAAGGGTGCTCTGAAATGCCACTCCCCTGTCCTTGCATTCTTGTTACATTTTGGAAAGCATGAATGTATCTTATTCACTCATTCATGAGAGCAAGTGGAAGCCTCTTGGACTTAAGATCATTGTATTGCTCGCTGGTGCGCAGAAAGGGAAAATGAGTGCGCAATACAAATATCTAGCATAGAAAATATGGGTAGCCCACGTGCAATGCATGGTCCCTGGTGCAATGCATGGCCTCACGTGCAAAGCATGGCCCCACGTGCAAAGCTTGGTCTCACGTGCAATGCACAGCTCCAAGTACAATACACGGTCCCACGTTCAATACATGGCCCCACATGCAATGTATGGACCCACATGCAATGCATGGAGGGGGCTTGCAGTAATTTATCGGGTTATTTTTTCAGCTATCTTCTCCACCGTTCCCAATTCACACTTTGAATGTTTTTTTTTAATATAGAGCTTTTCAAAACCCAGTTGTTCACTGGCCTTCTGTCGTACAAACCAACAGGCCCAAAAGCCCATTTTCTTAACGCCATTGGTCAACCCTTAGAATCCTCGTTACTTACAACTGATTTTACCTCACTCGGCGGCCTCAACTCTCATTTAGAGAATTGCAGCGACCCCCACGCTGCTGCTTTGCTTGGCTTTTATGTCAGGTTTGGGCTTAGAGCAGGTTGTGGTCGGGCCAACCCATCGTGCAGGCCATCACCAGACAGTATTGATTCCAATTGTAATCCCAAGAGAGGATGTTTTCCAATTGTAGCTTTCTGGTGAATTTAGCGTTAATACCAGTGGTCTGATCACAGCGCAGTCACTTGGGATTTCTTTCTGGCCGGAGTACAGTCCAGGAGAAGGCTCCGAAGAGGTTCATTCATTTAGGGGCATGGAACAAGATTAATATGCAAGAACTGACTGCAATCCTATTAAACTCACAACCTGCCATGTCCACTGATCCAGAGAAGGTGGTATCTAATGATTCTGCTTGGTTGACTGGAGCGGTCAATACACCGGCTCCAGTCAAACAGATGGTTTCTGGGAGAAATAAACTTACTTCTCTGTGGTTCGGTGAAACGCTTCGGGCCGCTAAGAAAGTCTGCCGCAAACAAGAACGCAGGTCGAGGGAAAACACTTTTTTTTTTTATTTGCCTATTGAGTTTTCATAATAGCAAGCAGAATAATACCAATCATAGTTAATGAGAATGCAGATACCAGTATGGCAGCTTTATTACAGAGACATGTATAAGCACTCCAGTGACCATGGAGTCTTCTAAAGGCCACAAACTATTTCTGATACTCAAGGCAATTGCTTCAGTTGTACATTTCAGCCATACCCCTTATACGAAAACAACGTAGAGCGATTCAAGGTAGTGAGGCGACAAACCAGTTAGTCAAAGTGAGAGATACCAATCATCGACTATTCGTATACAGGGGGACATTGTCGGGTAGGGAAGGACAGTTAGGGCTCATTACCAATCTGCACAGAATGTTCAAGGAGATACGATTTAAGTGGGTCCCAGAAATGCCGTTGTCGGGACGAGAGCGGGAGCAGTTCAGCATTGGTGCAGGTCTGATCCTGCCAGAGGGTCATATCACCAATCCAAACCTTGAACTTGGGCTCACGTCCGCGGCCCCACATACAGGCCATACGTCGCCTGGCTAGTAGTAGTTTACGGTATGTCGCAGGTGCCTCTGACGTATACCCAAGCAGTCCGGTGATTGGGGACAAGGGGATTTGCAGTGAGGTCATCGATTCTAGAGCGGTGAATACCTGCTGCCAGTAAATGAAGGTTGAGTTGCAGCCCCATGCAAGGTGAAGGAAGTTGGCTGCTTCCTTCCTCCACCTGTCGCAGTGGTTTGTTTCGCACAGTTTGTACTTGTGTAGGTTAGCTGGAGTATAGTACGGACGATGTAGGAACTTTTAGTGAGTAATGCGCAACCGACTACTGGAAGAAACTTGTTCAGTCTGCTTGCAACAATACAACCATTGTTGGTCGGTGACCTCATTTCTCTCGGGAAGCACAGGGGGTAGACCACCTCTGTGTACACCCTCTGGTAGAGTGTGGATACCAGGTGGGACGCATTGCTGACGCGTAGTACATGATGCAGTGGAGCAACAATTTGGGGCTCTTGAGGGTAGGAGGGAGTGTATTCTTTAAAACCCTGCCGCAGGCGGACGTAAAGGAAGATATCCATGGGGGAGGGTTGTGTATCCCTAAATAGTTGCTGCATGGTGCGGAGCGTGCCATTGAGAAAGAGGTCACACCAGCAATGAATGTTATGTTTAGTTTTGGTTTTGTGAAAAACTCCTTCCTGCAGGACTGGCATCTTTGGGTGACATGTAAGCGGGAGCAGCGGGGAATATAAGATGGGGGCTTAAAGGCGGTGAGTGATGCGGAGCCAAGCTGCAACCGTACAATCTACAGAAGTCGGGCAGGACGTGCGAGGCGAGGGTGTAGTCAATATAACCCCGTCCAGCGGGGTGGGGTCCGACAGCCAGTGTTCAGTTGCGACGTGAGGCATATATCGAGGAGGGCGGAACCAATAATGAGCACAATGTGCTTGGGCACATATGTAGTCCTGCTCTAAATCAGGGACATCGAATCCCCCCTGGGAGTATGGTTGTGTAAGTGTATCCCATTGCAAGCATGAGTTCCGTGCGAAGTTGAGAGAAGAAATGTCTGCCCGGGTCATAAGGGATATTTAAAAACAAATATAGGAGCTTGGGGAGGATGACCATTTAATGAGTGAGACACGACCCGCAGTGGTAAGGGAGAGAGCGTTCCAGCAAGTGATGTTGCTAGTGATACGTGCCAATGTACTTTCATAATTGAGCCTCATTAATTCCTCGCGATCAATGGTGACGTGTATCCCCAAGTACTTCACTACGTCATCACACCACTCTATGGGATAGTCCGTGGGGAATTGCACCACAGATGCTGTGAGTGGAAAAAGTTGAGATTTGGCCCAATTGATACCGACGCCAGAGAGACCCCTGAATCTGACGACTTCACGGAGGAGCGGGTTGAGGTTCTGTTGAGGATCTTTGACATATAAGGTAACATCGTCATGGTACAGTATTATGAGGATCCTGCGAAGGAAGCATAAAAGGGTCATTTCTTGATGATGCTGCCTGATTTTGGCCAGCTGCGGTTCTATGGCAAGGGCAAATAGGAGAGGAGATAGAGGGCAGCCCTGCCGCGTGCCTCGAGTGATGAGGAAGGAACAGGAGGTGTGACCATTAATCAGAACTCGCGCCGTAGGGGAGGCATAAAGCAGCCGTATCCTTGCTAGGAAGCCTACAGGAAGTCCCATGCAATGAAGGATAGTGAAAAGATAATCCCATTCCACAGAGTCAAAGGCCTTTGTGGTGTCTAAAAAAACTTCCACTAGGGCCAGTTGGGGATCAACTGTTTGCAGAATGGAGAATAGAGTACAGAGGTTGTGAGAGGTCGCTCTCTATCGGGGATAAAACCTGCCTGATCAGGCAGCACTAGTTTCTCCATCAGTAAGCTGAGGCGGTTAGCTAAAAGTTTTGTGAGAATTTTAGCGTCTGTGTTAATGAGGGAAAGGGGCCGGTAAGAGTCGCAGAGGTCCGCAGGCTTCCCAGGCATCAGGAGGGAAGTCATTTACGCCTCCGGCATTGTGTCAGGAAGGATCTGTGCCTCTAGACCTCCAAGATATACCTCTCTCAACATAGGTAGTAATTGATCCAGGTACATCTTGTAGAAGTCTGTGGGAAGGCCGTCAGAACCAGGGGCTTTGCCCGATTTCATCTACATAATGGGCGCTCCAAACTCGTCATCCTCAAAGGGGGCCGCCAGGAATTCCCGTTGATTATCACCTAACCATCCCAATGTGGTATCTTGAAGGAATGGAGCGAAATCCAGGGGTGCGGACCTACAAGAATGATAGAGATTTGTGTAAAATTTGGCGAACGTATGTAAGATTTCAATGCTGTCCGAATTTCTGTCACTAGTGCCCTGCCAGGTCTCTCCCTTCCCCCAAACCTGTGAGCTGTGAAGTATTTGCCACGAAAACGAACCTCCCGGTCAGCTGTGGTTGTGTATTCTGAAAGTGTGTCCCTAAGTGTAGCCTTCTGAGCCCCGGTTGCATCTTGCCACATGTCTTTTTCTAGTTGTTGAAGTTCTCCTTCAAGGCGGCGCAGTCTGTGGCAAATGTCTCTTAGGACCCCAAAGCTTTTGGATATGCAGATACCGCGCACCATAACTTTAAAAGCCTCCCAAAGTGTGCTCATATGAGCGACTGTGCCTTTATTTCTCTCAAAGAAATCAGAAATCTCTTCTCCAAGTTCCACTTCGAAGACTGTATCCAATATCGCTTCCGGCATTACCTGTGGGGAGGCAATCGAGTTAGGGGTGGCGATTGTCATGCACACCAGAGCATGATCAGATAGAGTCCGGGCCATGTGCTCCACCGAGAGAATCCAAGGAGCAACCCCTCTGGAGACAATCCAATAGACAAGATGTGACCAGGAATTGTGGCCTGTAGTGTAGTGGGTGCCTTCCTTGCCAGTGGGTTGAACGTGACGCCAAGCGTCCAAAAGCCCATGATCAGGGAGCAGAGGTGTCAGTGTGTCATAGGTTTTGGTGTAATGATGAGGAAGAGGATTGGACCTGTCCATTGAAGGGCACAGGGCAGTGTTAAATCCCCCCCCCCCATTGCCCCCCAAAATGATGTGAGTGGATCCCACCTTAAGGATGTGTCCCCATAATGTAGTAAAGTAATCAGGATCGTCGATGTTAGGCCCTTAGCAACAAATAAGTGTAACTGTGCACACAGTGCGCCCCAGAGCATGCAGCTTCTAAAAGAAGGGTCACTGAAAGTGCCGGCTAGGATAAATGGCGTGTTCTTTTGAACTAAAATCAAGGTATCACTGGAGTACATGAAGTAAGAGGAGAACACTCGCAACGCGGCCCATTTACTCCCGAAACGGGGGGACGGCGTGGGTCCACGTGTGTCTCCTAGAGCAGGGCCGGCTCTAGGCTCATGGTGGCCCTGGGCAGGGAGCGTAGGTAGGGGGCCCGGAAGAGGGGTCCGGGCGGGTCAGAGCGCGCAGGCCAGTAAAGAGAGCAGGGGGTCAGGGAGTTTAGAAGTGGAACAGAGGCCGCCAAATCCCTTCCAGGGGCCACCATGCAAATATGTATCCATCCTCAGAGGATTAATATATTAAGGATATATATTGGCGTGGTGGCCCCTGGGGTTTGGTGGCCCTGTGCAGGTGCACAGCTTGCACATGCCTAGAGCCGGCCCTGCCTGGAGCATGGCAATGTGTATCTGATGTCTATCGAGATAAGTAAGGATTTGCCAATATTTACGAGGGTCGCACAGACCTCTGATATTCCACGTAAGCAATTTTATATGGAGGTTGTCAGGAGATGGATGCATCACTCGGAGGGGGGTAAGTGGCAAATGTAAGTATCATGATGGCATGTGCTATACAATGCTAAATTAATGTGTATCGGTATGATTATCTGCTGATGCATTACCCAAAGAACATTCGAAAACAACAATTCCCTTCCCACCCCCACCACAGCGGCACCCCAAACGTGCCGGAATGACAAAGCCCACCCATCACCTAAGAAGATTGTGACATTGTAGTCTAGTTCTAGAGAGTGCAACAAATGTAAACGCAAGTAACCAGGGGGATCACTCATGTGGGGGGACCACTGGTGGGTCACGATTCCCTCCCTGCTCGCTCGTACTGCAGGAAGTCACCCAATGGAATCAGGATATAAGAGGAGAGAGAGCTTTACCTGGCATAGTTCAGTTCTGCTTATTAAACCATGTATTGAATCTGCTGTCCCAACATGCAAAGTTCTTGCGCTGAGCACATCACCTATCTGACCATCATGTGCTGGGAACCATCAGGAGCCCTGGAATCCAGGAATGATCTTCACTTCAGACCCAGACATCAGGACTCCACCTCTGTTTGATTTCCTGGATTCCGCAGACGAAAGAGTGTGCAAGAAAAGCACCCGGTCGCGGTGCCGGTACAGGGTTCAGTCTGCAGCAGGGGATTGAGACCTAGATTCACAGAGGTTGGAGGCTCCTCTCTGGGATCGTCGGGAGATAGATTTGGGAAATCTTCCACTTGCTGTGGGTTGGTGGATATGGAGTGTTTCCCTTGGTAGGAGATCTGCAGACGCGCCGGGTATAGGAGAGCATATTCGATCTGTGCCTTCCGAAGCTTCTGTTTGACTGCCAGGAATTTACACAGTGCCTCCAGCACTGTAACGGTGAAATCAGGGAAGATGGTGAATTCCAAGCCTACGTAATGCAGCGGTTTACTCTCACGGGCCAATTTGAGCACCGCGTCCCGATCGCTGTAATTGAGGAGGCAGACCACAATGGGAGGTGCACTGCCTGGTGGAGGTCGAGGACCCAGGGATGGATGCGGCCGTTCCTCAATAAACTGTGAGGAGAAAGTGTCAGCACTGCATGCACCTTTCATGAGGTGCTCAACAGTCTTCCATACGTCCTCTGCTGGTACTTTCTGAAATGCCAATTATTCGGAAGTTATTACGTCGGACTCTAGGTCTTCGTTTTTGGCTGTGATGAATTTGAGCAGCTTATCCATCTGCGACTGTGTGGTTGTATCCTCAGTGTCCGATATACGGTGCTCTGCCTCTTTGATCAGCCCATCATGCTTATCCACCTTTTTGAACTAAAATGTCTAGGCGGCTGTTCATGGTGTCCATTTTCACAAATAGGTCTGTGAGACTGTGTTGCATAGCCAGAAGCAACATTTTGACCTCATCACCGGAGGATGAAGATTGCGGTTGTGGCTGCTCTTCGCTTGGGGGATGGGGTCCACTGAATTGGAGCATGCAGCCAACCTCTAGCCGTCAAAGACCAGCTTAGGCTGGCATCTATCCGGTTTCCCCATGTCCGTCGCAGGAGAGGGCGACCAACGAGAAGGTGTCCGCAGGAGCACAGCACTGCGTGTTTCTCTGTAGCACAGCATTATCAGCCCAGGGATGATAAGAGGGCACTGCAGCGCAGTATCGCTTCCCTCAGCCAGCCAACACACCAGACGGGCACCGCTACGACAAGAGGGTGAGCGATTAAGGACTGTCTGCGTTGAAGGAAATAGGAGCAAGTGCATGGTTGCCAAGCTGCCAGTGTTAAAGTCTAGCATGGAACACGAGGGCAGCCAGCGCAGAAGAAAGCAACAGGCATGTGACAGACCTCCGACCCGCAATACAGCAGCTGCTGAGGGTTCTCTTGTTTATGGGCGGTAAGTGAGGAGTGCCCAGAGTCGCAGTGGAGCAGTTCAGTCTGTAGCGGGGTCAGGGCAGAAAGCAGGCCTCAGCGAACCGCAGGGCACTGAAGTCCTGGCTGCCTGGGGAAGTTCAGAAGATGGCGTCCAGTGTGGCAGGTAGAGACAAGGGCACAAGCCGAGTAACTGCTGCTCAGTGAGGCACAAATAAGGGCTCCAAAGTCTGTCAAGTCCGAGTGGCAGCGCTGACTCAGGGCGGCAGGCCCAATGGGAAAATGTCCCGCATATTGCAGTGGTATGGAGGCAGAAATGTAGCGTGAGCGCAAGCACACCCCGGGTAGGCCTTACCGCAATTAGTATTGTGCGACCCTCTATGGGAATGGCAGGTCGGGGAGCGGTGCGGTAATCAAGGGGCCGAACCCCCAGATAACAGCCGGAGGGATCCGATGACAGGAGCCTGTAGCCGGGAGAGGAGTGCAGGTGGCAGAGGTCACGTTTACCAGCGTATGCCTCAGTAGTTGTTGGCGGTGAGCAGTGGGTAGCCGGCCGAGCAGCAGGAGAATTTAGCCGTCGCAGATGAGCCAATGGGGCATCAAGCAAAATGGAGTCGTACTGCAGCGCAGCCGGAGGGCCCAATGCCACGTGGAATCCTCAGGGCTTGCGTAGCTGCGGCAGACGTGTGGGACTCCAGTCTTGTGTTTATTCCCACCTCGCGGTTCACAGAGTCCGGAAGTAAACACCATTTGTCGGGGGTCTAGAGCCCTGAATTAAGCACCGGAGCTAGTGGGCAGCTGAAAGAGCAAGCGGAGGGGTGCAGATGGAGGATCAGTATAGTTAAAAAGGCAGATAATTAAAAGATTATGCCGCCAAGCAGCCAGAGCCTCAAAGGAGTGCGGCCATCTTGGTCGTGCGCCACCTAGAGGTCCAGGTCCAGGGAAAACTACGATAATATAGAAAAACTAAAATAGAAATCTCTGCTTAAAGACTATAAAATTCTTATATTGAAGGAAAGATCACAGTACTTCATTAATTCCATTGAAAAATCTTGCTGCACCTCCACAGCCCTCTTTCAAACCGTCTGCAAACTTTCCTCTTTGGCAGTTAAGAATATTGATAACATCAATCAGGAATTCTGTGACTCCTTAGCCTCATTCTTTTTTAAAAAGTAGAGATTATTTTTAATATATTCACTTGGAATATAACGCTACCTCCCATTAGAAGGTACATTTATCTTCGGGACTGCAAGAAGGTCTCTTCCCTGAGTTTAATCCTTTTTTAGTAGATCAAGTGGGAAAACTGCTTCTTTCCACCAAATCTGTCTCACCTCAGGATCCCTGCCCTCCTAAAACTGCACAGCCTATTCCAGACTTGATTGATGTCCAGCTGACCTCAATCTTTCCTAAAGATTGCAAAACTGCTTCAATTCTCCTGCTTAAGAAAGCCAGAATGAATGTGCTCGACCCCAAAAGCTACAGACCAATCTCAAGGCTGCCCTTTCCACCAAAAAATACTGGAGATAGAAATGAACTGTCAATTATCAGACTTTCTGGATAGCGATCAGCTATTGCACGATTCCAAATACGGGTTCCGCAAGGGGTATTCTACTGACTCCGTTCTCGTTACAGCTACAGAGATGGTTAGTGCTACAGCGGATGGCGGGGGCCATGCTGCACTCATATGTCTTGATCTACCTGCGGCCTATGGCACGGTCAATCATGAATTTTTGTTGATCCGCTTGGGGATTCAGGTGTAGATGGGACAGCTCTGGCCCTCTTTATATCCTTTCTTACAGATCGAAGTCAAACTGTGTCCACTTGCGATTTTACACCTAAACCATTGTCCTTTCCGTGCGGAGTTCCTCAGGCCTCCTCAGTGAGCCCAACTTTTTTCAATATCTATGTTGTCCCGCTGCCTCCCTGATGATGTCATTCAGTTTATCAATCATCTCATATGCAGATGACGCACAAATTGTAGTCTCGCGTTCTAAGAAGGGTCCTGACGTAAATGAGTCTTTCCAGAATTGTATGTGGGAGGTCGGTGCTTGGATAGATACAAACCTGCTTAGACTGAACTCTGCCATTTTGGAATCCCAGATGGTGGCCGGGTGAATTGGGTCCACTTCTGGATCCAGTGAAACTGGTGAAAAACTTGTGTGTCTTGTTTGGTGATAAATTGACATATAAAGAACAAGTCAATAAGGTAACTTCCACAGCCTTTTTTTGTTTCTGATGATCAGAAACATTGCACCGTTTCTACCCCCAAACACGTTGAAAACAGCAGTTCTTTGGCTTGTAATGTCCCAGCTGGGCTATTGCAATTGGCTATATGCTAATTTACCCAAAGCTCTCTTGAAAAAGCTCCAGATCTTACAAAATACAGCGGCAAGGCTGCTGATGCAAAGCCCGAGGTTCCAGTCGGCCTCACATGCCTTGGTGAGCCTTCATTGGTTACCTGTGCACCAAATGATTCATTTTAAAGCACTTTGCATTGCTTATAAAGTGCTTCTAGGGCAAGGTCCCATCTTCTTCAAAGAAAAACTCAGATGGTCCATCCCTAACAGGACTCTTAGGTCCTGTCCAGCTAGGAGTTTGATTGTGTCGCCCTGCAAGCTTGCCTCCTTGGGAGGCAGGAGCTTTATGCTTTGCACGACGAAAAACTGGAATCATCTGCCCGTAGAGGTAAAATCTGCTCTCGCTCTTTAGAGCTCCCGCAAGCTACTAAAAGCGTGGCTCTTTACTAAACCCTAACGGAGATCATTTTGCTCCTTGTTTCTTTAGCGCTGAGATGCCTCAGGGTAATGTTTTTCTCTTTATATTCTCAAATCAGATTCTTATCATGGCCTCATGTGCAAGGCATGGCCCCACGTGCAAAGCATGGACCCACGTCCGATGCATGGCCCCACATGGTATTTATGGTCCTGCAGCACTGCATGGCCCCATTTTGAATGCATGGCCCCACATGCTATGCAAGGCCCCACATGCAATGCATGGTCCCACGTCCGATGCATGGCCCTACATGCTATGTATGGTCCTGCAGCACTGCATGGCCCCATGTGGAATGCATGGCCCCACATGCTATGCATGGATGGCCCCACATGCAAGACATAGTTCCACATCCGATACATGGCCCCACATGCTATGCAAGGTCCCACGTTTGATGCATGGCCCCCATGCTATGCATGGTCCTGCATAAAATGCGTGGTTCTATGTGCAATGCCTAGCTCCTGATGCAATGAAGGGTCCCACGTGCAATGAATAGCCCCGCGTGCAACGCATGGCCCTGGGTGAAATGCAGGCCTTGTTCTCCCATGGACAAGAAGTCCTCATAAGCTGTGTGGGCCAGGACAATCTAGAGCCCAGGATAAGAGGAACAGCAAACGAGCAGCAAAGGGAACAAACTACAGGTATTGATGGACGAACACTTATGAAATGAAGAGCACTGAAAAGCATCCTGCAAGGAGCAGGGGACACAGTTGGGTAAATCATGAATTGAGCAGGAAAGTTAACAATTCTTGCATTAGGGCTGAAACGTCTTAATATCTTCCTACTTTCATATTCAATGTACGGTTATCTTCAAGGTGTTGATGTGGTTCTTACTGGGGGAGGGGGGAAGGAAACATTTGTCTCACCTGGATTGTTGTCATGCCAACTTCCTGTCCAATCAGAATCTGGCCTCCTTGCAGTTTGGCAATCCTCGGCTCCTCCACTTGCATGAAGTCACTCACAAGGTCTGTGATGTCGACCTGCCAATCAGAGCCCATCATGTGGATCATCTGACCTCCAGGGTCCAGAGGTTCGGCGATGAACTGTGTGAGGACGCGCACCATGGCATGCTGGTACTGAAGCGTGCACCCTCGACCCTTCTTCTCGTCTTCTTCATCATCATCACCACTGTCTCTAGTTGGCCTGTCAAAACAGACAAAATAGTTTGAAGTGCCCATGAACAGCTCAGACACAAGGATAAAACAACGAGCAAAGAATCCAAATGTGATAAAGAGGTCCCACTTTACTGGTTCCGTTGACAGTTGACTCAGCCCTCTACCACCACTGATCTTAGGATCTTGTAAATCTGGCTCTAAAGGTGCTTCCCACATGTGGTGTGGGGTGGTGGCAAGCCAGATAGGTTCCATCCTCATATGAGAGTTCCTAATCCTATGCCAGAGGGCTTCATCCTCTGGGCTTGCAACCTCTGGTACCAGCAGAAGGTCCACCAGTCATTGCACCTCTTACGGCTGGGCATCGTTAGTTGGTGTCAAACCAGCTCGGATCATTCCATAGCGACAACGGTCCAAGGGGGTGAGGACCCATGTGTAATATCAATGCTACAAGAGGAGACAGACGGAGGTCTCTGCTCACACAACAAGACATGTTTTCCACAAACCAGGCCACATACACACACACACTTGAGAGGTAAGCTTGGGCAGGTGCAGAGCATGGTTCACTGGATCCTGGTTTCCTTTGTGGGGGCTGGCGGCATACATTGTCCACCCTTCGTGCAGGTTCACTGTCCATCCACTCTATGTGGAAGGAGAGCTACATCTCTGCTGCCCTTCAGCCACATGTTTACACGCCAGATGTACTGTACACACATGTTAAGGCGATGGCCAGAGGTCAGGCCTTCCGCTGACATAATGTCTTCATTAGTGGTGCCTCTAAAGTGGCTTGGGCCTGTGCTCTAATGGTGATAACTGCTAGATACCTCAAGGAGTTTGAAGATACCCCATTTCTGTAGGAGTAAAGTGCATCCCTTTATCTATCACTAAAATGCAGAAAAGTTCTAGTGCAAAAAAAACTCTGGTAACTAACTTAATGACAGCACTATACATAGAGTGCTGTGAGAAACCTTTAGAGCGATAAACATTGAGCGCAAGCAAAATTACTCTCAAGGTGGAGACTGAAGAAGGTCAACAAAGTACACCGCAAACCCCTAGGCATGGATCCTTGGGGAGGGACAAGCGTCAATGGAGGTGTACATGTTTACAAATACTTGTCTTTATCATGACATCTCATGTATGACTTACCCACAACTTAACATCCCAGTCCTCAGGGGGCCACCTGTCTTCTTCCACAACATCTACATGCTAGGACCATGCCGAGGCATCCTACATGTGCAACTTGTACTGAATAATCCTCACGTACATCAGTAGAACCTGCTTTGATCCACTTATGACCTTCAAACACCTTTTGTGATTTTATGGCATTTGGACCTCTGGATGTGAAGAACACTCCCTTGGTCAACACTTCACATGTACCTGTTTAACTAAGTAATTGCACTGTCCCGTCTCTGAGCTTCCATCCACTGGTCCTTCCTGAAGTGTAAGTCTCCTGATGCGTAAGGCTTACAGCATCCCACAACATTCACTAAAGTGACAATACACTCAATGCTCTCCGGTGGTGTCATCCAGTAGGCAAGACAGGCAAAGCTTCCCAATACTCCACGCTCTTAGGGTATGCTTAACATCAATACAGGAGCATCATTAGCACCTGGTTTACAAGACCAGTGATGGTCCTGGTGGCACAGCCATTGGAAAGGAAATGCACCAGAGCGTCAGGGCCACATTTATTGAATAGGGAAGTAATGCGATGTATTTAACATTATACGGCCCCTTCCTGCCCTTCTCTTGTACTGGCTCACAAACGGCTGCCTAGTGCCAACATAAACATCATTGTGTTGTTGTGCAAAAGGGCTGCATTGCAGGCCTTTTTTATTTTTGTGCAAGAAGGAGCAACTTCCTGCCCAAAAACAATCCTAAGAGGCATTGTCCTCTTCCTCTGTGCACTGCAGGATGCAGCACACATGGAAATATGAAGGTGAAATAAAGATATTTCTCCTGTCACGCCTCACCTGGGGAGACATAACATTTTGACGCATTCCCAGGTCTACCAGTAATGGAAAATCTGGAAATGCACCAAAATACATGGGTTGATGCGGGGCTCCACCCACGCTCCACCCATGGAAGCCTCCCTCGGGCAGTGTAATGCAACGCAGAGATTTGCCTTGTGTTGCGTTACTCTACATTTATCATGCCCTGCAGGGCCAACCAAGGAGGCCTTGCGTGACGTGATGAAACTTACTTAGTAGTTGCGTCGCCCCTGCACCCCGTTGCGTGGCATGCGCCCCACGAGGGCGACGCAACTGCTTGATAAATCTGTCCCTTCGCATCTATCACATTGGAAAGTGCCTGTTTCCACATAATGTTTTTTAAAATGAACATCCACCCACACAGGACAGCATTTCCTTGAAATCGCAGAATAATTCCGCTCCGCTGATGTAAGTGCTCTTGATGCACAAGCAGCGGTAGGTTCATTTTTACCTACCTGTAATTATAACTCCTACGCCACATGCATCAGCATCCACGCGAACACTGCAAAGGTCTCCAAGACCCAAAGATTGCGATGTCAAGGCTGCGGTGATGGCAGTGTTCCCTTGATGGAAACCATTTTGCAAACCTATAATCATTCATACGACACCATATACTTAACTAACTCCTTCAGCTGCTCTGCTAAGGACATTCACACACACAAATTCAGCAAACTTCACAGACTGAAAGTAATAACACCAATGACTCTTGATCGAAATGATGGAAGCATCTTTCATGGCATTGATTAGCCCCGGCTTTGGCGTTATCCCTCCCTTGAAAATGGAATGGTCCTGATGTTTCTACTATCTACATAAGCAACAACAGTTGTTCTTGCTCTGTCATGCCTGGTGCCATCTCACATTTCTTGATTTGTTTGCCATGCTATATGTATTTGTAAAGCACACCATCAACAGCCAGGGTATCCTTGCACTGAGCAGGTGCGCGTGCCAAGCCCTGCCTATGGTAGGTTGGTTAATCACCCGTGAGGGTATCCTGGCACTGAGCATGTATGTATGTATGTATAGGCATTTATATAGCGCACTACTTACCCGTAGGGTCCCAAGGCGCTTCGACCGCTGCGAAACCCTTCCTGGCTTCCCTGAGAGATGGTCCCTTAATGGGTATCTCCAGGGTGAGACCAGGCATCCCCGGCGGTCTGGTGGGGCCGTTAGTGAAGATGAGGCAAGCTAATGCCCAGAGTTGCCGAGTGTGATCGCTGATCAGAGTGGGCACCGAGGCGAGAGAATTATCGAGTCCCCTGACCCTGGTCCAGAAACCTGCCGCGCCGGGAATCGAACCCTGGTCCCGGGCCGTCCTCTGCTCTCGGGTCTGCCGCCTCTAACCAGTGAGCCACACTACTTCACAGGTGCGCGTGCCAAGCCCTGCCTATGGTAGGTTGGTTAATCACCCGAGAGGGTATCCTGGCACTGAGTAGGTGCGCGTGCCAAGCCCTGCCTATGGTAGGTTGGTTAATAACCTGTGAGGGTATCCTGGCACTGAGCAGGTGCGCGTGCCAAGCCCTGCCTATGGTAGGTTGGTTAATTGAAAGTCCATGTCTTCAGCTTGTTGCAGAATTGAGTAGCAGTGATTTTGGTGGTGGAGACGGTTGACCATGAGGTCAGAGTTTGATCTTCGGCCGTGATGGGACACTGAGTCTTGACAGTGACAGAGTCCAGTTGAGGGTCAAAAGTGCTGTATATTGAGGTCATTTAGTTTCAAAAGTATTACGAGAGCTTGTTGCAAAGTTCTTGTGAGTGGGGGATGCTGCTCGAGGTGGCTGGAGGCACGGCGAAATCTTTGCTGATGGTGAAGTTTTCCATGCTGCTCTAAGTGCTGCCGTCTATGCGATATGCAAGAGCTGTGTGCTTGTCATTACGTATGTGCTGGTGCTAGTGTCCTAGGGAAGATTTGAAGATCTCTTTATTTGTGGTGGCTTGAGTTATTCTCCATATGTGCCCTAGTTACTTGCAGAGGCATATCATCAGCTTGAGTTACTCTGTGCGCCAACTGGCCTGTGGTTGGGCTCTTGCTGTTGGGTCCGGTGCAGCTCTCGGTGTGGTGCCTCATTCTCAGAGCCACACGGAGGAGCAACCAAACAGTGTTTTTACGGTCCCCTGCATGATTCATTCTGATCACCAACTTGAATCCATCCTACAGTGGATCAAGCCTTCAAGACTTCCATTTGTATCCATCACCTCTTCCTCTGGCTGCCCCGCTGTCCCTCTGTGTCCTGAAGAAGACCCGCCATGACTACAATTCCAATCATGCACTCTTCTGGGTCGAAACGCCATTGAGCCTGTGTAAATCCATACCATACTTTATCCCCTCCACGTGAAAGGCAAACTAAGTCCCAGTCAGACTGGAAATTCATGTACTTGGGGACGGATGTCTTTTGAATGAGCATTTTAATAAACAATTTGTACAGCACTGTATATATTGTACTCAGGTAGTGCACTTTTTGCATTTTTTGATCACTTAATCATCCATGTGCAGTTTTTCAAAACTTCTGTTAATTGCTTGTGACGGCCTTATGTTTCATTACAATACCACAAAAAATTTAAAAAAGTAAAAAGTGATTACGCTGTTAATACATTTTGTTTTGATTCATTCAAAATTGGTGTGTTCCTCCCTTCTTTAATGAATCATTTATTGATTAGGTGCTGTAGTAACTGCCCCTCTCTCCTTGATGTCTATTATTGATTAAGTGCCAAAGCAACGTGGTACCCGACAGAACCAACATTACTTCACATTCTACACACCCAGGTTCTGAGGGGCACTGGGTTACCCTATTATACTTGATGTAAGTTTAGAGAAAAGCCAGCACCAATCAATCAATCAATCAGTATTTATAAAGTGCAGCTAATCACTAGTGAGGGTCTCAAGGCGCTGGAGTTGTGAGCTACTTCCCAGGGCTCTGTTCATTTGAACTGCACAGTCTGGAGTCATTTTCTGATTTCCAGGAGCAATAAGACTCCCTAGGGAGCAGAGGAAGGTCATTACAAGGCTTTGGCCGCCAAGAGCGAGAAGTAGAGTCCTCCGCTGTTGGCTCGGCGAATGCGGGGGGAGGGGTGTCTGTGAGGAAGAGGGAGGCAGATCACAGGTGTCTGGTCGGTAGGTGGAAGGTCATGTCTTTGTAGATGTATACTGCAGGACTGTGTATTGTATGCATTGGCCAGCATCTTGAACTGTCATCTCTTCTGGATCGGGAGCCAGTGTAGCTTCTTGAGGTGGGGGGTGATGTGGGTCCATCTGGCGAGGTCGAGGATGAGTCTTGCCGCTGAGTTTCGTATTCTTTGTAGCCTCTTCAGGAGGCATGCAATGGCTCCTATATGGTCCACCACAGAATACTCCTGAGCTAGTCGAGGCTAAAACCAGGCTTTGCCGCTGGGAGCGACACTTGAGCAAGTACTAGGATGAAGAGGCCAAACAAGGTAAGGGTGAATATAAACACCAGCTGCCTGCTACAAAGAAGGTCGCCTGCACAGGAAGGATTGAGGATACCTCCAATATACAGAAAGAGTATTTCAATCAGTTAAAAAATCCATTAACAGAATAGCCCTTAGGCCACCACCTAATCAATCATTGTGTGATCGCTTGATAACTATTTTGTAGATAAGATTGATACAATCAGGAAAGATATCCCGATGCACATTCCCACCTGCCCACACAAAAGACAGGTGTAATGAGAAGGGCTCTCCCTCAAATGGATCAGCAAGCTTGAGTAAAATTGCCAATAAGATCAAATCTGGCTCGGCTAGGATCCAGGCCCACCATCTATGTTGTTACAAATATGGCCTCCCTTGGGTGAACCCTTACAAATCTTGGACAATTCCACTCTTGCTCAAGACTTAGCACTGCCATCTTTCAAAGAGACAGCAGCCCTGCCTTTAATTGAAAAATTGAATGACAACCCTGACATTTTAAGGAATTGCTGGCCCATATCCTTAATCCCGTACAGTTCTAAAATAATAGATCCCATGTGGCAAAATCTCTGAGCAATTATCTGTAATAAACCGATTTTCTTGATTCCTTTCAAGCTGGTTTCCTGCCGTGACACAACAATGAGTTAGCCTTGCTGTCCCTTTTTGATGGTTTAAGACCTTGGTTATACCACTTCACTGGTTTTGCTTGACTTATCGGTACCATTCAACGCTGTTAATCATTGGATCCTGCCGATCTGTGTCGAGGAGGTTGGAATCAGAGGTTGGTTCTGTCTCTGATGCGACCCTTTTCGATGGTCCTTCTTCAGGCAGTGCAGCTGTCCTCTGACATGGGAGAACAGAGACATGTGACCTGCGGATTCCACAGGGATCTCCTCTGCCTCCTCTCCTTTTTAATATACATGTTCGGTCTCTAGAAAAGGGCCTGGCTACTGTGTCACTTCAGCACAAGCAGAATTAGCAGCTTTCCACTGTCACCAAACTGCATCTTGTGGCAACACACAGATCTCTATAATCGAAAGTCGGACCATACAGCTTTTCCTTCTGTGCACCTACACTGTGGGATGTCCTCCTACTTTACTTGAGATCTGAATCTGAACTCTTGACCTTGAACAATGAACTAAAATCTTGGCTGTTGAGGCAAGCTTTTGCATGCTATCCCCTATTCTACTTAAGACTGAGATCCGTTGCTCAGGGCCAAGAAACCAGTGGTGTACATTCACTATAACATAAAATAACATAACACAACATAAGACAACCCAACACAACACAGCGCAAACCAACACAACCCACGACTTAATTACACAACATAGCAGAACCATGTTCAAATGCTCATGCATGCAAAAACAGGCTTGACTTCGACACAGGACTTGACACATCTGTGCTCTCATTCACACATAGGGACACATGCACATGCATGAAACAACAAATTGACTTACACACTCAGGGCCCGATTATGAGTTTCGATGATGTGGGGAGGGTGGTACGCCACTGCCGAGTCTCGCCGATGCCCGCCCACCAGAATCCGACTTTAAAGTGGTTTGGCAGGCGGGCGGTGTAGCGGTCCCAGAACGGTGCCTTAAGAGACCGCAATGGGAATGCCTCACTAGGTCGCTCCATGGCATGGGCTCAAAAGTCCATGCAGTGCAAAAACTGCTGTGCATGGACACAGGGCCGCACATGTTAAGCACCCTTGTGTGCATCCATAAGTGTAGGGGGCACAGGGTGCACTGTAGGGCCCCCCTTGTTGCCTCCCAATTAATCAGGGATTTGTAAAGCGCACTACTCACCCGTGAGGGCCACAAGGTGCTGGGGGGGATTCGGGCAACTCAGACTCAACTGAAGAGCCAGGTCTTGAGGCTCTACCTGAATGCTTGCAGTGTGGGAGTTCGTCAGATGCTAAGGGGGAGTTTGTTCCAGGTCTTGGCCGCAATGTAGGAGAAGGCTCTTCTTCCCGCTCTGGCTCTGCGGATGCAAGGGATTTCACCCAAGGCAAGGTCTGCCGAGCAGAGGTTTCTCTTGGGGGTGTAGAAGTATACTCTTTCATTGAGGTATTAGGATCTGGTATAGTGGAAGGATTTGTAGACATGTGTGAGCAGCTTGATAGTCACTCTCTTTTTGGTGGGCAGCCAGTGGAGGTCTCGTTAGTGCTGGGTGATGTGGTCTTGTCGTGGGATGCTCAGGACGAGTCTCGCTGCAGCATTCTGGATGGTCTGGAGTTCATAGAGGAGAGGTTTGTTGATGCCGGCATAGAGGGTATTCTCATAGTACAGTCTGCTGGTTATGAGTGCATGGGTGACAGTCTTTCTGGATTTGGGGGTATCCATCTGAAGGTCTTGGGGAGTATGGGGAAGGTGTTGAAGCATGTGGAAGATACAGCGTTGTTCTGTCTGTTCATGGTGAGGGAGGAGTTGAGTATGATGCCAAGATTGCGGGCGTGATCCGTGGGTGTGGGAGGGTTGCTGAGGTCGCGGGGGCCACCAGGGGTCATCCCACGTGGAGGGGGTGGATCAGAGGATGAGGACTTCCGTTTCCGCCAAGTTGAGGTTCAGGCAGCTGCTACTCATCCAGGATGCAGCATCCTTCTTTTCTTTCTGGAAACTGTGTCTGGGGATGTTGTGTTCCTTGGTGAGGGAGAGGATGAGCTGGGTGTCATCGGCGTAGGATATTATGCTGAGTCTGTTTTCTGATGATGGTAGCGAGAGGGGCCATGTAGATGTTGAAGAGCGTGGGGCAGAGTGAGGATCCTTGGGGTACTCCACATCTGATCTGTGTGGGTTCAGAGAGGAAGGGAGTGAGTCTGATTCTTTGAGTTCGGCCGGCGAGGAAGGAGCAGATCCAGCCTAGAGCCGTTCCCTGCATGTCGGTGTCATGGAGTCTGGGGTCTGGTGTGCGGTGAGAGACGGTGTTGAAGGGTGCTGAGAGGTCTAGTAGAATGAGGGCTGCCATGTGGCGTAGTCGAGGAGAGTGCAGATGTCGTCCATGGCGGCTAGGAGGGTTGTCTCAGTGCTGTGGTTTTATGGCATGTGGACCTCTGGATGTGAAGAACACTCCCTTGGCCAACACTTCACATGTACCTGTTTAACTAAATAATTACACTGCCCCGTCTCCGAGCTTCCACCCACTGGTCCTTCTTGAAGTGTAAGTCTCCTGATGCGTAAGTCTCCTGATGCGTGGGGACGGATGTCTTTTGAATGTGCATTTTTTTTTTTTTTTAGTTCAGTAAGTTTTTATTGAAATTTTAAGAAAGGAGTAGTACATAAAGACATACAAAAAAGCGAAGAAAATTCATGAAAATACAAAGAAGCGAAAAAGAATAATCATAAAAATACAGTCATCAATAAAATGTATCGCAACATAACAAAATTTGTCATTCAAAGGAAAACAGAAGAAGGGAAAAGGAGAGGAAGGGAGGGGAAGGGAGAAGGGAATGGAAATATACAATTCATAGCATAAATACTTAAATAAGTAGAGTTACAAATACTACATGAGCAATACAACAACAATAATTAAACCTGTACATATGAATCTATAGGAGACCAAAAAGATTGAAAAGCCGAAGAATTATGATGAACACCTTGTAATGACAATTGTGCACCTCTTCTTGTAAAGACAATCCAGGACCACCAAGCATGGACTGAAAGAGAGGAAGCATCCTTCCAACAAAAGGTGATGGATTTTAACGCAGCGGATACAAGAAAATTAAATAATTTTGCTTCGATATCATCAAGGGGTACACTCAGAGCAACAGATTTACATATAACTAAATTATAAGAGGGTAAATCAGAAATAGGCAAAATTTTCTGTATCACGTTCCATACTTCAGACCAAAATTTCAAAATTGTCGGACAATCAAATAACATATGACGTAAGGAACCAGGATGTAAACTACAATGCCAGCATATATTAGATGGTAATAAGTGAGCTTTAAATAAACGCAATGGTGTCCATAAGGAATTAAATAAAATATAAGCATTAGTTTGATAAATAGATACTGGTAAACATCCAGAAATAGAAAGGGACCATATTGAAGACCAGGAATCATTTGGCAATGATAGGGATAACTCATTGTTCCAGAAATTAGAAATGGTATCAACATTGGAACCTAAGGATACGGTAAGTTTTTTTATAAAATACAGACACCGCTTTAGAGGATAAAGAAACAGTATTAACATAAAGCAGAAAATCAGTTGTCATTTTTGAAGGGATGCCATTGGGAAAGGAATCTAAAATAGAATTACAGAGGTATTGGTATTTTGACAGCTCGGACAAAGGCAGATTATATTTCTTTTGGAGTTGAATAAATGGAATAAATTCATCATCTTTGAAAACATCTCCAAGATAAAAAATACCTATAGCAATCCAGGAAGACCAAAAGGAAATATTTCTATTTAATTTGAGCAAGGCACTATGCCACAAGGACAAATGTACTGTAGAAAGTAAGGGGGATTCAAAATTGGAATCTATATCATTAAAAATTAATCTTGATGATTTAATTATGGCAGAAGAATGTACAATTTTAGATACGGGGGACATGGTTAATAGGGATAATAAAGGAAAAGGTTTGACAAGGGAAGTCTCAATATGAAACCAGATAGGGGTAGTAAGCATAGGAGATATATTAAACCATAACGAACTTTGTTTAAGAATAAACGCTTTATGATACAAAAGAAAATCAGGTAGTGCAAAACCAATATGACATTTGGGGATTTTTAATTTTTTATAAGCAATACGTGGAGGTTTATTATTCCATAAAAATTTTGATAAGAGCTTGTCAATATCTTTATAAAATTTGAGTGGAAATTGAGTCGGAATCATTGCAAGAGAATAAAATATTTTAGGGGCAATAGTCATTTTAATAGATTCCATTCGCCCCCACCAAGAAAGGTGAAGGGAGGACCATTTGGATGTTTTTTGTTTAACATATTCTAGAAGGAAATCAGAATTCAATTTTAAAGTAGCAGGAAGGGACGATGAAAATAATATTCCAAGGTATTTCAATTTGCTCTTTTGCCAAACTATATCTGGTGAGGGTAGCATATCATGAGTACACAGCATATTTAGTGGAAAAAATTCAGTTTTAGTAACATTTAACTTATAACCAGATACAGTAGAATACTTAGAAATAATATCAAGTAAAAAAGGAACAGAAGAAATCGGATTACTAATAAATAATAACACATCATCAGGATATGCTAAAGTCTTAACAGTAATGTCATTGATAGTAATTCCTTGAATATTATCACATTTCCGAATGTAATTAAGAAATGGCTCTATACCAAGTAAAAATAAAAGAGGGGAGAGGGGACAACCCTGACGAGTTCCTCTGAAAAGGGAAAATTGGTTAGTAATCTGGCCATTAATAAATAATCTAGCTGTGGGAGCATAGTATAAGGCAGAAATCATACGAATAAAGGAGGGGCCAAAATTAAAAGATAACAAAGTTTTAAATAGAAATTGCCAATGGATTTTATCAAAAGCTTTTTCAGCATCTAATGCCATAACACCAGCAGAGCTAAGGATAGAGGGGCTTTGCTCAATAACATGTAATAACGTTCTCGTGTTGTTAGCAGAGTATCGATTTTTCATAAAACCAGACTGGTCTGGGTGGATAATTGAGTGAAGGATAGGTGCTAACCTAGAAGCAGTAATTTTAGCATATAATTTACAATCTTGATTAATCAATGAAATGGGCCGATAATTAGCAACTAGGGTAGGGTCTTTGTCAGGTTTGGGAAGTACAACAATTAAGGCCTCAGAGAAGGAACCAGAAATGGTACCTGATGAAGAAAAATGAGAAAAAATCTGAGGCAAAAGATGATGTTGAAACTCTTTATAAAATTCGGCAGGGATACCATCAGGACCAGGGGATTTTTTCTTGGGAAGTGATTTAATGGCCAAGAGAATTTCTTCAGTATTAATGGGTAAATCTAACTTAGTTTTATCAGAGGATGAAATGTGAGGCAAATCAGAATATTGTAAGAAGGACTCAATTAAAGAATCATCACAATAATCTGGTTTATTATATAAAGTGGAATAGAAATTCAAAAATTCATTAGCAATCTCATTATGGGAAAAAGCAATGTTACCCTGAGGGCATTTAATGGAAGTGATTTGAGTTTTATCTCGTTTAATACGTAAATAATTGGCTAAAAGTCTACCAGACTTATTAGAGTTAAAACGAAATTTAGCATTAGATTTAGAGAGTTGTATCCCTGCTCTAGTGCTGAGAATAGCATTGAATTCATACCTCAGCTTTTGCAATTTTTCTTTATATTGGGGATCATGAGAAGTAATAAATAAACGTTCAAAATGAGCTATTTGTTTCTCCAAAGATTTAACCTGTGAATTAAATTTCTTATTTTCATGAGCCATGATAGAAATAGTGGAAACAAAACAGGTGATGGACCGAATGTGGATCAATGTCACACACTCATCCCAGTCCAAAGATCTGGGCCCAAATCCATCGTTTTTTTGCACTCCACACCACCCTGGGTTAGACAATGGCGATATGCAAATCAGCTCTGACCCTGTGCCCCATGGGAACAGTCCAGTCCGAACTACAAAAGCCATGTCCTTCCCAGAACGGAATCAAGCATCCGAGGACCGGACCGGTTTCGAGGTAACACCTCTCATCAGCCCGGCTAGCTTGACTCCAGTGGTGTGGAGTGCCTGGGACCCACGTCTGGGCATCCCCAGCGCACTTAGGGCGGAATATGCAAACAAAACAGGTGATGGACCGAATGTGGATCAATGTCACACACTCATCCCAGTCCAAAGATCTGGGCCCAAATCCATCGTTTTTTTGCACTCCACACCACCCTGGGTTAGACAATGGCGATATGCAAATCAGCTCTGACCCTGTGCCCCATGGGAACAGTCCAGTCCGAACTACAAAAGCCATGTCCTTCCCAGAACGGAATCAAGCATCCGAGGACCGGACCGGTTTCGAGGTAACACCTCTCATCAGCCCGGCTAGCTTGACTCCAGTGGTGTGGAGTGCCTGGGACCCACGTCTGGGCATCCCCAGCGCACTTAGGGCGGAATATGCAAACAAAACAGGTGATGGACCGAATGTGGATCAATGTCACACACTCATCCCAGTCCAAAGATCTGGGCCCAAATCCATCGTTTTTTTGCACTCCACACCACCCTGGGTTAGACAATGGCGATATGCAAATCAGCTCTGACCCTGTGCCCCATGGGAACAGTCCAGTCCGAACTACAAAAGCCATGTCCTTCCCAGAACGGAATCAAGCATCCGAGGACCGGACCGGTTTCGAGGTAACACCTCTCATCAGCCCGGCTAGCTTGACTCCAGTGGTGTGGAGTGCCTGGGACCCACGTCTGGGCATCCCCAGCGCACTTAGGGCGGAATATGCAAACAAAACAGGTGATGGACCGAATGTGGATCAATGTCACACACTCATCCCAGTCCAAAGATCTGGGCCCAAATCCATCGTTTTTTTGCACTCCACACCACCCTGGGTTAGACAATGGCGATATGCAAATCAGCTCTGACCCTGTGCCCCATGGGAACAGTCCAGTCCGAACTACAAAAGCCATGTCCTTCCCAGAACGGAATCAAGCATCCGAGGACCGGACCGGTTTCGAGGTAACACCTCTCATCAGCCCGGCTAGCTTGACTCCAGTGGTGTGGAGTGCCTGGGACCCACGTCTGGGCATCCCCAGCGCACTTAGGGCGGAATATGCAAACAAAACAGGTGATGGACCGAATGTGGATCAATGTCACACACTCATCCCAGTCCAAAGATCTGGGCCCAAATCCATCGTTTTTTTGCACTCCACACCACCCTGGGTTAGACAATGGCGATATGCAAATCAGCTCTGACCCTGTGCCCCATGGGAACAGTCCAGTCCGAACTACAAAAGCCATGTCCTTCCCAGAACGGAATCAAGCATCCGAGGACCGGACCGGTTTCGAGGTAACACCTCTCATCAGCCCGGCTAGCTTGACTCCAGTGGTGTGGAGTGCCTGGGACCCACGTCTGGGCATCCCCAGCGCACTTAGGGCGGAATATGCAAACAAAACAGGTGATGGACTGAATGTGGATCAATGTCACACACTCATCCCAGTCCAAAGATCTGGGCCCAAATCCATCGTTTTTTTGCACTCCACACCACCCTGGGTTAGACAATGGCGATATGCAAATCAGCTCTGACCCTGTGCCCCATGGGAACAGTCCAGTCCGAACTACAAAAGCCATGTCCTTCCCAGAACGGAATCAAGCATCCGAGGACCGGACCGGTTTCGAGGTAACACCTCTCATCAGCCCGGCTAGCTTGACTCCAGTGGTGTGGAGTGCCTGGGACCCACGTCTGGGCATCCCCAGCGCACTTAGGGCGGAATATGCAAACAAAACAGGTGATGGACCGAATGTGGATCAATGTCACACACTCATCCCAGTCCAAAGATCTGGGCCCAAATCCATCGTTTTTTTGCACTCCACACCACCCTGGGTTAGACAATGGCGATATGCAAATCAGCTCTGACCCTGTGCCCCATGGGAACAGTCCAGTCCGAACTACAAAAGCCATGTCCTTCCCAGAACGGAATCAAGCATCCGAGGACCGGACCGGTTTCGAGGTAACACCTCTCATCAGCCCGGCTAGCTTGACTCCAGTGGTGTGGAGTGCCTGGGACCCACGTCTGGGCATCCCCAGCGCACTTAGGGCGGAATATGCAAACAAAACAGGTGATGGACCGAATGTGGATCAATGTCACACACTCATCCCAGTCCAAAGATCTGGGCCCAAATCCATCGTTTTTTTGCACTCCACACCACCCTGGGTTAGACAATGGCGATATGCAAATCAGCTCTGACCCTGTGCCCCATGGGAACAGTCCAGTCCGAACTACAAAAGCCATGTCCTTCCCAGAACGGAATCAAGCATCCGAGGACCGGACCGGTTTCGAGGTAACACCTCTCATCAGCCCGGCTAGCTTGACTCCAGTGGTGTGGAGTGCCTGGGACCCACGTCTGGGCATCCCCAGCGCACTTAGGGCGGAATATGCAAACAAAATCTCTAATAGCCTCTCAAAGCCTCTAATATTGGCTTTAAATGCATCCCATCGAGTGATGATAGATGTAGACCCTTCTGGATTGAAAGTGAAATAACCCTGAATTGCCTGGAGTATTTTGGGCTTATGAGTGTCATTAAGGACAATGTCAGAATTCATACTCCATCTGGACTGTTTAGTAAATGAAGAGGATACATTTAAAACAAAAGAAATCATAGCGTGATCTGAAATGTCGATAGTACCAATGGAGGGGTCAGTAGCAAATTGAATAAGGGAAGGGGAAAGGAAAAAATAGTCTATTCTGGAATGGGAATTATGAGGATTGGAGAAAAAGGAAAATT
Organism: Lissotriton vulgaris; assembly: GCF_964263255.1. Taxonomy (NCBI): domain Eukaryota; kingdom Metazoa; phylum Chordata; class Amphibia; order Caudata; family Salamandridae; genus Lissotriton; species Lissotriton vulgaris. Next base: position 32,202,992 of record NC_141699.1, on the reverse strand, counting down.
CTTTACCAGTTGGGTGGTGCAAGCGCCAAATGTCAGCTAACTTGGTGGTTTGAAGAAAAGTCTTAAAGGCATAAAAAGTTTTGGATGGTCGAAATCTAGATGTGGACAGTCTATCCAATAAGGGGTCCACAAACATATTGAAATCACCCCCAAAAATCAACGGAGCATTTCCCAACTTTAAAACTTCCGACGTAACAGTGGACCAGAAAACAGGATCCTCTGACGTAGGGCCATAAACATTAATCAAAAAGAAGACAGAGTCATGAATTTTAACTTTAGCTATAATATATCTTCCATCAGAGTCTGAGAGCTTATGCAATACCTGACAATGCAACTTTTTGGCAAAGAAAATAGCGACCCCATTCTTTTTACCTGCAGCAGGTGAAGAGACAATAGAGTCCACCCATTTTTTGTTCATATAATTCAAAACTTTATCATCAACATGTGTCTCTTGGACAAAACAGATGTCTGCCTTAGAATTACCTAAATAATCTAAAAATTTTAAACGTTTTACTGGATGTCTTAAACCTTTGACATTAAGAGAAACAATTTTAATATTATGAACATTAGCCATTAGAATAGAATAGAAAGAAAAGAGAGAGATGAGAACAAGAAGAAGGTGGGAGAAAACAGGTTAAGAGAGTAACTCTGACTGAAAAATAGGAAAGGGAGAAATAAAAAGGAGAGAGAAAAGCACAAACATACAACATAAATAAAGACATGGAAACGCACACCCGTTCCTCAAGCATGGCCAGTTACCGTTGGAGCCCATAAAGAGAATCAGTTAGAAACCTGCAACAAGAGGTCAGCGAGAAGCAGTCAAGAGTTAGGGTCCTGTGTATCCATTGCTGGAGGAACCTGCTGTTCGAGGAAAAGACGAAGATCTTCTGGGCGCTGAAAAGATTTAGAGACATTGTCTTTCCAGACTCGCTTTGTAGAGGGATCAAATAGGCCATATTTGAAGCCAAGGCTTCTCAGTTGTGGACGAAGAGAAGAGAACTCTTTACGGATAGCCACAGTTTCTTTAGCAAAATCCTGATGGATGAAGATTTTGGTTCCATTCACCAGTAATGATGGTATTTCACGAACAGCTTTGCGAATAAGAACCAGATGATGGTGACGTAGGACCTTAAATATCATCTGCCTTGGTTTTGAATGACGAGGATTACGATGTGACGGAACTCTATGAGCCTTATCAATTTCAAATTTTTCTGCAAACTTAATATTTAAGAGACCAGGCAAAAGAGATTCAAGATAAAGCCGACAATTGGTCCCTTCGATTTCTTCAGGCAAATTAAAGATGCGCAGATTGTATTGCCTATTGCGATTCTCCAAGTCCAGCAGCTGGGAATGCATTGGAATAATTCTGGCCATTAAAGGTGTAAAAGCATCCAACTTATTCTTATTATCTTGGATTTTGATGGTATTATCTGACACCTTCATGGACATAGAAGCCATATCTTTACGAACATTTTTAACTTCTGAGGCAATGGAGTCAGTATTTAAACGCAAGGCTTTAATTTCCTCCAAAATCAGAGCCAAAGAAGGTTCCGACGATTCCACCACTTTAGATTTTGTGGGAGGAGGGGAAACCTGCTGCTTCCTTTTATTTGTAGGAGCATTTTTCAAATCCATTCTGAGGAGAATAAATGCTCTGTATTATGAATAAAACAGATTAATGCAAAAATTCCTCAAAAAATGATGAAGAATTGGTTTAAATATGGACCAATGCAGTAACAAGCATCAAAAAAGCCCAGGTGCAGCAGCTAGCTAGCTGTAGGCGGAGCTAGGCCCCAAGCCAGCCTCTGTCTTAATGAACTCTCCGCCCCCAGGTTCACAGTCTCGGCAGGAAGTTAATGAGCAGATCGGAGCAGGAGCATGGGGCATGAGGAGAAAAGTTCAATCGAGCAAAATCGCTGGAAAAAAGACTCACAGGTGAGGGAAGGCTTCAGCAGGACAGCGCTGGCAATTTCGCCGTGATTAGTGCAGGAAATCGTCGTTTAATTGAGCTGAAAGCTCCTGGAAATTACGGAGCTCCGGTGGCGGCGGCCATCTTGATTGACGCGCTCGCGCGTCTCACCTTGAATGTGCATTTTAATAAACAATTTGTACAGCACTGTATATATTGTACTCAGGTAGTGCACTTTTTGCATTTTTTGATCACTTAATCATCCTTGTGCAGTTTTTCAAAACTTCTGTTAATTGCTTGTGACGGCCTTATGTTTCATTACAATACCACAAAAAATTTAAAAAAGTAAAAAGTGATTACGCTGTTAATACATTTTCTTTTGATTCATTAAAAATTGGTGTGTTCTTCCCTTCTTTAATGAATCATTTATTGATTAGGTGTTGTAGTAACTGCCCCTCTCTCCTTGATGTCTATTATTGATTAAGTGCCAAAGCAACGTGGTACCCGACAGAACCAACATTACTTCACATTCTACACACCCAGGTTCTGAGGGGCACTGGGTTACCCCATTATACTTGATGTAAGTTTAGAGAAAAGCCAGCACCAATCAATCAATCAATCAGTATTTATAAAGTGCAGCTAATCACTAGTGAGGGTCTCAAGGCGCTGGAGTTGTGAGCTACTTCCCAGGGCTCTGTTCATTTGAACTGCACAGTCTGGAGTCATTTTCTGATTTCCAGGAGCAATAAGACTCCCTAAGGAGCAGAGGAAGGTCATTACAAGGCTTTGGCCGCCAAGTGCGAGAAGTAGAGTCCTCCGCTGTTGGCTCGGCGAATGCGGGGGGAGGGGTGTCTGTGAAGAAGAGGGAGGCAGATCACAGGTGTCTGGTCGGTAGGTGGAAGGTCATGTCTTTGTAGATGTATACTGCAGGACTGTGTATTGTATGCATTGGCCAGCATCTTGAACTGTCATCTCTTCTGGATCGGGAGCCAGTGTAGCTTCTTGAGGTGGGGGGTGATGTGGGTCCATCTGGCGAGGTCGAGGATGAGTCTTGCCGCTGAGTTTCGTATTCTTTGTAGCCTCTTTTGGAGGCATGCAATGGCTCCTATATGGTCCACCACAGAATACTCCTGAGCTAGTCGAGGCTAAAACCAGGCTTTGCCGCTGGGAGCGACACTTGAGCAAGTACTAGGATGAAGAGGCCAAACAAGGTAAGGGTGAATATAAACACCAGCTGCCTGCTACAAAGAAGGTCGCCTGCACAGGAAGGATTGAGGATACCTCCAATATACAGAAAGAGTATTTCAATCAGTTAAAAAATCCATTAACAGAATAGCCCTTAGGCCACCACCTAATCAATCATTGTGTGATCGCTTGATTACTATTTTATAGATACAATTGATACAATCAGGAACGATATCCCGATGCACCTTCCCACCTGCCCACACAGAAGACAGGTGTAATGAGAAGGGCTCTCCCTCAAATGGATCAGCAAGCTTGAGTAAAATTGCCAATAAGATCAAATCTGGCTTGGCTAGGGTCCAGGCCCACCATCTATGTTGTTACAAATATGGCCTCCCTTGGGTGAACCCTTACAAATCTTGGACATTTCCACTCTTGCTCAAGACTTAGCACTGCCATCTTTCAAAGAGACAGCGGCCCTGCCTTTAATTGAAAAATGTAATGACAACCCTGACATTTTAAGGAATTACTGACCCATATCCTTAATCCCGTACAGTTCTAAAATAATAGATCCCATGTGGCAAAATCTCTGAGCAATTTTCTGTAATAAACCGATTTTCTTGATTCCTTTCAAGCTGGTTTCCTGCCGTGACACAACACTGAGTTAGCCTTGCTGTCCCTTTTTGATGGTTTAAGACCTTGGTTATACCACTTCACTGGTTTTGCTTGACTTATTGGTACCATTCAACGCTGTTAATCATTGGATCCTGCCGATCTGTGTCGAGGAGGTTGGAATCAGAGGTTGGTTCTGTCTCTGATGCGATCCTTTTCGATGGTCCTTCTTCAGGCAGTGTAGCTGTCCTCTGACATGGGAGAACAGAGACATGTGACCTGCGGAATCCACAGGGATCTCCTCTGCCTCCTCTCCTTTTTAATATACATGTTCGGTCTCTAGAAAAGGGCCTGGCTACTGTGTCACTTCAGCACAAGCAGAATTAGCAGCTTTCCACTGTCACCAAACTGCATCTTGTGGCAACACACAGATCTCTATAATCGAAAGTCGGACCATACAGCTTTTCCTTCTGTGCACCTACACTGTGGGATGTCCTCCTACTTTACTTGAGATCTGAATCTGAACTCTTGACCTTGAACAATGAACTAAAAACTTGGCTGTTGAGGCAAGCTTTTGCATGCTATCCCCTATTCTACTTAAGACTAAGATCCGTTGCTCAGGGCCAAGAAACCAGTGGTGTACATTCACTATAACATAAAATAACATAACACAACATAAGACAACCCAACACAACACAGCGCAAACCAACACAACCCACGACTTAATTGCACAACATAGAATAACCATGTTCAAATGCTCATGCATGCAAAAACAGGCTTGACTTCGACACAGGACTTGACACATCTGTGCTCTCATTCACACATAGGGACACATGCACATGCATGAAACAACAAATTGACTTACACACTCAGGGCCCGATTATGAGTTTCGATGATGTGGGGTGGGTGGTACGCCACTGCCGAGTCTCGCCGATGCCCGCCCACCAGAATCCGACTTTAAAGTGGTTTGGCAAGCGGGTGGTGTAGCGGTCCCAGAACGGTGCCTTAAGAGATCGCAATGGGAATGCCTCACTAGGTCGCTCCATGGCATGGGCTCAAAAGTCCATGCAGTGCAAAAACTGTTGTGCATGGACACAGGGCCGCACATGTTAAGCACCCTTGTGTGCATCCATAAGTGTAGGGGGCACAGGGTGCCCTGTAGGGCCCCCCTTGTTGCCTCCCAATTAATCAGGGATTTGTAAAGCGCACTACTCACCCGTGAGGGCCACTAGGTGCTGGGGGGGATTCGGGCAGCTCAGACTCAACCGAAGAGCCAGGTCTTGAGGCTCTACCTGAATGCTTGCAGTGTGAGAGTTCGTCTGATGCGAAGGGGGGGGTTGTTCCAGGTCTTGGCCAGAATGTAGGAGAAGGCTCTTCCTCCTGTTCTGGCTTTGTGGATGCAAAGGATTTCAGCCAAGGCAAGGTCTGCCAAGCAGAGGTTTCTCTTGGGGGTGTAGAAGTAGACTCTTTCATTGAGGTATTAGGATCCGGTATAGTGGAAGGATTTGTAGACGTGTGTGAGCAGCTTGATAGTCACTCTCTTTTTGATGGGGAGCCAGTGGAGGTCTCCTTAGTGCTGGGTGATGTGGTCTTGTCGTGGGATGCTGAGGACGAGTCTCGCTGCAGCGTTCTGGATGGTCTGGAGTTTATAAAGGAGAGATTTGTTGATGCCGGCATAGAGGGTGTTCCCGTAGTACAGTCTGCTGGTTATGAGTGCATGGGTGACAGTCTTTCTGGATTTGGGGGGGTCCATCTGAAGGACTTGGGTAGTATGGGGAAGGTGTTGAAGCATGTGGAATATACAGCGTTGTTCTGTCTGTTCATGGTGAGGGAGGAGTTGAGTATGATGCCAAGATTGCGTGCGTAATCTGTGGGTGTGGGAGGGTTGCTGAGGTCGAGGGGGCCGCCAGGGGTCATCCCACATGGAGGGGGTGGATCAGAGGATGAGGACTTCCGTTTCCGCCAAGTTGAGCTTCAGGAAGCTGCTGCTCATCCAGGATACGACGTCCTTCTTTTCTTCCTGGAAACTGTGTCTGGTGATGTTGTGTTCCTTGGTGAGGGAGAGGATGAGCTGGGTGTCATCGGCGTAGGATATTATGCTGAGTCTGTTTTTCTGATGATGGTTGCGAGAGGGGCTATGTAGATTTTGAAGAGCGTGGGGCAGAGTGAGGATCCTTGGGGTACTACGCATTGGATCTCTGTGGGTTCGGAGTGGAAGGGAGGGAGTCTGATTCTTTGAGTTCGGCCGGCGAGGAAGGAGCGGATCCAGCCTAGAGTCGTTCCCTGCATGCGGGTGTCATGGAGTCTGGGGTCTGGTGTGCGGTGGGAGACGGTGTTGAAGGGTGCTGAGATGTCTAGTAGAATGAGGGCTGCCATGTGGAGTAGTCGAGGAGAGTGCAGATGTCGTCCATGGCGGCTAGGAGGGTGGTCTCAGTGCTGTGGTTGCTGCGGAATCCGGATTGAGAAGTGTTGAGGTTCGAGTTGGATTCTATGAAGTTCGTGAGCTGTTTGTTGACAATCTTCTCTCTGTATTTGGTGGCGAAGGGGAGGAGAGAGATGGGTCTGTAGTTCTTGAGGTCCATCAGGTCTGTGGTGGGCTTCTTGCGGAGGGGTTTGACTTCTGTACGCTTCTAGTCATAGGGGAATGTGCCTGTTTCGATGGTGCAATTGATTGTACATTGTAGTTCAGGTGCTATGGCGGAGGCAGCTCTGTGGAAGCTCAGCAGTGGGCAGGGGTTGGTGGGAGCTCCTGAGTGTATGCTACTCATGGTCTCATGGCCTCTCCGTCACAGTGTACATGGAGGAGGAGCATCAATGACACCGCCAGCAGAGAGGAAACTCCTAATATGCTTGGCAGGACTACAGTGGTCTGGACAAGCATATTGTGGTCTCGTGAACACAGTCAGGTGTTCGGTCCGATTATAATCATGGGTTTAAAACAAGGGTCAGGTATTGACCCAGTTGGTATTTTCAATTTTTTTTGTGAATGTATTGTGAAAGGATACTGTGGGCTCGATTCACAGAACTAACTTAAGACAAAATCCTAAACCTACTACTTTTGGTATTCACAGAAGTTAGGATTTTGTCTTAAGTCTGTCTTAAGACAAACTTAAGACAAACCTAAGACAAAATCCTAACTTCTGTGAATACCAAAAGTAGTAAGTTTAGGATTTTGTCTTAAGTTAGTTCTGTGAATCGGGCCCTGTGTTCTAAATAAGCAAGACTAACAGAGTTTGTTTAAATCCATACAGCTACCCCTGACGAAGGGCTAAACCGATAGCCCGAAATGCATTGGGATTTATTAAGAACTTAAAGCTGTTTTAACATGAAATTGCATAACCCACGTGATGTGGTAAAAGGCCTGGATTGGCATAACCGCCTCATTTGAAAAAATGTGGAGCATGGACAGCACGTTTACGTAAAGCAATTGAAAGCATGATTAACGATGATATATTTGGAATAAATATGAACTTTGGAATTAAAACAACTTGTAAGAACTTTTCATTGAAGCTGTGCGATTGGAAAAGCGGCACAAGTGTGTCGCTATTCATGTTTCACGTGAACACAGTGCCACCTCCAGGGAATGGCGGGCCCAGGGTGATCAAACCGCACAACTCGTAATGGGCCAGTTGGACCGCCGGTGCGTCGGTTGCTGGATTGCCACCACCAAGCCCCGCGAGTCTTGAGGTCCTCGGACAACCAAACTCATAATTAAGGACTTAGTGTGCATGTAGATGGGCAGACACCCACATCGCACCACAAACACAAACCAGACAACATACCTAGGTGTTTGTGGTGCTCCTCAAGTAATTCTAGTGTGCTGTTCTGCTTCACCACCAAAACCTAGAATCGACTGGTGGATCCAACGTCCTCCATTCATCATGTAGAATTCTGTGTTGGAATCATACTCACCCACCGAGGTGGCATGCTTCATCATCGGGCAAAAAATGGGGCTCTTTCACTGGCGATTGCGGTGCTCACCCAGCGAGGAGCTCACCTGATGATGATGCCACTACCGTGCGTGAGGGCTATTGCATCCTTTTGCAGAGGAATCCCCATGACAAATGATGATGTTGAATCCACCAGTTGATGATGCCTTTTGGTGATGAAGAGGAAGAGCACCCCAGAATGACTTACATATTGGATTTGGAGAGGATGTGTGCCGGATCCCATCAAAGATTTCCTCCCTGTCCCCCCTCTTGTTATATTATGGTTTGTGTTGCTCTTCCCAGCCCCTGCCTTGCTGCAGAGGGTCATCTTGCTTTGAGGAGGATGGACCGATCGTGCCTTGTAGTGTTTTGTGAAGTACAAACATTTGACCGGACACATCTCAGGCATGAAGGGCTCTGGCACGACAAGGACATCTACCCACAGCTTCACATGCAGGTGCAGGCTTAACTTTACTGGAGCAAATAAAAACATTCAGTACCAAGAGCTGAGACTGCCCTTGACCAGGAGACACAGCTTTATGTGCATGAAGTTATTGGACTCAATTCCATCAGAGCGGTTTCATCCCTCCGGGTTACTAGCGAGTTTAAAAGCTCGACAATGGAGAAGCTGAACCCAATAAAGAGAAAATGAGGAGCCACCGGCGAAGGCAGCGTTTGTGGGGACAGCAGTGAACATTACGACACTGTTCGCAGACTAATATCTTTCGAGTACAGTACCTTCAACATTGATGCCTTGAACCTGTCCTAAAATGTGCTCTGGCCCTGCCCCTTTAAAGTACCAAAGAAAGGCTAGTGTTAGGGAGCACATGTAGCCCACCTCCTGTTGGAGAGAATCAGGATAGGACATTTCGCCTCCTAAAGGACTGTCGCCTGCTCTTAAGATGCACGGTAACACCTACAACCCACCTCCAGCTGCAGAGAATGGGGACGCTTTGGCCAATAAAAAACCTTTGCCTGGTGTTCAGATGTTTGTTAAATCCCTGAACGTGCATGCAGTCGGTGAGAAGGCTATCACCTCCTGCTGTAGGGATGCCCAGTATCACCTGAAGCCCACCTCCTGTTGGAGAGGATGGGGACCCTTTGGTCATTACAGGACCCAGGCCACCTGCTTGAATGCATGTTAGGACCTGCGACCATCACCTGCTGTAGGGATGCAGAGCATCACCTGAAGCTCACCTCCTGTTGGAGAGGATGGGGACCCTTTGGTCATTACAGGACCCGTACCTCCTGCTAGGCTGCATGTTAGGTCCTGCAACCATCACCTGCTGTAGAGTAGGGATGCAGAGCATCACCTGAAGCTCACCTCCTGTTGGAGAGGATGGGGACCCTTTGGTCATTACAGGACCCGTACCTCCTGCTAGACTGCATGTTAGGTCCTGCAACCATCACCTGCTGTAGAGTAGGGATGCAGAGCATCACCTGAAGCTCACCTCCTGTTGGAGAGGATGGGGACCCTTTGGTCATTACAGGACCCGTACCTCCTGCTAGACTGCATGTTAGGTCCTGCAACCATCACCTGCTGTAGAGTAGGGATGCAGAGCATCACCTGAAGCTCACCTCCTGTTGGAGAGGATGGGGACCCTCCAGCCCTTGATCTGGTTCAGCTCGGTGTCGGAGATCTCGATCTGAAGCGGGAGTCGTGGAACCCAAGCCGTCATCTCCAGGGACTTCCTCAGATGCTGGTACGTGAAGTCAACCAGGACGTCCACTTTCCCTTTCATTTCTTTCCCGTTGACGTAGACATAGTCACACCTGTCAGACACCTGCAAAGGAACAGACAAAACCAGAACTTCAGTGAGTTAAACAACATGTCTACACATCACCTCTTTATTTTCATACAGCATGTCTGGGTGCAAGCCAAGGCCTCAGGGGGCACAATGTAAAGGGGGAGGGAGGAGCATTGCTGTAGTGTGCGGGGTCAGCATGGAGAAGGGGGTGGTTGGTTCCTGGTGGAGGTGGGTGTAAGGAATGCTCTTCTGTCCGTCTGCTCTGGGTGGTTGAGGGAGTCTAGGGGACGCGTCTCACTATGAACATCCCTGAGTGACATCACGCGCCCTGTGCAGACACCCTGCGGCACGTATTCTGGTTGGTGGTGGCCAGGGCAGACATCTGCAGGTGAGATGTCTTCTTCCCTTACTGACCCATACGCACTGTGTGATCTGTGGGAGCCACATGTGTTAGTGTATCAGTCCACTCCAAGAAGGTGCTCTCTCCCCCCCTTCCCACTGCACTGGGTCTGAACCAGAAACTTGTTGTCACTCCAGGCACATTCTTCTCTAAGATGCTAAACTCGCTGCTGATCAACCAACTTACCAACCATCTCTCAACTCACAGTTTTCTCAAAGCTTTCCAGCCTGACTTCCTGCTGTTCCACCTCACAGAAGCAGGTGTGCACACATATCGAACCTATGCACCCCAGGACACCACGCCCCCCTGCCCTCCATTCTTCGTCAATGCTGTTTGATATTGTTAATCACCTCATTATGCAAACATTGCTCACCTCTCCCAAGCTACACTGCGGAGATGCTCACCGTACCTGTTTGGGCAAAGATTTTACATCTTTTGGAGGTCCCTGCACTTTTCTCTCCCCCCCTTCAGAGTCATTTGTCTTACTGCTCGACAGGTCACCCATCGCTGGGTACCGTTCTCATCACCTTACATGAACGTATGCTAAAGCATCTCTGTGCACCACCTCTGTCGTGTCCTACCTCCCAGGAACTCAGTACCCGTACTCAGTACGGGACACGATGTGGATATTACAGGTATTCTCTTTATTGGTTGGCTTACATCATGCCTGTATCACGACCTCCTTCCTCGAGGTCCAGCTTCAGAATGTTTCCCCTCCCCGCCCCTTGACCGGATGTGGTGTCCGGTGTCCCCTCGCCCCTGCGCTGTCCCAGGGTCCTAGTGCCCTTGTCCTGGACAGGACATCTCCCCCTTGTTGCAAAACAAACATTTTTCTTTTTGAAAGAGGAAAGAGAGAGAGAGAGAGATAGAGAGAGAGAGAGAGAGAGCGAGAGAGAGAGCGAGAGAGAGAGAGATAGAGATGTTGCTCGATGGCCCATAGGCCTCTTCATTTACACCTCCTCAATTAGTCTCTTTTGTTCCATTTGTTTCCTTCTTGATCGCTGTTTTCTGATGTCCGCTTGAGCTTCTTCCTTTTGTGTGTCTTTCTACAGTTCTTGCTTTGACCTTTCCGCTTCTCTTGCTTCTGCCTTGCTGACATACGACAGGTGCCCTGTGACGTGACACTGGCCAAGCTGCCGCCTTTGCCATCCGTTCTTTTGCTTTTGTCATCTTCAATTTGCCTCCGGGATCTCGTTGCCACATTTCCTCGCTTGTCCTTCTTTGACCATCGTGATATCTCTTTTCTTTTATTGGTAAGTCTCTTCGGTCTGCACTTATTTTGTCTTCCACTGGTGGCCGTCTCGTCTTGTTCAGTCTGTCGGGTGTTACTATCCATGCCTCTTCCATGGTGGTGTCTTTCTTTATCTCTTGTTCTAGCTCTGACGTTGTTGCTGATATCGGTGCGTTGTTCTCTAGGATGTTGTTTAGGTGATCTTCTGCCCTTATTCTTGCGTCTTTTTTTTGTATGGCCGTGGATGTCTGGACATGTAGTCTGCTAGATTTTGTTCTCTTTCATGCTTGTTAATTATTTTCACTTCGTAGTCCATCAACCTTCTTCCCCACCTTTCTGTCCTTGGTGGTATATTTGCTTTTCGGTTGCCATAAATCTTTCTTAGCGATTGGTGGTTCGTCACTACTGGTGATCTTGGTGATTCTTTTTCTGCTTTGTACTCCAGGTGATCTACCATTGGTGTTACCCAGGCTGTCGGTCTGTCTGCCGGCTCAATGATTTCTTGACTCATTAGTGATTTTCTCCCTTTCAGCTTTCCTAGTCCTCTTATTTGTTTCTGATATTCTCTTGAGATGTTTGTGGCGCCGCTGTCGAGCACGAGCCTCGCTTTGTGGGGCCCCACCTGTTCTTCTTTTCTATTTCTAGCACTTGTTCACTGACTCTTCGTGCTTTCTGTCATTTATTTTGTCCTTTTGCTCTTTTTGGCACTAATTTTCTTCCTTTGTTTTACTTTATTTCGCCTCTTCTGGGGTTTCTTAGTCCTTTTTCCTTATATTCTCCTTTTTTTTCTGGTATGCACTTGTATTATTTCTTTGTCTCTTTGTTTTATTTCTTTGTCTTCTCCTTTTCTTTATTTCTCTTTTCTAGGTGCTCTTTCTGGCACTCTTCTGTTTTCTGTGTTCTTCTTGGCACTCTTCTATTCTCCGTGCTCTTCCGGCACTCTTCTATTCTCTGTGCTCTTCCTGGCACTCTATTGTTATTTCTTCTGTTATCTTTTTCTTTTGTCCTCTTTTCTACTCTTCTATTCTCCGTGCTCTTCCGGCACTCTTCTATTCTCTGTGCTCTTCCTGGCACTCTTTTGTTATTTCTTCTGTTATCTTCTTTCTTTTGTCCTCTTTTCTTTATCTCCTGTGCTTGTTTCTTTTCCTGGTGCTCAACTCGGCACTCTTCTTTATTTTCTCTTATGTGTCTTTATTTTCCTTTCTTTCTTTTTATTTGTTGTCTTTTTCTCTTATTTACTGTTTTTGTCTTTGCTTGTTCTTTATTAGCGCTCAATTCCCTTAGTTCGATTCTCTTATTCGTCCTTGTCACCCTTTGTTCTTTCTTTATTTTCTTCTTTGTCTGTGCTTTGTTCTCTTGTATCTTCTTTATTTGCACCTGTTCGTTGTGCTGTCACCTTCTTTTCTGTTCTTTGCTCTATTGCTGCTTGTTCGACCCTTATTTTCTTATTTTTTTCTCTTTTTGCCTTTGCTTGTGCTTGTTTGTGCCTTTTTTTTAAAATTTCCTTTCTTTTTTTTCTTTTGTCCTTTTATTTGCCCCTTTTCTTCTGGTGTTTCTCTTATGCCCACTTGTTGTCCTTATTTATCATTCTTTGTGCCTTTTCTCCTCTTTGATCGGCACTTTCTAATGTTTTTCGCCCTTTGCCTGACTCCAAAATGGCCGCTGCGCTGTTCTCCGCTCCTATTGGTTCATTTTGCCTGACCTTAAGAAGGCCGCCGATCTTCTCGTGAGACTTCCTGTCCAATTACAATGCCGCCTGACTTTAAGATGGCCGCCGCGCTTATTCTTCGTTTCTATTGGCTCTCACGCCTGGCCCCAAAATGGCCGCCGAGACTCTCGCGAGAGCTCGCGCTGGCTTTTCAGCTCTTCGAACTTCGCGCTTCTGTTGCTGGCGCTTACCGGCTTTGTTGCTTTTCCTTTTTGCGGCGGTCTGGGTGGGCTCCCACATCGCTGCTGATTTCTTGATGGCGCTTCACTCTTCCCTCTTCCTTTTGGCCACGACGCGATCCAGGGTGGGCTCCTGGTCTCAAATCGCGATTTCTGCACGCAGGGACCGGATCCGTCCTTCGTCGCCAGATGTCGTGTCCTACCTCCCAGGAACTCACACGGGACACGATGTGGATATTACAGGTATTCTCTTTATTGGTTGGCTTACATCATGCCTGTATCACGACCTCCTTCCTCGAGGTCCAGCTTCAGAATGTTTACCCTCCCCGCCCCTTGACCGGATGTGGTGTCCGGTGTCCCCTCGCCCCTGTGCTGTCCCAGGGTCCTAGTGCCCTTGTCCTGGACAGGACATCCTCCTCCAACCTCAGCCTCCATTTCTGGTGCCAGCCTGTTCCCTGATGAGGGTCAGAGTGTTCAGATCTGTCAACAGCTTCATTGGATCCACTGGATGCCGGCCACCTCTGCCACAGTCCAGACACTGACCACTGGAAAGGCTCGCCCCGCCCTCCAGGACGCCCAGACCCCATCAACACTCTGGTGGTGAGTACTGGGGCCGCCACAGCCTCCCTATCCCACTGTGCTCCCACCCGTCCATAGATAAAGAGCCAGATGTAGTAAGGTGTTGGCTTGTCCTTGCATCACGCAAGATGGCACAAGGCAGCTCAATCCCTTCATTTAGATTTACAAAACTGCTCAAGTCGTGATTTGCGCACCATTTATTGGCTTTGCAAAAATATGTAACGCAATGCAGCTACATGAGCAGCACCATTTTGAATTTCGAGCTGGAATGTGTTCCTTAGGTGAGGCATGGGCATTTCCGTGCGTCCACCCATGGATTTGATGCAATCCCAGATTTTTATACGTTGGTAAACCTAGGATTGCGTCAGTTCGATACGTCTGCCAGAGGGTGGCGTAAAGAGCAGAAGAATCTTTTTTTCTCTTTATTATTTCCACTTTGTACTCGTGATGTATCAAGAACTCGCCTCAAAAGAAGAACATGACTCTTTGGATTGTTTTAGTGCGAGAAGGTGTCCCTTCCTGCACAAAACAATCCTGTCCATAAGGCAGACTCCTTTACACCGTGATGCATAGTGCCTGTGTTGGGTCTGTATAGTGCCTGTGTTGAGTCTGGTAGCACACAGTGCGGCAGCGCAAGGAGACTCCAGAAATGCTCTGCATCTTTGTAAATGTGCTGCTTTTCGCGCTCTCCCTTTCAAACAACACATCACAGCAAGTTTGCTAGCTGTGCCTCGTTACGCGAAATAGCAGGAGCTTTGCTGTAAAGTAAATACCTTGGTGATACAATGTTTATTTATTTATTTATTGCATTTGTAGAGCCCGCACTTTGCTTCGGAATCCCTAGTCTGGCTCAAATCGACCTACCTCATGTATATTAATGAGGTATGTCACAGCCTGAGACCCATTAGCAATCACAGCCATCACATAAATGGTGGCCTGCCTTGTCTGTGGCTACATTTTAATAAAACTTTTATGCAATCCGTTTTGCTTCAAGTAAAACGGGATGCGTTTCAACAAAGGGAAATCAAACTTTTTGTCTTCCCTTTTTAAGAGCAGGCAGTGGTCCCTCTGAAAAAATGTTTTCCCGGCATTCACAGACGGAAAGGGGCCCTGTGAGGACTCCATCCAATTTGTGACTGCATTACCACCAACTATGAGTTGGTGATGAAGTGCGAATGTTTTGACACCACATTTCGGTCACAAAACATTCATACATACATACCAATGTGATTTGGTATTTGGAAGGGATGCCCTAAACACACCCGTTCCAAATACAGAATCACAAAACCCAAATTGAAATTCAGTAGCAAATTACTGAATCACAATTTGGGCTTTGCACATCCCAAGAAGCGTTTTTGGAGTCACAAATGAGCCGATTGCGTAAATCGGCCCGTTTGCGACCGGAAAAATGCTCCGTACATGTGGCCCCTAGTTCTTAGCTACTTGTGAAATGTTAAACCCTGAATCAGGGCCTTACTCTTTTTCTCCTTCTCAGACTAGAGCCCGAACATGTAACTTACCTGCAGGGCGTAGTTTGATCAGTAAGATTGGAGGGGGTGGTGGGGGGCAAGCTTCAGATTTTACAACAATGGCCCTGCCGTTGTTTATACAAGCGGGGCGCATGAGAGCGGCTACAGGGGATATGGGAAGGGAGACAAATGCAGATTGGCGGGATACTAAGAGCAAACACATTATTTTGTAGAATAACCAACATTACTGAAGACTTTCAAAACAGAGAGGGAAAAGCGTGTGTGTTTTTCTCTGTGTGTAGGTAAAAATTCCTGTTGAAATTTGACAGACACCTCACCATAACCGACTAAAAGGACCTCTACCCAACCATTTAGCAGAAAATATATTTATTAGAGGGGTATAACCCACCAAACACCCCACTGAAGCTCCGCCCCTGCTTACCGGAAGACCGTTCGGAAAAAAAATCTAACTTTTTGGAAAATTGAGAAAATGGCGAGGAGCAGTGGAATATAAAATGTATTTTCTAATTCTACAAATAATTAAATGTGGTATGGAAGGGTATGAACATTTATTGTGGTCACATTGGGAACTAGAATGATATTTGGCTTGTCAAATGACTGGAAACAAATTCTTGCAGCGACCCAAGTGCCTTACCATAACATCCTAGTTACTTTTCACAATTTGCAATTTTGTCTTTTTTTGTGATAACCTGGTTTATATAGGAACCTACACTCAGAACACAGGGGGCCTTTCTCACAAAGGTAAACTTATACTTGATTATAAGTGCATGATTTAGTGCAATTGACAAAGAAATTTTATGAGAAGTATTTTTACGACTGCATTTTAATTTGCGTAGCCTCCATCATGAGTGTGGAGACACTGCACCAGTAAAGATACTGCTTGTAAATTTCCATTGTGAATTGCAAAAGATTGAAAACGTACAATAAAGTGTGTGTTCACTTTATTGTGATTCAGGCCCAATGTTAGAAACATTTTAAGTTTCACCTAGACAGCACGTGCCCTGTCTCTGCGAGAATATCGAAGGAAGTAAGAAACCTCAGAATAACCATGGACTCCAAGCTATCGGTGAATGCCCAAGTGGACAAATTAGCAAGATCAAGCTTTGTTACTATAAAAACTCTGCGACAAATATTCCCCCATTTGGAGTTTCCACACAAGGTCCAGGCTACTATCTCCCTTGTTTTGTCCAAACTCGATTACGCCAATTGCCTCTACCACGGATTACCTTTCTTGACCATGAAAAGATTTCAACGGATTCAGAACTCGCTGCCTGACTACTCTTAAGTATAAAACCGTGAGACCACATCTCCCTCCTTTGAAAGCCCTCCATTGGTTACCGGTTGCCAGAAGATCTACGTTCAAGCTGCTTTGTATCACCCACAAAGCGATACATGGAACAGGACCGCTCTTCATCAGGAATAAAATCAACAAAACACATTCAACAAAGGAACCTCTGCTCTAGAGTGGCACCTCGCCTCAAAATTCCAAGATAAAAGAAAAAAACAATGGGTGGTACAATATTATTTTTTCAAGCTGCCAAACTATGGAACTTTTTACCCTCCAACATAAGACCCATGGATAACCACCTTATCTTCAGAAAACTGCTGATGAATTGGCTCTTCTCCACATAACCACCATACGAAAACTGATACAAATATACATCATATCTCTATGTATATAAGCATTTATTTCTACTAGAGATATATAACTATATATGTACTCTATGCCACTGTACTCTACTTTGCACCTCTCTACTCTACGCCACATCGCTCTACGTTACTGCCCTAGACTCTGCATTGCTGTACTCTGTGCCACTGTACTCTTCAACACTGCATTCTACAACACTGCACTCTTGTCTCTTGTCTGCATCACTCTCCTTTATGCTACTGCACTCTACACACTCTACACCACTGCACTCTGTGCCACTTTACTCTACACCACTCCACTCTGCACCACTCTACTCTACACTACTGCTCTCTACCCCACTACACTCTGCACCATTGCGATGGAGGGCTCTACAATCCACGCCACTACACTTAACACAACTGCACTCTATGCCACTGCACTCTACACCACTGCACTCTACACCACTGTACTCTACTCTGCACCATTCTACTATATGCCACTGCACTCTACACCACTGTACTCTACGCCATTTTACTCTACTCTGCACCACTTTACTCTGTGGACTGCACTCTACACCAGTCCACTCTACTCTACTCCTCCCCACTCTACATTATGCCACTGCACTCCATGCCACTCCGCTGTACACCACTAGATGTCACTCCATTCTGTTCCACTCCACTTTACTATATGCCACTCTATGCCACGCAAGGCTAAACCACACCACACAGTTCCACTCTACTCTACTCTACTCCACTCCGCACAATGCCACTCTAATCTATGCCAGTCTATTCTATGCCACTCTACTCTATGCCATTTCACTCTAAGCCCTCCACTCTACCTCACTCTAATCTTGACCACTCCAAGCCACTCTACTTCACTCCACTCCTCACCACATTACTCTATGCCACTTTAATCCCCTCTATGCTACCTCCACTGGCTCCCCGTCAATAAGAGGATAACTTTCCGCCTCCTAACCCACGCACACAAAGCACTTTACGAACTTGGACCCGAATGCCACAACACACGACTTTCCTTCTACACCCCCTCCCGCCAGCTACGCTCCTCCCACCAAGCACTTGCTGCTGTACCTCGCATCAACAAAACCACCATGGGAGGAAGATCCTTCTCCTACCTGGCAGCTAAAACCTGGAACTCACTTCCCACTCACCTCCGCCTCACTCAGAACCACCTAGCATTCAGAAAGCAACTTAAAACCTGGATATTCGACAAGTAGCTCCCCACCCTTCTCCAAGCGCCTTGAGACCCTCTGGGTATGTAGCGCGCTATATAAATTAATTGAATTGAATTGAATTGAATATGCCATTCCACACCACTCTATGCCATACTACTCTGCTCTACTATGCTTCACTCCATCTGCTCCACTCTATACCACTCTAGTCTACCCTTAGCCTCTCTACTCACCTGTCCTCCATGCCACTCCACTCTGTGCCACTACACTCCACATCACTCTATTCTACGCCAGTCCACTCCACTTAATTTCACTCTACTCTATGCCACTGCACTGTATGTCACTGCACTCCCCTGTTCCACACTCCACACTGTCAGTCCACTCTACATCACTCTGCTCGATGCTACTCTATTCTACACCACTTCACTCTACCTCACTTCACTCGCGATACCTTCCTGGTGAGTTATGCGCTATACAAATACACCGTAGCATAACATGCCCTGCTCACTCGATGTGACATTGTGGAAAGCAGGGGAGCTTGAATCGCCCCAGCGAGGAAGGATTTTATTTTGCAAAGGAAGAAATCCATGTTTTTTGGGAAGAATGAAATAATATTTCAAACCGCAATCCATTCATCAATGTGAGGTGTCTGTGGGCAGAAATGTGCTTATAAAAAACAAGTAATCGCTTCTGATTTCAAACATTTAGTGGAAGTAGGCAGGGGTGAGTTATGGAAATGTACGGTCCAATGTGGCCTCTGGAAGCTCCAGATTCTTCATCATTAAAGCTGACTCCTACATTCTGAAAGACACAGTGTTTATCTTAAAACTGGCAAGATTATTATATTACGTTATATTATATTACATTACATTATATTACATGATACATTGTGTCATGTTTTTGTAGAGTATTACACCACATTATAATATATTATATAATATTGTGTCGTATTATTTCATATTATATTACATTATATGATGTTGTATTATATTATATTATATTGTGTCATATCATATTATTTTATATTTGATTATATTATATAATTTTATATTATATTATATTATATTATATTGTGTGGTATTATATAATATTATATTATATTGTGTTATGATATCTTATATTGTGTTATATTATATTATATTGTGTGGTATTATATAATATTATATTATATTGTGTTATGATATATTATATTGTGTTATATTATATTGTGTGGTATTATATAATATTATATTATATTGTGTTATGATATATTATATTGTGGTATATTATATTATATTGTGTGGTATTATATAATATTATATTATATTGTGTTATGATATATTATATTGTGTTATATTATATTATATTGTGTGGTATTATATAATATTATATTATATTGTGTTATGATATATTATATTGTGTTATATTATATTATATTTTGTGCTTTCATCAGTGGATGAGTGTATTCAGGGCAAGTTATTTTCAAATACATGTGATGCTAACTATGCCATGCTTTTTCTTGCCATTCCGAGCCAGGCTCATCTCATCTTTCTACACTGAGTGCACTTGGATGTTTTCTCCTAGGCAGAGTTGTGAAGCCTATTCCAGACCAGGCCTCGAGACACAAACCTCTGAAATATGCAAAGCCCTAGAAAAAGAAGGGGATATCAAAAAGCGGCAGCGATAATTATCTCTGGTCGCTCTTAGAGTGAGTTTGCATATCTCCGGCTACCGCTGGAAATTCTCGCCATGCTAGCGCTGTATGAACGACGCATACCCCAATGGCGATAACTATTCCAGTGATAGCAGTGTTTTCCATGGAACACTGCTGCTTTTCCAGCGATGTTCCATGGAAAACGGTGATATCCTTGGTAATAGGGCCTGTGGTCTTAGCCACACAATCCACCCCCCATGTTAGGTTTGCCTTAGTCAGGAATTTAACAGACGTTAAATTCCTGCGTTAAGGCATACTTAACACGATTTTAAATATCGCTAACCCTCGTTGTCAATATGACGAAGCTGGGCTAGTGATATTTTCCCATGGTGTTTTGTCAGGCACGCCTCCTTTGTATCTCATTAGCAATGCGATGGGAGTGATGTAGTGTACTCTATGTTCTATTAAAGTGACAGTAATCATAACAGCGTGCTGACAAGGGGCACTAATGCAAGGAAACACGCGCTAGCGTATCCTTGTTGATAATGCGATAATATTATCGCCGCTTTTCGTCCGAAAACGGGCCCCTTGTTGATATGCCCCGAAGTAAGTTAAAGGTGAGTTTTCTGACCATGTGGAACCGTAAATCATATCTCTCTCTCTCTCTCTCTCTCTCTCTCTCTCTCTCTCTCATTCTCTTTCTCTCTCTCTCCCTCCCTCTCTCCCTCCCTCCCTCTCTCGAGCCTGTACCACACTGTGATAATGTGCCTGCTCTCACGACTCTCTCAAAAACAGAGACATTACTTTGTTGTAGAAAACAAATGTTGGGATGCTGGAAGAGTCCAAGAATACCCAGGACTGTCCGGGCAAATCCGGGACGTCTGGTCACCCTAGTTTGGGGGCGCCATTCTTAAAGAAAGTGACATGAAGATGAACGTATCCGGGTTATCATCAATCCATATAATAAGTCTGTTATAGCCTGGGTCGTTGATCATCTATAGTCGATGTTCAGCAGACAGTTTAATGTCACTCATGTTAACATTCTAGAGAGAATGACGCTAGTCGTGGGGTTGAAGTGTATCTTCGGAAGGACTTCTGGCTCCATAAAAAATAATGATGAATCTATTTAAATGGTTTAACCTATATTTCTATGTCATCTTATCACACTTAGTGATGGTTCTTGTTAACTTCTGCTTCTTGGCATCTCTAGTAGAGCGCCTGTGGACTTGGTCAGTTCTCCTGCGGGTGAGACGGAGACCCCTTCCATCCAGTTCCCACATCAGCCGCCGAGGGAGGGACTACATTCTGTAAGCGTTCCGTAGAGCCGGGGTCCAGTTCACTAGGAGCAAAACCATCTCAGGATGGCTAGAAGAATATGTTCAGCAGCAAAGGAATACGATGGGGACAACTGAACCCATGGCCCTTTAAAGGTTCCATTCGTACCTTAATGTCCAATGGCACAACCAATTGCAATCAAGCTAAAATCTAGAACGCATTCATGGCTGTATCAGCACACAACTGAATACGGGTTATATGCGGTGGGGTCAAACTGGCCTAAATGGCAAGAACTGATGCTCACTCTGGGGCAGATTTACAAGGTCTGGCGCATCTCTGCAAATCAGCAGGGATGCGCCAGAACACTTGTGACATGCAAAACCATCCCTGCGTCACCACTGATGCGCTGCATTTACAATGCGGTGCGCCATGGCGCACAGATGGGAAGATGCGTGTTGCATCCCCCGGCGTAATGGCGGCACATTGCTGGAGTCGCGTCGCAAGTGTGACGGGTCTCCAGCAATGCTCAGGGGCGCCCTGTGCCTAACATGCTGTATCACTCCCTACGCCTGCTTCAAACAGGCACAGGGTTTTTACACAGCATGGCCGTAAAAGTAACTCAGTGAAATCTTGTAGATTTCGCTGCGTCACTTTTACGAGGTGTTTGTGCAACGGAACGTCACCCTGCATCTGACGCAGGTTTCATGTGGCGCGAGTCTTTACAACGTGACGCATCTCCCTAGATGCGTCACGGTTTAAATAAGGCTTAACGTGGCTCATGGTTTATGCCACCGCTGCGTCACAGAAGTGACACAACGGCTGCGTAAATGTGTCACAAGGGGCTTGTGAATCTGCCCCTTTGGTCTCAAAGCAGAGGTGTGCCGAAGTAGTATATCATGCGATCACGGCACAGCAGCACAGCCATTGCTGTTTCTATTACTGTTTGAACTTGAACGTTCATTGAAGAGCAGTAAAATTAAAATCAGAACTCCCGTTACAAGTAGCAGGAAAAGCGGAAGACCTCCAAAAATGCTTCCAAGTACGGAGTGTATGAATAATGGTTTAACTCCAAAAACTGTCTGAAATGTGCTAATCAATACAGAGCCAATACATTTTAAAAAGTGCTCTATTCCCTTTGTATCAGATATGTTAAAGAATCGGTGGAGCAGTTCCCTGAAATGCAGTGGGAAGTGAGCATGAAGCAGTGTCTGTATCTTGGACAAGGACCTCGTAACCTAGAAATCGAAGGTCTCGCTAGCGGATGTTAAGGCCACATCCTTTTGAAAAAGCATGGCTTTCAGTTTGCTTAGAGAATCAGAGTGTATGTCGGAAACATTTAGCAAAGGCCACACCTTTGCCTCCCTAACATTGTGAGCCGGTGGAAAGAACACGTGTGTGCAACAAGTAACTATGTAATTAACTGTTACAAGATAGCCATGTCTTATTAAAAAAGAATGTAACAAAATAACAGTGTCTCAACCGGTAATCATTAGCAAGGACAGTTACAATGATCGTATAAATGTTTTAAAGGAGGGGGAGAAGAAAGGAGGACAACGAGAAAGTTTCATAGAGTGTAGACTATTATTTGCAAGTGATTGTATTAGCACTATAGTACAATTTTACAAAAGTAATCACAACACACAAGTGTGCACTGAATGTGCTAGTGACGGTGAACATAGCAGGGACACACGGGTGAGAAAACAGCGTAAATGGTGAAAAACAAATAATGCAAGTAAATATGTGGTCAATGATACAATGCAGATATACACAAGGTAGGTATTTTGATTTGGACTTAATTGGTTGACCACGTTAACGCTGCGGTTTGCACTGAATAGTGAATGGTGTTTCGACCTGTTCACTTCCAGGTCATCATGAGGACAATGGTTATTGATTTCAGTGTAGTTCTGTAAAGAGAGGGAAAATGAGAATTGAGGCCCTGGATATAAGTAAATGATAGAAGTAAATGATAGAGAAAATGAAATGAGCAGGTAGGGGAAGAAAAACTACCTGAGATGGCAGTGGTGTATCCATCCAGATGGCAGTGGCGGGTGGCCAAGTGGCACCAGTGAAGTTAGGGGTCCAAAAAGGACCACTAGTGGTGAAAAGGGAGGGATATCAAGGTGTGGCCCTATCGGCTGGAGTGACTGAAATAGGAGCGTAAGGCGACAGGGGCAGGGGTAGAGAATACCTGAGCAAAATAAATCCGACAGCGGAAAACCATGTTCGGAGAATGAAGGTAACGATGTACCGGGACCTGTAAAAAGCAAGAAGGGCAGGGGTGTCTGGACGGCGTGGGGCAGTGAGTAGTAGAAAAGCAGTGACACGGTGCGGTCAGGACCATACTTGGACGCGTGGTTTACGACTGTCCTCGGGGGGTCCAATGGTTCAAGAGGCAAGCGGCAGCTGCTGATACAACTAATTGCAAATAATAATCTACACTCTATGAAACTTTCTCATGGTCTCCCTTTCTTCTCCCCCTTCTTTAAGTGATTTATACAATCTTTGTAATTGTCCTCGCTAATGATTACCGGTTGAGACACTATTGTTTTGTAACATACTTCACCCGGCCTCAACTGGGTTAGCGGGTTTACTCCTGTGTTTCGAATTCCTTATTAAAAAAGAAGCCTATCTACTTTTATACTTCAGTTCATCAGAGGAAGGATTGAGTGAAATGAACAAATTACACAGTCTAAACTTTGATTATACAAAGAAAGTACAGTATGAACAACTATATGTGTAAAAATAAAACTAACAACATTTCTATCCAGTGTTGCTCCTTTATATGAAATCATCTAATGGGCCTGATGGAGCCTTTGCAGTTTAGATCGCTGATCAGTTACTAATTTTCTAATAATACTTTGACTACATGACCTTGTAGTACAGTCCCATGTGATACGGTCAACAACTAATGCCAAGACAGCACGGTTGAACTGTAACGCATAATGAACTAGAGCATCTGGCGGTTTTATGTCACGCTCTTACTTCAGCCAGTGTTTCACTCTGCCCGTAGATTGCAGTTTCAAGATGTCCTTGTCCTACAATTCCATAAATCATGTAAGTTGCCTTAGCAAGCTTTCTTCACTTCGGCAGTCACGCGGTTTAATTAATGGCACTGTGCTGTTATGTTATGTTATGTCTTCTTTTATAGCGCTCGAATCACCGTGAGGCATCTCGGCGCTTGCTTTGGGAACCCGTCCTGGCTTTTCCCCTGTGAGATAACCCATACTGGGCATCCCCATGGTGAAAGCCAGGCACCCCGCGGCGGGGGGGTTGTAGTGGAGATTAAGCAGGCTAATGCCCAGAATCGCAGAGTGTGAACCCGTGATTCGAGTAGGCACCGAAGCGAGAATTATTGAGTCCGTGAACATTTGGGCTCAAGACCCTGCCGCGTCTGGAATTGAACCCTGGTCCCTGGTCTGACCTCTGCTTCAGGGTCTGCCTCCTCTAACCAGTGAGCCATACTTCTCCACATGCTGTGGACATATATGATTATTGTGATTGTAATTGCATTTATATAATGCTTACTACCCCTGACGAGGCGTCAAAGTGCTTTTCAGCAAGTAGCATGCTACTCCGGAACCTAGAAAGGATTAGTGGTGAATTAGTATAGGGAAATGCAAAATTAATTAGAGCGGTGGACATGTCAGTCTGGTAATTGGATTGAAAATGGATAGTGGAGGGACCAAAAGAGGGAAGGGTTTGCATTTATGTAGCACTTGCTACCCCTGATGAGGCATTGAATCGCTTTTCGGCGTGTAACATGCTACTCTGGAACCCAAACAGGATTAGTGTTGAATTAGTGTGTGGAAACTAGCAGAAATCGCTGTTAGCATCAGCAGAAGCCATTTTGTTTGTGGCAGCCGTTTTAGTTAGCCATGTGCTCGCCATGTGCTTTCTCCCTCTTCACTGTTGCCTGCCCTTGTATTCTGCTTGAGTCATCAGTTACAGTTAACTCCTTCAGCATTGAGCCAGAGCACTGCACATGCTCAGTGAGGCCTGTAGCTGGGAGTATGCACCTGCTCTTGAAGTAACTGTCAGGCTATTTTAACTGATGTCAGCAATATAGTAACTCTTCCCACTCTGTTGACTAAGCGATTCTTATGTATCCTTATATGTAACTAGCTATTTGTGTGCACACTTGTACTGCCTCTTTTTGAGTCTCCTTGCTTACTCAGCGGTAAATAGTGTATAAAAGGCCCTTGGTTTCTGTACTCCTTGGACTGCCTCATACAGTGGCCTGAGGGTACCGTATTGATGCAGTCTCCCTCATGTGAGGTTAATAAATGTATTCTCCTTAATATTACAACTTCCGTGCCAATCTCTTCTTTGTTGGTTTAAGGACCGGTGCATCAGTGAGCCCCTAAAAAGGCTTTCTATTCCACAAATTGGCGCCCGAACGTGAAACACATCAGAGACGTGACCATCTGAAAGTACGGTCGTGACAGAAGACAGGAATTCCCTGAGGAAGGTACCCTGCATCATGAGACCCTTTGTCTTTGTAGACCAATGTGTTCTCCCGTTTTCCAGATCTGACCCTCTAGGTGATGGCCAGTCCCGACTGAGATCTTCTTTGGAGTGAGTATTTCAAAACGACTGTTAATTCACTCAGAACTTGGCAGTTGGAAGCTGGAGACTTTTGTTTGGAAAGGTCACGATGCAACACTTTTGTATAGCATGGCCAAGATTTTGGTTTGTTTGTTTGTTTGCTGGAGCAAATAAAGGCAGGTAATGAGATTTTTCTCTACTTTTGGATAATTCTCAGGAAATACGCTGTCATTATATTACATCGCATTGTAATATTTTTGGCATGCCTGCTCCTAGCACACTTTGTAGAAAGTGTTGCTGTCTTGGAGGTACCAATATGGATTTAGAAAGTACTCAGCTGATTCCCCTAGAGGGGATACCCAAATAGGTTTATGTACATTAAATGTGGTATTTCTTGCATAATGTATAGTACACTGTGGAACAAATACACTAAGGAGGATCCTGATCTACACACTTAGTAAAATTCGTTAGTGGTGATACGGAGCGCTTTTGAGTGTTCTGCCAGCCCAACTGGTAATTTGGTGTATTTTGAAAAGGTCTGGGGTTAGAGCCTGTCTTTTTAAACATGGCACAGCCTTTTGGCTGTCTAATTGTCTTGGTGTATCCTCTCTACCATTTTTATTAGTCCTTTCGTTTGTAAATATGACTTACAATTGCTATTTACAAATGGTTTGGTTTGAATACAGTCTGTGGGCTGTCTCTTGCTTTTGTCCTAAGTGTTGATTTGTGGGTTAATTGTTCTTTTTGAGTGTCTATGTGGCTTGTGAAGTACTTGTTTGAGTGAGTAGTGATTGTGTTTTTATGTAAGAATGGCTTGCCTTTAAAAGCAGTGTTGTGTGTTCTGAGTGTTTGGCCCACTTCTGGAAAATGTCTGGAATGAGTTCAATTTGGTTTGTTGTCATCATTCTGGTCTGCAAATGTCATTGAAAGAATTAAATTTTAAAATTCAAGGAATTAATTATATAATATATGCTAAACATTGTCACGGTCTGGGACCCACATTCTAACCCCAAACAGGATTTCAATGGAGTACAACCTCCCAGGGGGTTTCTTGGCATGTTATTGGATGCCCTCTGGGCCCCACAGAGGTGATGGACCCAACTGAGACCTAAACCTAGTACCCTTGCTGTTAAGGATTGCTTTAACTCCTGTTTTTTGCCCTCAACTACCGAACTTCCCTCAGGATGATAGGGGGAGGATTACCACAAGGTCACACCCAAACTTTCCATGGCTTCTTTGTAAGCCAGAGAGCCCAAAGCCGGACCCTGGTCGGAATGTATTGTGCCAATTGTGTATGTCCCAATAAAGACTCCCAAATCATTGATAACAGTTTTGGCATCAGCCGATGGCTGTGTCCATACCCACAGGAATCTAGAGTATGAATCTACTGCCACCAAGATGTACTTGTAAACCCCTTTAGATTATAAGCGGCCGCAGTGATCCAAATAGGCACATGCCAAAGGCTTGTTAGAAATTAAAAGAGGCGTCTGTGGTAGACGTACTATGTTGCAGGTCTTCATCCGCTGGCAGATGTCACATTTCAGGACAAAGTACTTGGTCTATTTAGTAAGACCTGTCCATCATTGGTGCTGCTTCAGTAATTAAACTGTAGCAGTAATCCCTGTATGTGCTGCACCCAAAACCTCATGTGCAGCTAGTATTAACCCCAATCTGTGATCAGTGTTTGGTATAACTCTATCCCTCACTCCTGGAATCTGAGCATACGGTATGTTCTGTGCATCTAACTTGTAGGAGTACATGAGTAGTAAGCCTTCATGATGTCCCTGTCTATTCTCGTACTAGACCGAGTGATTGCAGCAAAGGCAGCAGTATAAATGGTTGCTTTAGTGGCTTCATTAGCCATTGAATTCCCTGTAACGTGAACGCAAACACGTTGATGACTCAATGTGTGTATTAAATGATCCCGCAGCAAGCACTCTTTCAGCTTTGCCACCTGTTCCCAAACCATCTTGTGCTTGCTTGTGCAACCCTTGAAATCTTGAAATCCATGCTGGCCCTAATAGTGAAGGTATTCATTATTTAACTGGACAAAGTAAAATGAATCACACACTATAAGTGTGTGGAATCCATGATCACTATTTTGTAGTGCCAGTATCAGGGCTTTGTGTTGTGCCAGCTGTGCTGTACAGTCTCCTAAGGACTGCATGTGTGTTTTTTCAGGACGGAACTTGCCATCATGCAAGAGCCCCTTGAGGACTGCGCATGCTGTGGAATATTGGTATTTTGTCCCTACGGCAGACTGAGCAGACCCATCAGTGTAGTTGATGTCATCATATTGATCTAGAGACATTATTTAAATCGGCAGAGGATATTCTTGTTCATACTGCAAAAACGCTTGTGTTTGTAATGTAGAATCAAATCTGTAGCTACATCTGTTGCAGTGAGAGAGTTAGCCCATTGAATCCATCTTGGATGTAAGGCTTTAGCGTTTGAAATGCTTGCCTTGGTAACGGCCTCTAAGGTCGGTACTGGGGTAACTACAATTATTTACTTACCCTGAGCTAGTGCTCTCTCTCTCTCACTACAGCAGTCTGTACTGCTGTGAGAATTTTCTCAGTGGGGGCAAAACGCATTTCTGCGTTCGTGTACAAATGTGATTTGTATGCAATGGGCACTGTATCACCTTCGTTGAATGTGATGTATGTATATCCAGTTGGTCCAGCAACTATGCGGATCACCAGGTTAGTCGAGTTCACACGTGTGTATAAATGTTTGGGAGCTATCATGTCAGCTTGTACAAAGCGTAACATGTTTGTATGTTCCTGTGTCCAATGAGCTGTTGAAAAGTCAGGTCTAATTAAATCGTAGAGAGGTTTTACCCTTTCTGCATAATCCAAAATGTATGTTCTACCAAAATTAAAAAATCCCAAAATGGATTGTAGTTTTTTCAGAGTCATTGGAGGTTCGAGCATTGCACATTTTTCTAAGAAATGGCTAGCCAGGCTTTTGCCTTCACTTGACAACTCATATGCTAAAAATAGGACATTGCGCTAGGCAATTTTTTATTTTTTTTAAGTTAAATTTGTAGCCCAAGTGAGCTAACCCCAGAATTATGCAGTCTACTCTGTCAAAGTGTTCCATTAATTTATCATCCATCAGGTATATATCATATACATAGAACAATGCCAGTTCATAAAAATGTTGAAGTAGCTCTGTTACTCTGGCTGAGAATATCCAAGGGCTATTCTTATACTCTTGAGTCAAATGACAAAATTACTTCTGCAAGCCTAGCACTGGAAATGCTGTCAAATATCTACTTCCTGGTGCTATATTTTGGCAGAAGAATCCATTTGAGATATCTAGTGTTGCTTTGTATTTCTTCCGCACAGTTATTTATTAGTGCAACACTGTGTGCATTTTATAGTGCAAATGTGAGAGTGACTGTGTTTAAATGTCTGTATTCTAATAATAGATGGAGTGAATTATCTGGTTTCATTACAGGAAACAAGGGATTATTCAGTGATGAGGTGTCATTTTCTATTACACCCTAGTATTCAAGTTGGTTGAGGATTTCCTTAACTTGTTTTTTAGTTTCATGTTTTATTGGGTATTGTCTCTGTGGTTGAGGAGTTGATTTCAATGGGATCTCACGATGAGGGGACTTATCATCCCACCCAACATGATTTCTGTATAGTACAGAAATGAAATGAAAAAAGATTTATGAAGTGCATGGCTGCCCGGGAGCGTCCCAGCGCTGAGGGTGCAGTGGAAGTCCGAGGGGAAGCTCAGGGGGATGACGGGTGAACTATGGCTTTTGTGGGAAGAGGTGTGTCTTCAGGAGTTTACGAAACTTCATGTAAGTCGGTTCGGATCGAAGACAAGTTGGCAAGGAATTTCACAAGGTTGCTGCAGTGACCGAAAAACGTCGCCCTCCAGTTCGGGCCTTCCTAACTCTGTGAACAGTGGCCAGGTTACCTTGGGATGAGCGCAGGGCCCTGGTAGTTTTGTAGGGATAGACCATTTTCCCAAGCATAGAGGGCCCTTTGCCCTGAAGGGATCTGTGGGTGATACACAGAGCCTTAAATTTGATCCTAGGCAACCAATGAAGAGCTCTGAGTGCTGGTTTAGCCGATGTTCTCCGGGAGGTGCCTGTCAGCAGCCTAGCTGCTGCGTTTTGGATGCGCTGTAGGATATTAATAGTGGATTCTGGCGCGGCCATAAAAAGGGCGTTACTGTTGTCTAATCTAGATAAGATAAGACCCTGAATGAGCAACTTTCGGGATTGTGTCGTAAGTAGGGGGAGAATCTTCCGGGCTAAGCGAAGTAGGCCCACACAGGTGCCAGCAGTCTTTTTGGCCTGTGTCTTAAGGGAGAGGTCTTGCTCCAGCCAGAACCCTAGGCGCTTGAGTTCTTTCTTTGGTTGCGGGAGATCCCCTAGACACAAGGGCCATATGGAGGTTGGAAGGGATGTCATTCGCTGGCCCAGAAGCATGAGCTCTGTTTTTGTGCCATTTAATTTAAGGAGCTAGTGCTAATGTCTACTCCTTGGCGTAAGAATGTTAACTGATTCCGGAGTGGGGTTGGAGAAAGCTAGTAAAATTACTGTTTCCCTGTTTGGGCATTCCATTACGAACTCAGGTGGCTTGTTTTTTTCAGTCAAAAGAATATCGTAACCATACGTCAAGTTCTTCCAAAATAGAGCCTTGATGTTTCTGGGTATGTTCCCCTCCAACTGGAGAGTCGTTTCTTATAAATGATGGAGAACACTTACCCTAGTATCAGGTGTTTCCAGCATGATATGTTCACTTAGAGCTACTGCCACCAGATAACCCATGAGGTTCATGTGAGCTACTGTGACTTCTGCTGTGCTGTCCAGCACTGTCGCTGCCCATTCCCCGTTCTGAAGCAGAGTCCTCGTAGCCTGGGCATGCCTTATTTTAATCCCAGCTATTTTCTTCTTTTTGATTTGAGTTTCATTATTCTTAGATTTTTCTTCTTTTTTAATAATGCAGTCAGAAAGGCATCGCGATTCCTTCTTCGGTTTCACATGCTCTTCCGATCTGCGCTCTGACCATCCACCTCTCTCCAAACGTGTATCAGATGACTCTTAGAAGGAACGAGAGGAACGTGTATCTGTATCCTGATACCTGTCAGGTTTTCTAATATCACGCTTTCTAAGATTTTTCCAGTGGCTTCCTGCTGAGAAGACCCACCCGATGATCTTTGTTTGTCTTTATTTTTTTGTTTATTATCCCACTTCTTCTTTGGCAATGAATTGGGTACTTGCTTAGAGTTATCATTTTCAGAATTACTCTTAAGTTGTGGTTTCCCTTGCCTCGCTCTTACATTATCTCTACCTAAGGTAGCATAGGTTTCTTCAATAATCTTAGGTAATTCACGCTTCTGTTGTGCAGGAGTGAAATCCCTCAAGCGTTGGCATATTGCTAATGCAGTTGTTGTCTCCCCATTTATGTTACTTAACATAGTGATTGATACTGCTCCAAAATTGCCCATCAGTTTCATCAGTAAGTCCAATGCAAGTGCTGTCCCATACTCATTCACAAGCTGCTTCAATGCATCAGTAAAAACAACCAGTGAAGGGAAAACACTTCTGGTATAAACAGCAGTGTAGACGTCATCCCAAGTGGCGCAGTATTACTCTGGGGGAGCCAACCCCATGGGCAAGCAAATAGTCAATTCTATGTGTTTGTCCTTTTGTCCTGTATGGGGAAATACTGCTTCAAGCTTGCTTGTTTTTTGTGCTATCCAGAACTGAATTTGCTCCTGACTTGTGGGAATCTTTTCCATAATGGCGTGCAGTGTTTGTGAGAGGATACCCGTGGTAGCCAATTGAGGTTGAGCAGCCTGAGCAGCCCGTACAGAGTAAACTGTTCACATTATGAAGTATGTTAGATATCTATATATTTTTTACTAAATCTTTGTATAGTGTACGTGTTTCTGCTGCAGTTAAATTGTCAGTGTCAGGTTGAGGTGTGTATGCAGCTAAGACCGGCCATGTCACCCCCTCTTTACTGAGCGGACTGAGTCTCATGTTTTCTGTAGTGTGTGGAAGGGCACCTTTATACCAATTAATATGCTCTTGGTAATAGAGAGGAATTTTTATGTCTTCATGTGGATTGTATTCCTCAGTTGTTTCATTCTCAATGTAGGTATGAAATATTTGTTTACGAGCATTTGCAGCTGGGATTTTAACCCAGGAATAGAATACCTCTGTCATTTGTCTTACTGCTTGACAAGTCACCCATCGCTGGGTACCGCTCTCATCACCTTACATAAACTTAATGAAAAAGCATCCCTGTGCACCACCTCCTCCAACCTCAGCCTCCATTACTGGTGCCAGCCTGTTCCCTGATGAGGGTCAGAGTGTTCAGATCTGTCAACAGCTTCATTGGATACACTTGATGCCGGCCACCTCTCCCAGGGTCCTGGTACTGACCACTGGAAAGAGTGCCCCCCGCCCCTTCAGGAAGCCCAGACCCCATCAACACTCTGGTGGTGAGTACTGGGGCCGTCACAGCCTCCTGTAGTGACGGTCTAGTTGATCGCGCTCAGGACCGGAACCGGAAGGGGGCCGGCAGAAACCGGAAGGCGGCCATTTTGTATAGGCGCCGAGCAAGGGTTAAAGTAAAGCACGCTTCCCTGGCGCTCCGGGTGATTAAGAAGTAAAGCATCTTGAAAAGTACATGAGGCTGTACATTTATTTAAGCGGAAAGCACCCTCCTACAATGGCAACGAGGCGGGACACGGCGAGGATGTAGAAAAGTCCCCAAAAAAAAAAAAACTACAAAGAAGACACGCCGTACAGTACTCAATAAATCTTAAAGAGGGCAAGCCACAGCATTGTACACAAGTAATACCCAGGAGCGCGGCAAAGGGAGGTGAGCGGTGCATGAGGCCAGAGGCAGCAAAAACACGTGCCTCACACCAGCCGAGCAGGCACAAAAGGAGACCACTAGGAGTACAAGGGTGCCCACTCCAGGAGGAAGGTAGTACCAGGGAGAAGCACACCACAGGTGAATAAGGCACCCAAGGGGGCAGAGACAAAGCCAATCCAGTGCACAAAGGGGAAGGAAGTGCAGGCGCTCAGGAGCACCGGTCACCGACCCACCGCCGCAAAAAGCTGGAGGATCGGCTAGCACATGGTGGAGTACCGGGCAGAGGGGACAGCAACGACCAGCAAGCAATCCTGGACTCCAGGGTCGCAGCGGGAGGCGCAGATAGCGAACAAGACTAAGGGGAAGACACAGAAGCCAGGCAAGCACCGGGCAGCCCACCAAACCGCAACGTCCCCGTCCAGGAGGTCCCGAGAGGTAACGAGAAAATGGCGACACCGTCCACGTCCCCCGCAAATATGATGCCTTTCCTCCTAAAGAGAGGAGAACCCACAATGCCGTGGGAAGACTGGAAGAGGTACTTCTTGAATTACTTAGAGGCCTTGGAGGAAGAAAGCGACGCGGAATACTCCAGCCCGAGGAAGAAGAAAATTCTACTACACAATCTAGGACCAGAGGGTTTGAGGGTGTTCGACAACTTGGTAAAAGCCACAAGGGATCCAACAGACACGTGTTCCGACATGCAACAGATGATTTGGACACGCATTACAGGCCGGTAGTCTGTGTGGCCATAGATCAGTCGAATTTCTTCCAGAA
Organism: Lissotriton vulgaris; assembly: GCF_964263255.1. Lineage (NCBI taxonomy): Eukaryota > Metazoa > Chordata > Amphibia > Caudata > Salamandridae > Lissotriton > Lissotriton vulgaris. The sequence continues at coordinate 32,170,125 of NC_141699.1, read as the reverse complement.
AAAGCAGGAAAGCGGAGTGAGCATAGATGAATACGTAGCGGCATTGCAAAAATTGGCCCTAACCTGCAAATTTGGCAACCTGCACAATGAACTGGTAAGGGATCAGATAATCATGCATACGTCCAACACGACGATACAAGGAGAAGCTATGGGTGAATGGCGATGCCCCCCTCAAAGAAGTGTGGGCGTTAGTCAAGAAAGCAGAGATGTCTAAAAGATGCGCGCAAGCAGCCAGAAAAGAGACCGGGAACACGCAAACGGTGTGCAGGGTGATGATGCAGAACGAGGGAGAAAAAGCCAAGCAACAAGGACCACCCAAGTACCAATACACCAAGCGAAGCCAGCACAACACTGGTGCGTTGTTTAGGTCAAATGGAGAGAGACGGACAAGTTGTTACAGATGTGGAAGCACCTCACACCTGGGCAATGACAAAGTGTGCCCAGAATTTAGAGCGAAATGCACGTTCTGTGGAGGGTTTGGACACTATGAAAAGGTGTGCAGGCGGAAGCCCAAGAGGGCGGCAGTCAAATATATCGACCAGGGCAGCCCCGAGGAAGAAGAGACACATGCCGAGGAAGAATACCTCGAAGAAGTCTTATACATTGATGCCCAGGTCCTGGACGTGGATTGCAAGGAGTCCAATAAACCAATACTCAACATGAGCATAGGAGGCGTGAAGGTCGACATAGTAGCTGACTCTGGAGTCCCCATCACGATAGTACAGAGGAAAGTGTGGGAAGAGAAGTTTTTAAGAGAAGAAAAAAAAGGAAGAGCTAAGGCCAATGGACCTGAGACCAGTCACCTACACGGGGCAAAGAATACCCATGCTGGGGTACTGCCCGTTGCCATTCGAATTTAGAGGACGTCGAGCAACATGCAAGCTATATGTGGCTGAGAAGGGGCCATCGGTGCTGGGCCGGAAAGATCAAGGCGCACTAGGGATCCAACTAATAAATCCTGGAGGCATAGAGAAGGTGTTGTTGATGGACACGGAACGAGAACAAGAAGGGGAGGCATGGAAGAAGGCATACCCCCACGTGTTCAGCTGGAAGATTGGGGAGTTGACCAAATTCAAGCATATGATACGACTGAAGGAAGGAGCCACGCCGGTGAGCCACAAGGTCCGAAACATTCCGTTTCGCTGCAGAGAGGCGGTACAAGAGGAGCTGGACAGGTTGGAGAAAGGAGGCGTGATTGAAGCGATTGAAAGCGCAGAGTGGTTGTCGCCCTTAGTGGTAGCGCGGCAGCCCAATGGCAAGGTGAGGCTATGCGTGGACCTCAGGGAACTAAACAAGAACTTTCTCGTCAACAAGTTCCCGCTACCACGAATAAATGAGATGCTCGCTAGGACAAAGGGCATAAAATGGTTCTCAACTGTAGACCTGTCCTCGGCATACCATCAAGTGAAACTCCATCCCAAGTGCAATCACCTTACATCCTTCATAACACCTTTTGGGTGTTATAAATTTGTGAGAATGCCGTTCGGACTGGCATCAGCAGCGGCGGTGTTTCAAAAACGAATGCACCAGCTATTTAAAAATGTGGAAGGTGTTAAATACTTCCAAGATGACATTCTTATAATGGGGAAGTCGAAACCAGAACACAATGAGAAACTGCACACAGTACTAAGGGTGCTACAATACAACGGCCTCACCGCAGAGTGGGCGAAATGCAAATTCGGGGTGCCGTCAGTGACGTACCTGGGGCATGAAATAAGTGAGAAGGGGATTGAACCAAAGAGAGAAAACATGGAGGCGATAAGAAAGGCCCCGGCCCCTGGCAAGAAGGAAGATGTCAGGTCGTTCCTAGGCATGGCGAAATTCTATAGTAAGTTCATCCCAAATTTTGCCACCAAAACGCACCACATGCGTCAGCTACTGAAGGAAAGAAACAGATTCAAGTGGGGCAAAGAGGAGCAAGAAGAATTTGAGGCCCTGAAGAAAGAAATGAGCAAAGCTATACCCCTCAAGGGTTTTGACCAAGGAGCAAAATCCATACTCACCACAGACGCTAGCGACCGTGGCCTAGGAGCTGTACTGATGCAAAGGACAGACAACGGGGAAGTGTCCACTATTCGCATCAAGAGCTCTGGCACCGAACGAAGAAAAGTTTAGTGTAATTGAGAAAGCAATGCTAGCGGTGGTTTGGGCGATGGAACGCTTCCGACAGTTCCTATGGGGAGCCTTGTTCCTGGTTCGCACAGACCATAAGCCTTTAATAAAAGTGCTGACATCGAGTGGCCATGCGCATGCCACCCCGAGGATAGCGAAGAGGACATTGAGGCTCTTGGATTATGTATATGAGGTGGAGTACCTACCAGGACCCTGGAACAAGGACGCTGACTTTTTGAGCGGAGCAGCCGCCAAAGAGAAGGCAGAAGAATAAGAAACCCCAGGATGGGAGGGGTACATGGTGGCAACCATGCAAGACGTGGAGCAAGTGATCAGTGAGCAGGAGTGGGCCGAAGCTTACAGGCAAGATGATGACGTCGAGGCAATAAAGGGATACGTGACACATGGATGGCCAGAGAAGAGGCACCTAGATGAGAAAGGAACTATCCCTAGGAGAGAACCTGATGTTCCTACTGAGGGGAGACAAAATAATTCCTCCCCAAGGACTAGTAGCACACCTTTTGGCAATCTTACATGAAGGACACCAAGGAATAACGAGAACGAAGGCCTTAGCAAGACAAGCATATTGGTGGCCCGCCATCGATACCCAGGTGGAGAGGTATGTGAGAGAGTGCGATTCGTGCTCTAAAGCAGACAAAACACAAACCTTGGTGAGACCACAACTGGGCAAGTTCCCCGTACCCAACAGCCCATGGGAGATGGACATTATAGGACCCATTTTGAACAGTGAGGGGGTACAGAAATATGCCATTGTGTTGGTGGACAGGTACTCGAAGTGGCCTGAAGTGGAAGTGAGAGAGACAGTGGACACGGAAATGATACGGCGTTTCTAAACGCTATCTTTGTGAAGGAAGGAATCCCCAAGATCATAACATGTGACAACGGGCCGCAGTTCATCTCAGCAAAATGAGAAGCGTTCATGTCGAGAAATGGGATTGAAGTGGAGAAGTGTGGCTCACTGGTTAGAGGAGGCAGACCTGGAAGCAGAGGTCAGCCCGGGACCAGGGTTCAATTCCCGGCTTGGCAGGGTCTTGAGTCCTAAAATGTCCATGGACTCGACAATTCTCGCTCCGGTCCCTACTCGATTCACGGGTTCACACTCTGCGACTCTGGGCAATAGCTTGCTTAATCTCCACAACGGCCCCTCGCGGCGGGATGCCTGGCTTTCACCTTGCGGATACCCTGCCGGGGTTATCTCACAGGGGAATACCAGGACGGGTTCCCTAAGCAAGCGCTTAGAAACCAGTGGTGATTTGCGCTATATAAATTCATGTACATGTACAAGTCAAGCACATGCCTATATACCATCCCGCTGGAAATGGACTGGCCAAACGGTTCAACCGTGTCATAATGGGGACTATACAAGCGGCCATAAGTGATGGGCAGGATTGGGAAAAGGAGCTACCAAAGATGCTGTGGGCATACCGCTTTACACCTGGAAGCACAGGCTACAGACCGTTCAAGATATTGAGAGGAAGAGAGCCGTTCACGAAGGATAACATCGCGTGGAGACAAATGGTAGTGCAAAGCAAACGGTCTCCTGCGATTGTAAAAAGGATTCTGGAAAGAGCACAAGAGACATATACAGAACACTGCAACAAGCGACGAAATACTCAGGCGGTATCTCTGGAAAAGGGAGACTGGGTGAGGGTGAAAGTAGCCACTTTGAAAAGGAAAGGAGAAAGCAAATTCATGCCACCCCTTCAAGTTCTGGAGCCTTATGCCACGTCCGCATTGTTGAGTGACGGCAAAGTGTGGTCACAAGACAGGATGGCGAAATGCAACAAAATCCTGAGATGGGAAACGGAAAGTGAGACAGGATCTGAAGAAGGAGCAATGAGAAGTGAAGCCAGAGGAAGGACACAAGAGCAAGTAGGAAGAAAGGAAGAGCAAGTAGAGGATATAGAGGACATGGACTGTGCAGTGGATGAGGAAGGAGCTACAGGAAGTTATTCGACCGCGAAGGGACAAGAGGAATGAAGGAACAAGGAAAGACAGGAAGGTACCGGAATTGTTGTGGGTGATAGGCGAGAGCAGCGCACAACCCCAAGGACCCCGGGAGAAAGAAAGGAAGCAGAGGAAGTGAGAACGCGAGCCTGACGTGTTGTGAGAAAACCTAAGAAGTTCGAGAACTTTAACATGGACATGCAGTAAGGCTATGTTGTGTCATTTGTGATATTTGTTTATGTTTAAAGGGGGGAGATATGTAGTGACGGTCTAGTTGATCGCGCTCAGGACCGGAACCGGAAGGGGGCTGGCAGGAACCGGAAGGCGGCCATTTTGTATAGGCGCCGAGCCGGGTTAAAGTAAAGCGCGCTTCCCCGGCGCTCCGAGTGATTAAGAAATAAAGCATCTTGAAAAATACATGAGGCTGTATATTTATTTAAGCGGAAAGCACCCTCCTACACCTCCCTATCCCACTTTGCTCTCACCCGTCCATAGATAAAGAGCCAGATGTAGTAAGGTGTTGGCTTGTCCTTGCATCACACATAATGGCACAAGGCAGCTCAATTCCTTCAATTAGATTTACAAAAATGCGTCGTGATTTGCGCACCATTGATTGGCTTTGCAAAACTATGTAACGCAACGCAGCTACATGAACAGCACCATTTTAAATTTCGAGCTGGAATGTGTTCCTTAGGTCAGGCATGGGCATTTCCATGCGTCCACCCATGGATTTGATGCAATTCCAGATTTTTATAAGTTGGTAAACCTAGGATTGCGTCAGTTCGATACATCTAACAGAGGATGGCGCAAAGAGGAGAATAATCTTTTTTTCTCTTTATTATTTCCACTTTGTACTCGTTTTGCATTCAAGAACCCACCTGAAAAGAAGAACATGTCTCTATGGATTGTTTTAGTGCGAGAAGGTGTCCCTTCCTGCACAAAACAATCCTGCCCATAAGGCAGACTGCTTTGCACCGTGATGCATAGTGCCTGTGTTGGGTCTGTATAGTGCCTGTGTTGGGCTAGTTGGGTCTGGTAGCACACAGTGCGGCAGCCCAAGGAGACTCAAATGCTCCGCATCTTTGTAAATGTGCTGCTTTCCGCGCTCTCCCTTTCATACATCACATCACAATAAGTTTCCTTGCTGTGCCTCGTTACGCGAAACAGCAGGAGCTTTGCTGTAAAGTAAATACCTTGGTGATACAATATTTATTTATTTATTGCATTTGTAGAGCCCGCACTTTGCCACGGGGAATCCCTAGTCTGGCTCAAATCGACCTACCTCATGACATCATGTATATTAATGAGGTATGTCACAGCTTGAGACCCATTAGCAATCACAGCCATCACATGAATGGTGGCCTGCCTTGTCTGTGACTACATTTTAATAAAACTTTTTTCTTTCTGTTGAAATGCAATCCGTTTTGCTTCAAGTAAAACTGGATGCGTTTCAACAATAAGAAATCAAACTTTTTGTTTTCCCTTTTTAAGAGCAGGCAGCGGTCCCTCTGAAAAAAATGTTTTCCCGGCATTCACAGACGGAAAGGGGCCCTGTGAGGACTCCTTCCAATTTGTGGCTGCATTACCACCAACTGTGAGTTGGTGATGAAGTGCGAATGTTTTGACACCACATTTCGGTCACAAAACATTCATACATACATACCAATGTGATTTGGTATTTGGAAGGGATGCCCTAAACACACCCGTTCCAAATACAGAATCACAAAACCCAAATTGAAATTCAGTAGCAAATTACTGAATCACAATTTGGGCTTTGCACATCCCAAGAAGCGTTTTTGGAGTCACAAATGAGCCGATTGCGTAAATCGGCCCGTTTGCGACCGGAAAAATGCTCCGTACATGTGGCCCCTAGTTCTTAGCTACTTGTGAAATGTTAAACCCTGAATCAGGGCCTTACTCTTTTTATCCTTCTCAGACTAGAGCCCGAACATGCAACTTACCTGCAGGGCGTAGTTTGATCAGTAAGATTGGAGGGGTGGTGGGGGGGCAAGCTTCAGATTTTACAACAATGGCCCTGCCGTTGTTTATACAAGCGGGGCGCATGAGAGCGGCTACAGGGGATATGGGAAGGGAGACAAATGCAGATTGGCGGGATACTAAGAGCAAACACATTATTTTGTAGAATAACCAACATTACTGAAGACTTTCAAAACAGAGAGGGAAAAGCGTGTGTGCTTTTCTCTGTGTGTAGGTAAAAATTCCTGTTGAAATTCGACAGACACCTCACCATAACCGACTAAAAGGACCTCTACCCAACCATTTAGCAGAAAATATATTTATTAGCGGGGTATAACCCACCGAACACCCCACTGAAGCTCCGCCCCTGCTTACTGGAAGACCGGTCAAAAAAAAAAATCTAACTTTTTGGAAAATTGAGAAAATGGCGAGGAGCAGTGGAATATAAAATGTATTTTCTAATTCTGCAAATTAAATGTGGTATGGAAGGGTATGAACATTTATTGTGGTCACATTGGGAACTAGAATGATATTTGGCTTGTCAAATGACTGGAAACAAATGCTTGCAGCGACCCAAGTGCCTTACCATAACATCCTAGTTACTTTTCACAGTTTGCAATGGTGTTTTTTTTGTGATAACCTGGTTTATATAGGAGCCTACACTCAGGACACAGAGGGCCTTTCTCACAAAGGTCAACTTACACTTGATTATATGTGCATGATTTTGTGCAATTGACAAAGGAATTTTATGAGAAGTATTTTTACGACTGCCTATCTTTTAATGTGCGTAGCCTCCAGCATGAGTGCGGAGATACTGCACCAGTAAAGATGCTGCTTGTAAATTTCCATTGTGAATTGCAAAAGATTGAAAACGTACAATAAAGTGTGTGTTCACTTTATTGTGATTGAGGCCCAATGTTAGAAACATTTTAAGTTTCACCCAGACAGCGCATGCCCTGTCTCTGCGAGAATATCGAAGGAAGTAAGAAACCTCAGAATAACCATGGACTCCAAGCTATCGGTGAATGCCGAAGTGGACAAATTAGCAAGATCAAGCTTTGTTACTATAAAAACTCAGCGACAAATATTCCCCCATTTGGAGTTTCCACACAAGGTCCAGGCTACCATTTCCCTTGTTTTGTCCAAACTTGATCACGCCAATTGCCTCTACCACGGATTACCTTTAATGACCATGAAAAGATTTCATCGGATTCAGAACTCGCTGCCAGACTACTCTTAAGTATAAAACCGTGGGACCACGTCTCCCTGCTTTGAAAGCCCTGCATTGGTTACCGGTTGTCAGAAGATCTACGTTCAAGCTGCTTTGTATCACACACAAAGCGATACATGGAACAGGCCCGCTCTTCATCAGGATTAAAATCACCAAACACATTCAACAGAGGAACCTCCGCTCTAGAGGGGCACCTCGCCTCAAAATCCCAAGATAAAAGAAAAAAATAATGGGTGGCATATTAATCTCTTTTCAAGCTGCCAAAGTATGGAACTCTTTACCCTCCAACATAAGACCCATGGATAACCACCCTATCTTCAGAAAACTACTCAAGAATTGGCTCTTCTCCACGTAAGCACCAAACGAAAACCGATATAAATATACAGCATATCTCTCTGTATATAAGCATTTATTTCTACTAGAGATATATACCTATATATGTACTCTATGCCTCTGTACTCTACTTTGCACCTCTCTACTCTACACCACATCACTCTACGTTACTGCACTGGACTTTGCATTGCTGTACTCTGTGCCACTGTACTCTTCAACACTGGACTCTTGTCTCTTGCCTGCATCACTCTCCTCTATGCTACTGCACTCTACACTCTCTACACCACTGCACGCTGTGCCACTGCACTCTACACCACTGCACTCTATGCCACTTTACTCTACACCACTCCACTCTGCACCACTCTACTCTAAACTACTGCTCTCTACCACACTACACTCTGCACCATTGCAATGTAGGACTCTTCAATCCACCCCACTACACTTAACACAACTGCACTCTTTGCCACTGCACTCTACACCACTGCACTCTATGCCACTTTACTCTACACCACTCCACTCTGCACCACTCTACTCTACACTACTGCTCTCTACCCCACTACACTCTGCACCATTGCAATGTAGGGCTCTTCAATCCAGGCCACTACACTTACCACAACTGCACTCTATGCCACTGCACTCTACACCGCTGCACTCTATGCTGCTTTACTCTACTCTGCACCACGGTACTCTGTGGACTGCACTGTACACCAGTCCACTCTACTCCTCCCCACTCTACATTATGCCACTGCACTCCATGCCACTCCGCTGTACACCACTAGATGCCACTCCATTCTGTTCCACTCCACTTTATTATATGCCACTCTACACCACTGCACTCTATGCCACTTTACTCTACTCTGCACCACTTTACTCTGTGGACTGCACTGTACACCAGTCCACTCTACTCTACTGCTCCCCACTCTACATTATGCCACTGCACTCCATGCCACTCCGCTGTACACCACTAGATGCCACTCCATTCTGTTCCACTCCACTTTACTATATGCCACTCTACGCCACGCAATGCTATACCACACCACACAGTTCCACTCTACTCTACTCTACTCCACTCCGCACAATGCCACTCTATTCTATGCCACTCTATTCTATGCCACTCTACTCTATGCCACTCTACTCTATGCCATTTCACTCTAAGCCCCTCCACTCTACCTCACTCTACTCTTCACTACTCCAAGCCACTCTACTTCACGCCACTCCTCACCACATTACTCTATGCCACTTTAATCCCCTCTACGCCACTCTAGTCCACTCCACTCTATGCCATTCCACACTACTCTATGCTGTACTACTCCACTCTACTATGCTCCACTCCACCTGTTCCACTCCATACCACTCTAGTCTACCCTATGCCTCTCTACTCACCTGTCGTCCATGCCACTCCACTCTGTACCACTGCACTCCACATCACTCTACTCTACGCCTGTCCACTCCACTTAATTCCACTCTACTCTATGCCACTACACTGTATGTCACTGCACTCCCCTGTTCCACACTCCTCACTGTCAGTCCACTCTGCATCACTCTGCTCGATGCTACTCTATTCTACACAATTTCACTCTACCTCACTTCACTCTCGATACCCTCCTGGTGAGTTATGCGCTATACAAATACACCGTAGCATAACATACCCTGCTCACTCGACGTGATATTGAGGAAAGCAGGGGAGCTTGGATCTCCCCAGCGAGGAAGGATTATATTTTGCAAAGGAAGAAATCCATGTTTTTTTGGGAGGAATGAAATAATATTTCAAACCGCGATCCATTCATCAATGTGAGGTGTCTGTGGGCAGAAATGTGCTTATAAAAAACAAGTAATCGCTTCTGATTTCAAACATTTAGTGGAAGTAGTCAGGGGTGAGATATGGAAATGTACGGTCCAGTGTGGCCTCTGGAAGCTCCGAATTTTTCATCATTAAAGCTGACTCCTACATTCTCAAAGACACAGTGTTTATCTTAAAACTGGCAAGATTATTATATTACCTTGTATTATATTACATTATATTACATGACACATTGTGTTATGTTTTTGTAGAGTATTACACCACATTATAATATATTATATAATATTGTGTCGTATTATTTCATATTATATTACATTATATTATGTTGTATTATATTATATTATATTGGGCCATATTATATTATTTTATATTTGATTATATTATATAATTTTATATTATATTATATTATGTGGTATTATATAATATTATATTATATTGTATTATGATATATTATATTGTGTTATATTATATTACATTTTGTGCTTTCATCAGTGGATGAGTGTACTCAGGGCAAGTTATTTTCAAATACATTTGATGCTAACTATGCCATGCTTTTTCTAGCCATTCCAAGCCAGGCTCATCTCATCTTTCTACACTGAGTGCACTTGGATGTTTTCTCCTAGGCAGAGTTGTGAAGCCTATTCCAGACCAGGCCTCGAGACACAAACCTCTGAAATTTGCAAAGCCCTAGAAAAAGACAAGCGGCAGCGATAATTATCGTTGGTCGCTCTTAGAGTGAGGTTGCATATCTCCGGCTATCACTGGAAATTATTGCCATGCTAGCACTGTATTATCAATGCATATCCCAATGGCGATAAATATGCCAGTGATAGCAGTGTTTTCCATGGAACACTGCTGCTTTTCCAGCGATGTTCCATGGAAAACGGTGATATCCTTGGTAATAGGGCCTGTGGTCTTAGCCACACAATCCACCCCCCATGTTAGGTATGCCTTAGTCAGGAATTTAACAGACGTTAAATTCCTGCGTTAAGGCATACTTAACGCGATTTTAAATATCACTAACCCTCGTTGTCAATATGACGAAGCTGGGCTAGCGATATTTTCCCATGGTGTTTTGGCACGCCTCCTTTGTATCTCATTAGCAATGCGATGGGAGGCGTGCTGACAAGGGGCGCTAATGCAAGGAAACACGCGCTAGCGTGTCCATGTTGATAATGCGATAATATTATCACCGCTTTTCGTCCGAAAACGGGCCCCTTGTTGATATGCCCCGAAGTAAGTTAAAGGTGAGTTTTCTGACCGCGTTGAACCGTAAATAATATCTCTCTCTCTCTCTCTCTCTCTCTCTCTCTCTCTCTCTATCTATCTATCTCTCTCTCTCTCTCTCTCTCTCTCTCTCTCTCTCTCTCTCTCTCTCTCTCTCTCTCTCTCTCTCTCTCTCTCTCCCTCACTCCCTCCCTCCCTTCCTCCCTCCCTTCCTCCCTCACTTCCTCTGCTGGGAGAGTCCAAGAATACCCAGGACTGTCCGGGCAAGGGAGGGACTATATTCTGTAAGCCTTCCGTAGAGCCGGTGTCCAGTTCACTAGGAGCAAAAGCATCTCAAGATGGCTAGAAGAATATGTTCAGCAGCAAAGGAATACGATGGGGACAACTGAACTGATGGCCCTTTAAAGGTTCCATTCGTACCTTTATGTCTAGTGGCACAACCAATTGCAATCAGGCAAAAATCTAGAACGCATTCATGGCTGTATCAGCACACAACGGAATACGGGTTATATGCATTGGGGTCAAACAGGCCTAAATGGCAAGAACTGATGCTCACTCTGGGGCAGATTTACAGGGCCTGGCGCATCTCTGCAAATCAGCAGGGATGCACCAGAACACTTGCGACATGCAAAACCATCCCTGCACCATCACTGATGCTCTGCATTTACAATGCGGTGCGCCATGGCGCACAGATGGGAAGATGCGTGTTGCATCCCCCGGTGTAATGGCGGCGCATTGCTGGAGTCATGTCGCAAGTGTGACGCGTCTCGAGAAAGGCTCAGAGGCGCCCTGTGCCTAACATGCTGCGTCACTCCCTACGCCTGCTTCAAGCAGGCACAGGGTTTTGACACAGCATGGCCGTAAAAGTAACTCAGTGAAATCTTGTAGATTTCGCTGCGTCACTTTTACGAGGTGTTCGTGCGACGGAACGTCACCCTGCAGCTGACGCAGGTTTCATGTGGCGCGAGTCTTTTCCTTGTGACGCATCTCCCTAGATGCGTCACGGTTTAAATAAGGCGCAACGTGGCACATGGTTTACGCCACCGTTGCGTCACAGAAGTGACACAACGGCGGCGTAAATGTGTCACAAGGGGCTTGTGAATCTGCCCTTTGGTCTCAAAGCCGAGGTGTGCCGAAGCAGTATATCATGCGATCGCGGCACAGCAGCACAGCCATTGCTGTCTCTATTACTGTTTGAACTTGAACGTTCATTGAAGAGAAGGAAAATTAAAATCAGAACTCCCGTCACAAGTAGCAGGAAAAGCGGAAGACCTCCAAAATGCTTCCAAGTACGGAGTGTATGAATAATGGTTTAGCTCCAAAAACTGTCTGAAAGGTGCTAATCAATACAGAGCCAATACATTTTAAAAAGTGCTCTATTCCCTTTGTATCAGATATGTTAAAGAATCGGTGGAGCAGTTCCCTGAAATGCAGTGGGAAGTGAGCATGAAGCAGTGTCTGTATCTTGGACAAGGACCTTGCAACCTCGAAATCGAAGGTCTCCCTAGCGGATGTTAAGGCCACATCCTTTTGAAAAAGCATGGCTTTCAGTTTGCTTAGAGAATCAAAGTGTATGTCGGAAACATTTAGCAAAGGCCACACCGTTGCCTCCCTAACATTGTGAGCCGGTGGAAAGAACACGTGTGTGCAACAAGTAACTATGTAATTAACTGTTACAAGATAGCCATGTCTTATTAAAAAAGAATGTAACAAAATAACAGTGTCTCAACCGGTAATCATTAGCAAGGACAGTTACAATGATCGTATAAATGTTTTAAAGGAGGGGGAGAAGAAAGGAGGACAACGAGAAAGTTTCATAGAGTGTAGACTATTATTTGCAAGTGATTGTATTAGCACTATAGTACAATTTTACAAAAGTAATCACAACACACAAGTGTGCACTGAATGTGCTAGTGACGGTGAACATAGCAGGGACACACGGGTGAGAAAACAGCGTGAATGGTGAAAAACAAATAATCCAAGTAAATATGTGGTCAATGATACAATGCAGATATACACAAGGTAGGTATTTTGATTTGGACTTAATTGGTTGACCACGTTAACGCTGCGGTTTGCACTGAATAGTGAATGGTGTTTCGACCTGTTCACTTCCAGGTCATCATGAGGACAATGGTTATTGATTTCAGTGTAGTTCTGTAAAGAGAGGGAAAATGAGAATTGAGGCCCTGGATATAAGTAAATGATAGTAGTAAATGATAGAGAAAATGAAATGAGCATATAGGGGAAGAAAAACTACCTGAGATGGTAGTGGTGTATCCATCCAGATGGCAGTGGCGGGTGGCCAAGTGGCACCGGTGAAGTTAGGGGTCCAAAAAGGACCACTAGTGGTGAAAAGGGAGGGATATCAAGGTGTGGCCCTATCGACTGGAGTGACTGAAATAGGAGCGTAAGGTGACAGGGGCAGGGGTAGAGAATACCTGAGCAAAATAAATCCGACAGCGGAAATCCATGTTCGGAGAATGAAGGTAACGATGTACCGGGACCTGTAAAAAGCAAGAAGGGCAGGGGTTTCTGGACGGCGTGGGGCAGTGAGTAGTAGAAAAGCAGTGACACGGTGCGGTCAGGACCATACTTGGACGCGTGGTTTACGACTGTCCTCGGGGGGTCCAATGGTTCAAGAGGCAAGCGGCAGCTGCTGATACAACTAATTGCAAATAATAATCTACACTCTATGAAACTTTCTCGTGGTCTCCCTTTCTTCTCCCCCTTCTTTAAGTGATTTATACAATCTTTGTAATTGTCCTCGCTAATGATTACCGGTTGAGACACTATTGTTTTGTAACATACTCCACCCGGCCTCAACTGGGATAGCGGGTTTACTCCTGTGTTTCGAATTCCTTATTAAAAAAGAAGCCTATCTAATTTTATACTTCAGTTCATCAGCGGAAGGATTGAGTGAAATGAACAAATTACACAGTCTAAACTTTGATTATACAAAGAAAGTACAGTATGAACAACTATATGTGTAAAAATAAAACTAACAACATTTCTATCCAGTGTTGCTCCTTTATATGAAATCATCTAATGGGCCTGATGGAGCCTTTGCAGTTTAGATCGCTGATCAGTTACTAATTTTCTAATAATACTTTGACTACATGACCTTGTAGTACAGTCCCATGTGATACGGTCAACAACTAATGCCAAGACAGCACGGTTGAACTGTAACGCATAATGAACTAGAGCATCTGGCGGTTTTATGTCACGCTCTTACTTCAGCCAGTGTTTCACTCTGCCCGTAGATTGCAGTTTCAAGATGTCCTTGTCCTACAATTCCATAAATCATGTAAGTTGCCTTAGCAAGCTTTCTTCACTTCGGCAGTCACGCGGTTTAATTAATGGCACTGTGCTGTTATGTTATGTTATGTCTTCTTTTATAGCGCTCGAATCACCGTGAGGCATCTCGGCGCTTGCTTTGGGAACCCGTCCTGGCTTTTCCCCTGTGAGATAACCCATACTGGGCATCCCCATGGTGAAAGCCAGGCACCCCGCGGCGGGGGGGTTGTAGTGGAGATTAAGCAGGCTAATGCCCAGAATCGCAGAGTGTGAACCCGTGATTCGAGTAGGCACCGAAGCGAGAATTATTGAGTCCGTGAACATTTGGGCTCAAGACCCTGCCGCGTCTGGAATTGAACCCTGGTCCCTGGTCTGACCTCTGCTTCAGGGTCTGCCTCCTCTAACCAGTGAGCCATACTTCTCCACATGCTGTGGACATATATGATTATTGTGATTGTAATTGCATTTATATAATGCTTACTACCCCTGACGAGGCGTCAAAGTGCTTTTCAGCAAGTAGCATGCTACTCCGGAACCTAGAAAGGATTAGTGGTGAATTAGTATAGGGAAATGCAAAATTAATTAGAGCGGTGGACATGTCAGTCTGGTAATTGGATTGAAAATGGATAGTGGAGGGACCAAAAGAGGGAAGGGTTTGCATTTATGTAGCACTTGCTACCCCTGATGAGGCATTGAATCGCTTTTCGGCGTGTAACATGCTACTCTGGAACCCAAACAGGATTAGTGTTGAATTAGTGTGTGGAAACTAGCAGAAATCGCTGTTAGCATCAGCAGAAGCCATTTTGTTTGTGGCAGCCGTTTTAGTTAGCCATGTGCTCGCCATGTGCTTTCTCCCTCTTCACTGTTGCCTGCCCTTGTATTCTGCTTGAGTCATCAGTTACAGTTAACTCCTTCAGCATTGAGCCAGAGCACTGCACATGCTCAGTGAGGCCTGTAGCTGGGAGTATGCACCTGCTCTTGAAGTAACTGTCAGGCTATTTTAACTGATGTCAGCAATATAGTAACTCTTCCCACTCTGTTGACTAAGCGATTCTTATGTATCCTTATATGTAACTAGCTATTTGTGTGCACACTTGTACTGCCTCTTTTTGAGTCTCCTTGCTTACTCAGCGGTAAATAGTGTATAAAAGGCCCTTGGTTTCTGTACTCCTTGGACTGCCTCATACAGTGGCCTGAGGGTACCGTATTGATGCAGTCTCCCTCATGTGAGGTTAATAAATGTATTCTCCTTAATATTACAACTTCCGTGCCAATCTCTTCTTTGTTGGTTTAAGGACCGGTGCATCAGTGAGCCCCTAAAAAGGCTTTCTATTCCACAAATTGGCGCCCGAACGTGAAACACATCAGAGACGTGACCATCTGAAAGTACGGTCGTGACAGAAGACAGGAATTCCCTGAGGAAGGTACCCTGCATCATGAGACCCTTTGTCTTTGTAGACCAATGTGTTCTCCCGTTTTCCAGATCTGACCCTCTAGGTGATGGCCAGTCCCGACTGAGATCTTCTTTGGAGTGAGTATTTCAAAACGACTGTTAATTCACTCAGAACTTGGCAGTTGGAAGCTGGAGACTTTTGTTTGGAAAGGTCACGATGCAACACTTTTGTATAGCATGGCCAAGATTTTGGTTTGTTTGTTTGTTTGCTGGAGCAAATAAAGGCAGGTAATGAGATTTTTCTCTACTTTTGGATAATTCTCAGGAAATACGCTGTCATTATATTACATCGCATTGTAATATTTTTGGCATGCCTGCTCCTAGCACACTTTGTAGAAAGTGTTGCTGTCTTGGAGGTACCAATATGGATTTAGAAAGTACTCAGCTGATTCCCCTAGAGGGGATACCCAAATAGGTTTATGTACATTAAATGTGGTATTTCTTGCATAATGTATAGTACACTGTGGAACAAATACACTAAGGAGGATCCTGATCTACACACTTAGTAAAATTCGTTAGTGGTGATACGGAGCGCTTTTGAGTGTTCTGCCAGCCCAACTGGTAATTTGGTGTATTTTGAAAAGGTCTGGGGTTAGAGCCTGTCTTTTTAAACATGGCACAGCCTTTTGGCTGTCTAATTGTCTTGGTGTATCCTCTCTACCATTTTTATTAGTCCTTTCGTTTGTAAATATGACTTACAATTGCTATTTACAAATGGTTTGGTTTGAATACAGTCTGTGGGCTGTCTCTTGCTTTTGTCCTAAGTGTTGATTTGTGGGTTAATTGTTCTTTTTGAGTGTCTATGTGGCTTGTGAAGTACTTGTTTGAGTGAGTAGTGATTGTGTTTTTATGTAAGAATGGCTTGCCTTTAAAAGCAGTGTTGTGTGTTCTGAGTGTTTGGCCCACTTCTGGAAAATGTCTGGAATGAGTTCAATTTGGTTTGTTGTCATCATTCTGGTCTGCAAATGTCATTGAAAGAATTAAATTTTAAAATTCAAGGAATTAATTATATAATATATGCTAAACATTGTCACGGTCTGGGACCCACATTCTAACCCCAAACAGGATTTCAATGGAGTACAACCTCCCAGGGGGTTTCTTGGCATGTTATTGGATGCCCTCTGGGCCCCACAGAGGTGATGGACCCAACTGAGACCTAAACCTAGTACCCTTGCTGTTAAGGATTGCTTTAACTCCTGTTTTTTGCCCTCAACTACCGAACTTCCCTCAGGATGATAGGGGGAGGATTACCACAAGGTCACACCCAAACTTTCCATGGCTTCTTTGTAAGCCAGAGAGCCCAAAGCCGGACCCTGGTCGGAATGTATTGTGCCAATTGTGTATGTCCCAATAAAGACTCCCAAATCATTGATAACAGTTTTGGCATCAGCCGATGGCTGTGTCCATACCCACAGGAATCTAGAGTATGAATCTACTGCCACCAAGATGTACTTGTAAACCCCTTTAGATTATAAGCGGCCGCAGTGATCCAAATAGGCACATGCCAAAGGCTTGTTAGAAATTAAAAGAGGCGTCTGTGGTAGACGTACTATGTTGCAGGTCTTCATCCGCTGGCAGATGTCACATTTCAGGACAAAGTACTTGGTCTATTTAGTAAGACCTGTCCATCATTGGTGCTGCTTCAGTAATTAAACTGTAGCAGTAATCCCTGTATGTGCTGCACCCAAAACCTCATGTGCAGCTAGTATTAACCCCAATCTGTGATCAGTGTTTGGTATAACTCTATCCCTCACTCCTGGAATCTGAGCATACGGTATGTTCTGTGCATCTAACTTGTAGGAGTACATGAGTAGTAAGCCTTCATGATGTCCCTGTCTATTCTCGTACTAGACCGAGTGATTGCAGCAAAGGCAGCAGTATAAATGGTTGCTTTAGTGGCTTCATTAGCCATTGAATTCCCTGTAACGTGAACGCAAACACGTTGATGACTCAATGTGTGTATTAAATGATCCCGCAGCAAGCACTCTTTCAGCTTTGCCACCTGTTCCCAAACCATCTTGTGCTTGCTTGTGCAACCCTTGAAATCTTGAAATCCATGCTGGCCCTAATAGTGAAGGTATTCATTATTTAACTGGACAAAGTAAAATGAATCACACACTATAAGTGTGTGGAATCCATGATCACTATTTTGTAGTGCCAGTATCAGGGCTTTGTGTTGTGCCAGCTGTGCTGTACAGTCTCCTAAGGACTGCATGTGTGTTTTTTCAGGACGGAACTTGCCATCATGCAAGAGCCCCTTGAGGACTGCGCATGCTGTGGAATATTGGTATTTTGTCCCTACGGCAGACTGAGCAGACCCATCAGTGTAGTTGATGTCATCATATTGATCTAGAGACATTATTTAAATCGGCAGAGGATATTCTTGTTCATACTGCAAAAACGCTTGTGTTTGTAATGTAGAATCAAATCTGTAGCTACATCTGTTGCAGTGAGAGAGTTAGCCCATTGAATCCATCTTGGATGTAAGGCTTTAGCGTTTGAAATGCTTGCCTTGGTAACGGCCTCTAAGGTCGGTACTGGGGTAACTACAATTATTTACTTACCCTGAGCTAGTGCTCTCTCTCTCTCACTACAGCAGTCTGTACTGCTGTGAGAATTTTCTCAGTGGGGGCAAAACGCATTTCTGCGTTCGTGTACAAATGTGATTTGTATGCAATGGGCACTGTATCACCTTCGTTGAATGTGATGTATGTATATCCAGTTGGTCCAGCAACTATGCGGATCACCAGGTTAGTCGAGTTCACACGTGTGTATAAATGTTTGGGAGCTATCATGTCAGCTTGTACAAAGCGTAACATGTTTGTATGTTCCTGTGTCCAATGAGCTGTTGAAAAGTCAGGTCTAATTAAATCGTAGAGAGGTTTTACCCTTTCTGCATAATCCAAAATGTATGTTCTACCAAAATTAAAAAATCCCAAAATGGATTGTAGTTTTTTCAGAGTCATTGGAGGTTCGAGCATTGCACATTTTTCTAAGAAATGGCTAGCCAGGCTTTTGCCTTCACTTGACAACTCATATGCTAAAAATAGGACATTGCGCTAGGCAATTTTTTATTTTTTTTAAGTTAAATTTGTAGCCCAAGTGAGCTAACCCCAGAATTATGCAGTCTACTCTGTCAAAGTGTTCCATTAATTTATCATCCATCAGGTATATATCATATACATAGAACAATGCCAGTTCATAAAAATGTTGAAGTAGCTCTGTTACTCTGGCTGAGAATATCCAAGGGCTATTCTTATACTCTTGAGTCAAATGACAAAATTACTTCTGCAAGCCTAGCACTGGAAATGCTGTCAAATATCTACTTCCTGGTGCTATATTTTGGCAGAAGAATCCATTTGAGATATCTAGTGTTGCTTTGTATTTCTTCCGCACAGTTATTTATTAGTGCAACACTGTGTGCATTTTATAGTGCAAATGTGAGAGTGACTGTGTTTAAATGTCTGTATTCTAATAATAGATGGAGTGAATTATCTGGTTTCATTACAGGAAACAAGGGATTATTCAGTGATGAGGTGTCATTTTCTATTACACCCTAGTATTCAAGTTGGTTGAGGATTTCCTTAACTTGTTTTTTAGTTTCATGTTTTATTGGGTATTGTCTCTGTGGTTGAGGAGTTGATTTCAATGGGATCTCACGATGAGGGGACTTATCATCCCACCCAACATGATTTCTGTATAGTACAGAAATGAAATGAAAAAAGATTTATGAAGTGCATGGCTGCCCGGGAGCGTCCCAGCGCTGAGGGTGCAGTGGAAGTCCGAGGGGAAGCTCAGGGGGATGACGGGTGAACTATGGCTTTTGTGGGAAGAGGTGTGTCTTCAGGAGTTTACGAAACTTCATGTAAGTCGGTTCGGATCGAAGACAAGTTGGCAAGGAATTTCACAAGGTTGCTGCAGTGACCGAAAAACGTCGCCCTCCAGTTCGGGCCTTCCTAACTCTGTGAACAGTGGCCAGGTTACCTTGGGATGAGCGCAGGGCCCTGGTAGTTTTGTAGGGATAGACCATTTTCCCAAGCATAGAGGGCCCTTTGCCCTGAAGGGATCTGTGGGTGATACACAGAGCCTTAAATTTGATCCTAGGCAACCAATGAAGAGCTCTGAGTGCTGGTTTAGCCGATGTTCTCCGGGAGGTGCCTGTCAGCAGCCTAGCTGCTGCGTTTTGGATGCGCTGTAGGATATTAATAGTGGATTCTGGCGCGGCCATAAAAAGGGCGTTACTGTTGTCTAATCTAGATAAGATAAGACCCTGAATGAGCAACTTTCGGGATTGTGTCGTAAGTAGGGGGAGAATCTTCCGGGCTAAGCGAAGTAGGCCCACACAGGTGCCAGCAGTCTTTTTGGCCTGTGTCTTAAGGGAGAGGTCTTGCTCCAGCCAGAACCCTAGGCGCTTGAGTTCTTTCTTTGGTTGCGGGAGATCCCCTAGACACAAGGGCCATATGGAGGTTGGAAGGGATGTCATTCGCTGGCCCAGAAGCATGAGCTCTGTTTTTGTGCCATTTAATTTAAGGAGCTAGTGCTAATGTCTACTCCTTGGCGTAAGAATGTTAACTGATTCCGGAGTGGGGTTGGAGAAAGCTAGTAAAATTACTGTTTCCCTGTTTGGGCATTCCATTACGAACTCAGGTGGCTTGTTTTTTTCAGTCAAAAGAATATCGTAACCATACGTCAAGTTCTTCCAAAATAGAGCCTTGATGTTTCTGGGTATGTTCCCCTCCAACTGGAGAGTCGTTTCTTATAAATGATGGAGAACACTTACCCTAGTATCAGGTGTTTCCAGCATGATATGTTCACTTAGAGCTACTGCCACCAGATAACCCATGAGGTTCATGTGAGCTACTGTGACTTCTGCTGTGCTGTCCAGCACTGTCGCTGCCCATTCCCCGTTCTGAAGCAGAGTCCTCGTAGCCTGGGCATGCCTTATTTTAATCCCAGCTATTTTCTTCTTTTTGATTTGAGTTTCATTATTCTTAGATTTTTCTTCTTTTTTAATAATGCAGTCAGAAAGGCATCGCGATTCCTTCTTCGGTTTCACATGCTCTTCCGATCTGCGCTCTGACCATCCACCTCTCTCCAAACGTGTATCAGATGACTCTTAGAAGGAACGAGAGGAACGTGTATCTGTATCCTGATACCTGTCAGGTTTTCTAATATCACGCTTTCTAAGATTTTTCCAGTGGCTTCCTGCTGAGAAGACCCACCCGATGATCTTTGTTTGTCTTTATTTTTTTGTTTATTATCCCACTTCTTCTTTGGCAATGAATTGGGTACTTGCTTAGAGTTATCATTTTCAGAATTACTCTTAAGTTGTGGTTTCCCTTGCCTCGCTCTTACATTATCTCTACCTAAGGTAGCATAGGTTTCTTCAATAATCTTAGGTAATTCACGCTTCTGTTGTGCAGGAGTGAAATCCCTCAAGCGTTGGCATATTGCTAATGCAGTTGTTGTCTCCCCATTTATGTTACTTAACATAGTGATTGATACTGCTCCAAAATTGCCCATCAGTTTCATCAGTAAGTCCAATGCAAGTGCTGTCCCATACTCATTCACAAGCTGCTTCAATGCATCAGTAAAAACAACCAGTGAAGGGAAAACACTTCTGGTATAAACAGCAGTGTAGACGTCATCCCAAGTGGCGCAGTATTACTCTGGGGGAGCCAACCCCATGGGCAAGCAAATAGTCAATTCTATGTGTTTGTCCTTTTGTCCTGTATGGGGAAATACTGCTTCAAGCTTGCTTGTTTTTTGTGCTATCCAGAACTGAATTTGCTCCTGACTTGTGGGAATCTTTTCCATAATGGCGTGCAGTGTTTGTGAGAGGATACCCGTGGTAGCCAATTGAGGTTGAGCAGCCTGAGCAGCCCGTACAGAGTAAACTGTTCACATTATGAAGTATGTTAGATATCTATATATTTTTTACTAAATCTTTGTATAGTGTACGTGTTTCTGCTGCAGTTAAATTGTCAGTGTCAGGTTGAGGTGTGTATGCAGCTAAGACCGGCCATGTCACCCCCTCTTTACTGAGCGGACTGAGTCTCATGTTTTCTGTAGTGTGTGGAAGGGCACCTTTATACCAATTAATATGCTCTTGGTAATAGAGAGGAATTTTTATGTCTTCATGTGGATTGTATTCCTCAGTTGTTTCATTCTCAATGTAGGTATGAAATATTTGTTTACGAGCATTTGCAGCTGGGATTTTAACCCAGGAATAGAATACCTCTGTCATTTGTCTTACTGCTTGACAAGTCACCCATCGCTGGGTACCGCTCTCATCACCTTACATAAACTTAATGAAAAAGCATCCCTGTGCACCACCTCCTCCAACCTCAGCCTCCATTACTGGTGCCAGCCTGTTCCCTGATGAGGGTCAGAGTGTTCAGATCTGTCAACAGCTTCATTGGATACACTTGATGCCGGCCACCTCTCCCAGGGTCCTGGTACTGACCACTGGAAAGAGTGCCCCCCGCCCCTTCAGGAAGCCCAGACCCCATCAACACTCTGGTGGTGAGTACTGGGGCCGTCACAGCCTCCTGTAGTGACGGTCTAGTTGATCGCGCTCAGGACCGGAACCGGAAGGGGGCCGGCAGAAACCGGAAGGCGGCCATTTTGTATAGGCGCCGAGCAAGGGTTAAAGTAAAGCACGCTTCCCTGGCGCTCCGGGTGATTAAGAAGTAAAGCATCTTGAAAAGTACATGAGGCTGTACATTTATTTAAGCGGAAAGCACCCTCCTACAATGGCAACGAGGCGGGACACGGCGAGGATGTAGAAAAGTCCCCAAAAAAAAAAAAACTACAAAGAAGACACGCCGTACAGTACTCAATAAATCTTAAAGAGGGCAAGCCACAGCATTGTACACAAGTAATACCCAGGAGCGCGGCAAAGGGAGGTGAGCGGTGCATGAGGCCAGAGGCAGCAAAAACACGTGCCTCACACCAGCCGAGCAGGCACAAAAGGAGACCACTAGGAGTACAAGGGTGCCCACTCCAGGAGGAAGGTAGTACCAGGGAGAAGCACACCACAGGTGAATAAGGCACCCAAGGGGGCAGAGACAAAGCCAATCCAGTGCACAAAGGGGAAGGAAGTGCAGGCGCTCAGGAGCACCGGTCACCGACCCACCGCCGCAAAAAGCTGGAGGATCGGCTAGCACATGGTGGAGTACCGGGCAGAGGGGACAGCAACGACCAGCAAGCAATCCTGGACTCCAGGGTCGCAGCGGGAGGCGCAGATAGCGAACAAGACTAAGGGGAAGACACAGAAGCCAGGCAAGCACCGGGCAGCCCACCAAACCGCAACGTCCCCGTCCAGGAGGTCCCGAGAGGTAACGAGAAAATGGCGACACCGTCCACGTCCCCCGCAAATATGATGCCTTTCCTCCTAAAGAGAGGAGAACCCACAATGCCGTGGGAAGACTGGAAGAGGTACTTCTTGAATTACTTAGAGGCCTTGGAGGAAGAAAGCGACGCGGAATACTCCAGCCCGAGGAAGAAGAAAATTCTACTACACAATCTAGGACCAGAGGGTTTGAGGGTGTTCGACAACTTGGTAAAAGCCACAAGGGATCCAACAGACACGTGTTCCGACATGCAACAGATGATTTGGACACGCATTACAGGCCGGTAGTCTGTGTGGCCATAGATCAGTCGAATTTCTTCCAGAAAAAGCAGGAAAGCGGAGTGAGCATAGATGAATACGTAGCGGCATTGCAAAAATTGGCCCTAACCTGCAAATTTGGCAACCTGCACAATGAACTGGTAAGGGATCAGATAATCATGCATACGTCCAACACGACGATACAAGGAGAAGCTATGGGTGAATGGCGATGCCCCCCTCAAAGAAGTGTGGGCGTTAGTCAAGAAAGCAGAGATGTCTAAAAGATGCGCGCAAGCAGCCAGAAAAGAGACCGGGAACACGCAAACGGTGTGCAGGGTGATGATGCAGAACGAGGGAGAAAAAGCCAAGCAACAAGGACCACCCAAGTACCAATACACCAAGCGAAGCCAGCACAACACTGGTGCGTTGTTTAGGTCAAATGGAGAGAGACGGACAAGTTGTTACAGATGTGGAAGCACCTCACACCTGGGCAATGACAAAGTGTGCCCAGAATTTAGAGCGAAATGCACGTTCTGTGGAGGGTTTGGACACTATGAAAAGGTGTGCAGGCGGAAGCCCAAGAGGGCGGCAGTCAAATATATCGACCAGGGCAGCCCCGAGGAAGAAGAGACACATGCCGAGGAAGAATACCTCGAAGAAGTCTTATACATTGATGCCCAGGTCCTGGACGTGGATTGCAAGGAGTCCAATAAACCAATACTCAACATGAGCATAGGAGGCGTGAAGGTCGACATAGTAGCTGACTCTGGAGTCCCCATCACGATAGTACAGAGGAAAGTGTGGGAAGAGAAGTTTTTAAGAGAAGAAAAAAAAGGAAGAGCTAAGGCCAATGGACCTGAGACCAGTCACCTACACGGGGCAAAGAATACCCATGCTGGGGTACTGCCCGTTGCCATTCGAATTTAGAGGACGTCGAGCAACATGCAAGCTATATGTGGCTGAGAAGGGGCCATCGGTGCTGGGCCGGAAAGATCAAGGCGCACTAGGGATCCAACTAATAAATCCTGGAGGCATAGAGAAGGTGTTGTTGATGGACACGGAACGAGAACAAGAAGGGGAGGCATGGAAGAAGGCATACCCCCACGTGTTCAGCTGGAAGATTGGGGAGTTGACCAAATTCAAGCATATGATACGACTGAAGGAAGGAGCCACGCCGGTGAGCCACAAGGTCCGAAACATTCCGTTTCGCTGCAGAGAGGCGGTACAAGAGGAGCTGGACAGGTTGGAGAAAGGAGGCGTGATTGAAGCGATTGAAAGCGCAGAGTGGTTGTCGCCCTTAGTGGTAGCGCGGCAGCCCAATGGCAAGGTGAGGCTATGCGTGGACCTCAGGGAACTAAACAAGAACTTTCTCGTCAACAAGTTCCCGCTACCACGAATAAATGAGATGCTCGCTAGGACAAAGGGCATAAAATGGTTCTCAACTGTAGACCTGTCCTCGGCATACCATCAAGTGAAACTCCATCCCAAGTGCAATCACCTTACATCCTTCATAACACCTTTTGGGTGTTATAAATTTGTGAGAATGCCATTCGGACTGGCATCAGCAGCGGCGGTGTTTCAAAAACGAATGCACCAGCTATTTAAAAATGTGGAAGGTGTTAAATACTTCCAAGATGACATTCTTATAATGGGGAAGTCGAAACCAGAACACAATGAGAAACTGCACACAGTACTAAGGGTGCTACAATACAACGGCCTCACCGCAGAGTGGGCGAAATGCAAATTCGGGGTGCCGTCAGTGACGTACCTGGGGCATGAAATAAGTGAGAAGGGGATTGAACCAAAGAGAGAAAACATGGAGGCGATAAGAAAGGCCCCGGCCCCTGGCAAGAAGGAAGATGTCAGGTCGTTCCTAGGCATGGCGAAATTCTATAGTAAGTTCATCCCAAATTTTGCCACCAAAACGCACCACATGCGTCAGCTACTGAAGGAAAGAAACAGATTCAAGTGGGGCAAAGAGGAGCAAGAAGAATTTGAGGCCCTGAAGAAAGAAATGAGCAAAGCTATACCCCTCAAGGGTTTTGACCAAGGAGCAAAATCCATACTCACCACAGACGCTAGCGACCGTGGCCTAGGAGCTGTACTGATGCAAAGGACAGACAACGGGGAAGTGTCCACTATTCGCATCAAGAGCTCTGGCACCGAACGAAGAAAAGTTTAGTGTAATTGAGAAAGCAATGCTAGCGGTGGTTTGGGCGATGGAACGCTTCCGACAGTTCCTATGGGGAGCCTTGTTCCTGGTTCGCACAGACCATAAGCCTTTAATAAAAGTGCTGACATCGAGTGGCCATGCGCATGCCACCCCGAGGATAGCGAAGAGGACATTGAGGCTCTTGGATTATGTATATGAGGTGGAGTACCTACCAGGACCCTGGAACAAGGACGCTGACTTTTTGAGCGGAGCAGCCGCCAAAGAGAAGGCAGAAGAATAAGAAACCCCAGGATGGGAGGGGTACATGGTGGCAACCATGCAAGACGTGGAGCAAGTGATCAGTGAGCAGGAGTGGGCCGAAGCTTACAGGCAAGATGATGACGTCGAGGCAATAAAGGGATACGTGACACATGGATGGCCAGAGAAGAGGCACCTAGATGAGAAAGGAACTATCCCTAGGAGAGAACCTGATGTTCCTACTGAGGGGAGACAAAATAATTCCTCCCCAAGGACTAGTAGCACACCTTTTGGCAATCTTACATGAAGGACACCAAGGAATAACGAGAACGAAGGCCTTAGCAAGACAAGCATATTGGTGGCCCGCCATCGATACCCAGGTGGAGAGGTATGTGAGAGAGTGCGATTCGTGCTCTAAAGCAGACAAAACACAAACCTTGGTGAGACCACAACTGGGCAAGTTCCCCGTACCCAACAGCCCATGGGAGATGGACATTATAGGACCCATTTTGAACAGTGAGGGGGTACAGAAATATGCCATTGTGTTGGTGGACAGGTACTCGAAGTGGCCTGAAGTGGAAGTGAGAGAGACAGTGGACACGGAAATGATACGGCGTTTCTAAACGCTATCTTTGTGAAGGAAGGAATCCCCAAGATCATAACATGTGACAACGGGCCGCAGTTCATCTCAGCAAAATGAGAAGCGTTCATGTCGAGAAATGGGATTGAAGTGGAGAAGTGTGGCTCACTGGTTAGAGGAGGCAGACCTGGAAGCAGAGGTCAGCCCGGGACCAGGGTTCAATTCCCGGCTTGGCAGGGTCTTGAGTCCTAAAATGTCCATGGACTCGACAATTCTCGCTCCGGTCCCTACTCGATTCACGGGTTCACACTCTGCGACTCTGGGCAATAGCTTGCTTAATCTCCACAACGGCCCCTCGCGGCGGGATGCCTGGCTTTCACCTTGCGGATACCCTGCCGGGGTTATCTCACAGGGGAATACCAGGACGGGTTCCCTAAGCAAGCGCTTAGAAACCAGTGGTGATTTGCGCTATATAAATTCATGTACATGTACAAGTCAAGCACATGCCTATATACCATCCCGCTGGAAATGGACTGGCCAAACGGTTCAACCGTGTCATAATGGGGACTATACAAGCGGCCATAAGTGATGGGCAGGATTGGGAAAAGGAGCTACCAAAGATGCTGTGGGCATACCGCTTTACACCTGGAAGCACAGGCTACAGACCGTTCAAGATATTGAGAGGAAGAGAGCCGTTCACGAAGGATAACATCGCGTGGAGACAAATGGTAGTGCAAAGCAAACGGTCTCCTGCGATTGTAAAAAGGATTCTGGAAAGAGCACAAGAGACATATACAGAACACTGCAACAAGCGACGAAATACTCAGGCGGTATCTCTGGAAAAGGGAGACTGGGTGAGGGTGAAAGTAGCCACTTTGAAAAGGAAAGGAGAAAGCAAATTCATGCCACCCCTTCAAGTTCTGGAGCCTTATGCCACGTCCGCATTGTTGAGTGACGGCAAAGTGTGGTCACAAGACAGGATGGCGAAATGCAACAAAATCCTGAGATGGGAAACGGAAAGTGAGACAGGATCTGAAGAAGGAGCAATGAGAAGTGAAGCCAGAGGAAGGACACAAGAGCAAGTAGGAAGAAAGGAAGAGCAAGTAGAGGATATAGAGGACATGGACTGTGCAGTGGATGAGGAAGGAGCTACAGGAAGTTATTCGACCGCGAAGGGACAAGAGGAATGAAGGAACAAGGAAAGACAGGAAGGTACCGGAATTGTTGTGGGTGATAGGCGAGAGCAGCGCACAACCCCAAGGACCCCGGGAGAAAGAAAGGAAGCAGAGGAAGTGAGAACGCGAGCCTGACGTGTTGTGAGAAAACCTAAGAAGTTCGAGAACTTTAACATGGACATGCAGTAAGGCTATGTTGTGTCATTTGTGATATTTGTTTATGTTTAAAGGGGGGAGATATGTAGTGACGGTCTAGTTGATCGCGCTCAGGACCGGAACCGGAAGGGGGCTGGCAGGAACCGGAAGGCGGCCATTTTGTATAGGCGCCGAGCCGGGTTAAAGTAAAGCGCGCTTCCCCGGCGCTCCGAGTGATTAAGAAATAAAGCATCTTGAAAAATACATGAGGCTGTATATTTATTTAAGCGGAAAGCACCCTCCTACACCTCCCTATCCCACTTTGCTCTCACCCGTCCATAGATAAAGAGCCAGATGTAGTAAGGTGTTGGCTTGTCCTTGCATCACACATAATGGCACAAGGCAGCTCAATTCCTTCAATTAGATTTACAAAAATGCGTCGTGATTTGCGCACCATTGATTGGCTTTGCAAAACTATGTAACGCAACGCAGCTACATGAACAGCACCATTTTAAATTTCGAGCTGGAATGTGTTCCTTAGGTCAGGCATGGGCATTTCCATGCGTCCACCCATGGATTTGATGCAATTCCAGATTTTTATAAGTTGGTAAACCTAGGATTGCGTCAGTTCGATACATCTAACAGAGGATGGCGCAAAGAGGAGAATAATCTTTTTTTCTCTTTATTATTTCCACTTTGTACTCGTTTTGCATTCAAGAACCCACCTGAAAAGAAGAACATGTCTCTATGGATTGTTTTAGTGCGAGAAGGTGTCCCTTCCTGCACAAAACAATCCTGCCCATAAGGCAGACTGCTTTGCACCGTGATGCATAGTGCCTGTGTTGGGTCTGTATAGTGCCTGTGTTGGGCTAGTTGGGTCTGGTAGCACACAGTGCGGCAGCCCAAGGAGACTCAAATGCTCCGCATCTTTGTAAATGTGCTGCTTTCCGCGCTCTCCCTTTCATACATCACATCACAATAAGTTTCCTTGCTGTGCCTCGTTACGCGAAACAGCAGGAGCTTTGCTGTAAAGTAAATACCTTGGTGATACAATATTTATTTATTTATTGCATTTGTAGAGCCCGCACTTTGCCACGGGGAATCCCTAGTCTGGCTCAAATCGACCTACCTCATGACATCATGTATATTAATGAGGTATGTCACAGCTTGAGACCCATTAGCAATCACAGCCATCACATGAATGGTGGCCTGCCTTGTCTGTGACTACATTTTAATAAAACTTTTTTCTTTCTGTTGAAATGCAATCCGTTTTGCTTCAAGTAAAACTGGATGCGTTTCAACAATAAGAAATCAAACTTTTTGTTTTCCCTTTTTAAGAGCAGGCAGCGGTCCCTCTGAAAAAAATGTTTTCCCGGCATTCACAGACGGAAAGGGGCCCTGTGAGGACTCCTTCCAATTTGTGGCTGCATTACCACCAACTGTGAGTTGGTGATGAAGTGCGAATGTTTTGACACCACATTTCGGTCACAAAACATTCATACATACATACCAATGTGATTTGGTATTTGGAAGGGATGCCCTAAACACACCCGTTCCAAATACAGAATCACAAAACCCAAATTGAAATTCAGTAGCAAATTACTGAATCACAATTTGGGCTTTGCACATCCCAAGAAGCGTTTTTGGAGTCACAAATGAGCCGATTGCGTAAATCGGCCCGTTTGCGACCGGAAAAATGCTCCGTACATGTGGCCCCTAGTTCTTAGCTACTTGTGAAATGTTAAACCCTGAATCAGGGCCTTACTCTTTTTATCCTTCTCAGACTAGAGCCCGAACATGCAACTTACCTGCAGGGCGTAGTTTGATCAGTAAGATTGGAGGGGTGGTGGGGGGGCAAGCTTCAGATTTTACAACAATGGCCCTGCCGTTGTTTATACAAGCGGGGCGCATGAGAGCGGCTACAGGGGATATGGGAAGGGAGACAAATGCAGATTGGCGGGATACTAAGAGCAAACACATTATTTTGTAGAATAACCAACATTACTGAAGACTTTCAAAACAGAGAGGGAAAAGCGTGTGTGCTTTTCTCTGTGTGTAGGTAAAAATTCCTGTTGAAATTCGACAGACACCTCACCATAACCGACTAAAAGGACCTCTACCCAACCATTTAGCAGAAAATATATTTATTAGCGGGGTATAACCCACCGAACACCCCACTGAAGCTCCGCCCCTGCTTACTGGAAGACCGGTCAAAAAAAAAAATCTAACTTTTTGGAAAATTGAGAAAATGGCGAGGAGCAGTGGAATATAAAATGTATTTTCTAATTCTGCAAATTAAATGTGGTATGGAAGGGTATGAACATTTATTGTGGTCACACTGGGAACTAGAATGATATTTGGCTTGTCAAATGACTG
The DNA here is from genome assembly GCF_964263255.1 of Lissotriton vulgaris. NCBI lineage: Eukaryota > Metazoa > Chordata > Amphibia > Caudata > Salamandridae > Lissotriton > Lissotriton vulgaris. Next base: position 32,140,441 of record NC_141699.1, on the reverse strand, counting down.
GAAACAAATGCTTGCAGCGACCCAAGTGCCTTACCATAACATCCTAGTTACTTTTCACAGTTTGCAATGGTGTTTTTTTTGTGATAACCTGGTTTATATAGGAGCCTACACTCAGGACACAGAGGGCCTTTCTCACAAAGGTCAACTTACACTTGATTATATGTGCATGATTTTGTGCAATTGACAAAGGAATTTTATGAGAAGTATTTTTACGACTGCCTATCTTTTAATGTGCGTAGCCTCCAGCATGAGTGCGGAGATACTGCACCAGTAAAGATGCTGCTTGTAAATTTCCATTGTGAATTGCAAAAGATTGAAAACGTACAATAAAGTGTGTGTTCACTTTATTGTGATTCAGGCCCAATGTTAGAAACATTTTAAGTTTCACCCAGACAGCGCGTGCCCTGTCTCTGCGAGAATATCGAAGGAAGTAAGAAACCTCAGAATAACCATGGACTCCAAGCTATCGGTGAATGCCGAAGTGGACAAATTAGCAAGATCAAGCTTTGTTACTATAAAAACTCAGCGACAAATATTCCCCCATTTGGAGTTTCCACACAAGGTCCAGGCTACCATTTCCCTTGTTTTGTCCAAACTTGATCACGCCAATTGCCTCTACCACGGATTACCTTTAATGACCATGAAAAGATTTCATCGGATTCAGAACTCGCTGCCAGACTACTCTTAAGTATAAAACCGTGGGACCACGTCTCCCTGCTTTGAAAGCCCTGCATTGGTTACCGGTTGTCAGAAGATCTACGTTCAAGCTGCTTTGTATCACACACAAAGCGATACATGGAACAGGCCCGCTCTTCATCAGGATTAAAATCACCAAACACATTCAACAGAGGAACCTCCGCTCTAGAGGGGCACCTCGCCTCAAAATCCCAAGATAAAAGAAAAAAATAATGGGTGGCATATTAATCTCTTTTCAAGCTGCCAAAGTATGGAACTCTTTACCCTCCAACATAAGACCCATGGATAACCACCCTATCTTCAGAAAACTACTCAAGAATTGGCTCTTCTCCACGTAAGCACCAAACGAAAACCGATATAAATATACAGCATATCTCTCTGTATATAAGCATTTATTTCTACTAGAGATATATACCTATATATGTACTCTATGCCTCTGTACTCTACTTTGCACCTCTCTACTCTACACCACATCACTCTACGTTACTGCACTGGACTTTGCATTGCTGTACTCTGTGCCACTGTACTCTTCAACACTGGACTCTTGTCTCTTGCCTGCATCACTCTCCTCTATGCTACTGCACTCTACACTCTCTACACCACTGCACGCTGTGCCACTGCACTCTACACCACTGCACTCTATGCCACTTTACTCTACACCACTCCACTCTGCACCACTCTACTCTAAACTACTGCTCTCTACCACACTACACTCTGCACCATTGCAATGTAGGACTCTTCAATCCACCCCACTACACTTAACACAACTGCACTCTTTGCCACTGCACTCTACACCACTGCACTCTATGCCACTTTACTCTACACCACTCCACTCTGCACCACTCTACTCTACACTACTGCTCTCTACCCCACTACACTCTGCACCATTGCAATGTAGGGCTCTTCAATCCAGGCCACTACACTTACCACAACTGCACTCTATGCCACTGCACTCTACACCGCTGCACTCTATGCTGCTTTACTCTACTCTGCACCACGGTACTCTGTGGACTGCACTGTACACCAGTCCACTCTACTCCTCCCCACTCTACATTATGCCACTGCACTCCATGCCACTCCGCTGTACACCACTAGATGCCACTCCATTCTGTTCCACTCCACTTTATTATATGCCACTCTACACCACTGCACTCTATGCCACTTTACTCTACTCTGCACCACTTTACTCTGTGGACTGCACTGTACACCAGTCCACTCTACTCTACTGCTCCCCACTCTACATTATGCCACTGCACTCCATGCCACTCCGCTGTACACCACTAGATGCCACTCCATTCTGTTCCACTCCACTTTACTATATGCCACTCTACGCCACGCAATGCTATACCACACCACACAGTTCCACTCTACTCTACTCTACTCCACTCCGCACAATGCCACTCTATTCTATGCCACTCTATTCTATGCCACTCTACTCTATGCCACTCTACTCTATGCCATTTCACTCTAAGCCCCTCCACTCTACCTCACTCTACTCTTCACTACTCCAAGCCACTCTACTTCACGCCACTCCTCACCACATTACTCTATGCCACTTTAATCCCCTCTACGCCACTCTAGTCCACTCCACTCTATGCCATTCCACACTACTCTATGCTGTACTACTCCACTCTACTATGCTCCACTCCACCTGTTCCACTCCATACCACTCTAGTCTACCCTATGCCTCTCTACTCACCTGTCGTCCATGCCACTCCACTCTGTACCACTGCACTCCACATCACTCTACTCTACGCCTGTCCACTCCACTTAATTCCACTCTACTCTATGCCACTACACTGTATGTCACTGCACTCCCCTGTTCCACACTCCTCACTGTCAGTCCACTCTGCATCACTCTGCTCGATGCTACTCTATTCTACACAATTTCACTCTACCTCACTTCACTCTCGATACCCTCCTGGTGAGTTATGCGCTATACAAATACACCGTAGCATAACATACCCTGCTCACTCGACGTGATATTGAGGAAAGCAGGGGAGCTTGGATCTCCCCAGCGAGGAAGGATTATATTTTGCAAAGGAAGAAATCCATGTTTTTTTGGGAGGAATGAAATAATATTTCAAACCGCGATCCATTCATCAATGTGAGGTGTCTGTGGGCAGAAATGTGCTTATAAAAAACAAGTAATCGCTTCTGATTTCAAACATTTAGTGGAAGTAGTCAGGGGTGAGATATGGAAATGTACGGTCCAGTGTGGCCTCTGGAAGCTCCGAATTTTTCATCATTAAAGCTGACTCCTACATTCTCAAAGACACAGTGTTTATCTTAAAACTGGCAAGATTATTATATTACCTTGTATTATATTACATTATATTACATGACACATTGTGTTATGTTTTTGTAGAGTATTACACCACATTATAATATATTATATAATATTGTGTCGTATTATTTCATATTATATTACATTATATTATGTTGTATTATATTATATTATATTGGGCCATATTATATTATTTTATATTTGATTATATTATATAATTTTATATTATATTATATTATGTGGTATTATATAATATTATATTATATTGTATTATGATATATTATATTGTGTTATATTATATTACATTTTGTGCTTTCATCAGTGGATGAGTGTACTCAGGGCAAGTTATTTTCAAATACATTTGATGCTAACTATGCCATGCTTTTTCTAGCCATTCCAAGCCAGGCTCATCTCATCTTTCTACACTGAGTGCACTTGGATGTTTTCTCCTAGGCAGAGTTGTGAAGCCTATTCCAGACCAGGCCTCGAGACACAAACCTCTGAAATTTGCAAAGCCCTAGAAAAAGACAAGCGGCAGCGATAATTATCGTTGGTCGCTCTTAGAGTGAGGTTGCATATCTCCGGCTATCACTGGAAATTATTGCCATGCTAGCACTGTATTATCAATGCATATCCCAATGGCGATAAATATGCCAGTGATAGCAGTGTTTTCCATGGAACACTGCTGCTTTTCCAGCGATGTTCCATGGAAAACGGTGATATCCTTGGTAATAGGGCCTGTGGTCTTAGCCACACAATCCACCCCCCATGTTAGGTATGCCTTAGTCAGGAATTTAACAGACGTTAAATTCCTGCGTTAAGGCATACTTAACGCGATTTTAAATATCACTAACCCTCGTTGTCAATATGACGAAGCTGGGCTAGCGATATTTTCCCATGGTGTTTTGGCACGCCTCCTTTGTATCTCATTAGCAATGCGATGGGAGGCGTGCTGACAAGGGGCGCTAATGCAAGGAAACACGCGCTAGCGTGTCCATGTTGATAATGCGATAATATTATCACCGCTTTTCGTCCGAAAACGGGCCCCTTGTTGATATGCCCCGAAGTAAGTTAAAGGTGAGTTTTCTGACCGCGTTGAACCGTAAATAATATCTCTCTCTCTCTCTCTCTCTCTCTCTCTCTCTCTATCTATCTATCTCTCTCTCTCTCTCTCTCTCTCTCTCTCTCTCTCTCTCTCTCTCTCTCTCTCTCTCTCTCTCTCTCTCTCTCTCCCTCACTCCCTCCCTCCCTTCCTCCCTCCCTTCCTCCCTCACTTCCTCTGCTGGGAGAGTCCAAGAATACCCAGGACTGTCCGGGCAAGGGAGGGACTATATTCTGTAAGCCTTCCGTAGAGCCGGTGTCCAGTTCACTAGGAGCAAAAGCATCTCAAGATGGCTAGAAGAATATGTTCAGCAGCAAAGGAATACGATGGGGACAACTGAACTGATGGCCCTTTAAAGGTTCCATTCGTACCTTTATGTCTAGTGGCACAACCAATTGCAATCAGGCAAAAATCTAGAACGCATTCATGGCTGTATCAGCACACAACGGAATACGGGTTATATGCATTGGGGTCAAACAGGCCTAAATGGCAAGAACTGATGCTCACTCTGGGGCAGATTTACAGGGCCTGGCGCATCTCTGCAAATCAGCAGGGATGCACCAGAACACTTGCGACATGCAAAACCATCCCTGCACCATCACTGATGCTCTGCATTTACAATGCGGTGCGCCATGGCGCACAGATGGGAAGATGCGTGTTGCATCCCCCGGTGTAATGGCGGCGCATTGCTGGAGTCATGTCGCAAGTGTGACGCGTCTCGAGAAAGGCTCAGAGGCGCCCTGTGCCTAACATGCTGCGTCACTCCCTACGCCTGCTTCAAGCAGGCACAGGGTTTTGACACAGCATGGCCGTAAAAGTAACTCAGTGAAATCTTGTAGATTTCGCTGCGTCACTTTTACGAGGTGTTCGTGCGACGGAACGTCACCCTGCAGCTGACGCAGGTTTCATGTGGCGCGAGTCTTTTCCTTGTGACGCATCTCCCTAGATGCGTCACGGTTTAAATAAGGCGCAACGTGGCACATGGTTTACGCCACCGTTGCGTCACAGAAGTGACACAACGGCGGCGTAAATGTGTCACAAGGGGCTTGTGAATCTGCCCTTTGGTCTCAAAGCCGAGGTGTGCCGAAGCAGTATATCATGCGATCGCGGCACAGCAGCACAGCCATTGCTGTCTCTATTACTGTTTGAACTTGAACGTTCATTGAAGGTAAGGAAAATTAAAATCAGAACTCCCGTCACAAGTAGCAGGAAAAGCGGAAGACCTCCAAAATGCTTCCAAGTACGGAGTGTATGAATAATGGTTTAGCTCCAAAAACTGTCTGAAAGGTGCTAATCAATACAGAGCCAATACATTTTAAAAAGTGCTCTATTCCCTTTGTATCAGATATGTTAAAGAATCGGTGGAGCAGTTCCCTGAAATGCAGTGGGAAGTGAGCATGAAGCAGTGTCTGTATCTTGGACAAGGACCTTGCAACCTCGAAATCGAAGGTCTCCCTAGCGGATGTTAAGGCCACATCCTTTTGAAAAAGCATGGCTTTCAGTTTGCTTAGAGAATCAAAGTGTATGTCGGAAACATTTAGCAAAGGCCACACCGTTGCCTCCCTAACATTGTGAGCCGGTGGAAAGAACACGTGTGTGCAACAAGTAACTATGTAATTAACTGTTACAAGATAGCCATGTCTTATTAAAAAAGAATGTAACAAAATAACAGTGTCTCAACCGGTAATCATTAGCAAGGACAGTTACAATGATCGTATAAATCTTTTAAAGGAGGGGGAGAAGAAAGGAAGACCACGAGAAAGTTTCATAGAGTGTAGACTATTATTTGCAAGTGATTGTATTAGCACTATAGTACAATTTTACAAAAGTAATCACAACACACAAGTGTGCACTGAATGTGCTAGTGACGGTGAACATAGCAGGGACACACGGGTGAGAAAACAGCGTGAATGGTGAAAAACAAATAATGCAAGTAAATATGTGGTCAATGATACAATGCAGATATACACAAGGTAGGTATTTTGATTTGGACTTAATTGGTTGACCACGTTAACGCTGCGGTTTGCACTGAATAGTGAATGGTGTTTCGACCTGTTCACTTCCAGGTCATCATGAGGACAATGGTTATTGATTTCAGTGTAGTTCTGTAAAGAGAGGGAAAATGAGAATTGAGGCCCTGGATATAAGTAAATGATAGTAGTAAATGATAGAGAAAATGAAATGAGCATATAGGGGAAGAAAAACTACCTGAGATGGTAGTGGTGTATCCATCCAGATGGCAGTGGCGGGTGGCCAAGTGGCACCGGTGAAGTTAGGGGTCCAAAAAGGACCACTAGTGGTGAAAAGGGAGGGATATCAAGGTGTGGCCCTATCGACTGGAGTGACTGAAATAGGAGCGTAAGGTGACAGGGGCAGGGGTAGAGAATACCTGAGCAAAATAAATCCGACAGCGGAAATCCATGTTCGGAGAATGAAGGTAACGATGTACCGGGACCTGTAAAAAGCAAGAAGGGCAGGGGTTTCTGGACGGCGTGGGGCAGTGAGTAGTAGAAAAGCAGTGACACGGTGCGGTCAGGACCATACTTGGACGCGTGGTTTACGACTGTCCTCGGGGGGTCCAATGGTTCAAGAGGCAAGCGGCAGCTGCTGATACAACTAATTGCAAATAATAATCTACACTCTATGAAACTTTCTCGTGGTCTCCCTTTCTTCTCCCCCTTCTTTAAGTGATTTATACAATCTTTGTAATTGTCCTCGCTAATGATTACCGGTTGAGACACTATTGTTTTGTAACATACTCCACCCGGCCTCAACTGGGATAGCGGGTTTACTCCTGTGTTTCGAATTCCTTATTAAAAAAGAAGCCTATCTAATTTTATACTTCAGTTCATCAGCGGAAGGATTGAGTGAAATGAACAAATTACACAGTCTAAACTTTGATTATACAAAGAAAGTACAGTATGAACAACTATATGTGTAAAAATAAAACTAACAACATTTCTATCCAGTGTTGCTCCTTTATATGAAATCATCTAATGGGCCTGATGGTGCCTTTGCAGTTTAGATCGCTGATCAGTTACTAATTTTCTAATAATACTTTGTCTACATGACCTTGTAGTACAGTCCCATGTGATACGGTCAACAACTAATGCCAAGACAGCACGGTTGAACTGTAACGCATAATGAACTAGAGCATCTGGCGGTTTTATGTCACGCTCTTACTTCAGCCAGTGTTTCACTCTGCCCGTAGATTGCAGTTTCATGATGTCCTTGTCCTACAATTCCATAAATCATGTAAGTTGCCTTAGCAAGCTGTAGTAATAAAACACTACTCCAAATGAGGTTTCCTTGAAAGTACTTTTATTCAGTCTTGTTCAACAGGTGCTCCCAGCTTGGCGGCATAAACTCTTCTCGCAACGTTCTAACCTGCGCTCCCGGAGGTAGCGCGGACCATACCAAGTGGGCAGCCAGAGGAGGGGGAGAACGGGGAGTGGGAGAAGAGTAGGGTTACAACACACCTCCCTCCCTAAGGAAAATAGAGGGAGGGGATGCGTAAGAACTCCCAGCAGAAATGGGTGCTGGAAAGATAGGAAGAGAGAGAGAGAGAGAGAGAGAGTGAGAGAGAGAGCTGGAGAGAGATAGAGATATATGTAAGGCACAAAACAACAGGGTCGGGAACAGGGGACCCCATGCCAAAGTCTAAATGGAAAAACTCATGAGACTACAGTTGACTATGGTACATGAGATATGAAGGGTTGGTTTTACTTGACGTGACTGGTGATATACTTATTTGATCTCCTGGCATATACAAAAGGATTGCATGAGACGCTCATTGTCCAAATATGTGTCTGCAGCAAACAGGACAAAACTCTTATGAATTCAGGTTGCAGCAATTAAAGTTATGAGATAAAATCAACCAACGCATAAACAACTGTAACATTCTGGTGCCACAAGGGTGTGCCCAGTTAAGATATGGGCTGTACAATTCAATGGATGCACGGTTACGTGCTTAGGCGTCCTGACATGGGTAGATCACAGGTGTTGGTATCACATCCTTTACACCCTTGAAATCAACCAACGCAAGTGACACTTATGAATGTCTGGTGCACCATGGATGTGCACCTCTATGATGTGGGCAGTACAATTAAGGGATTCACGAGTATGTACTTTAGGCATCCTGTCCTGGGTAAAACCCAGGTTTATGAATCACAACCCTTTTTTTTTTTTTTTTTTTTTTTTTCTTGGCTCCCTTTTGTCAGAACTTGCCCACAGTCTATTTCTCCCTTGGATTCCGAACTTCTCCTGCTAATATTACCCTTTCCATCCGGAAGATTGATACTGGCTGTAATGTTCTTTTCCTTGCTCTTACATTTTATCCTTTTCCATTTCTTAACAGTGGAACTGATGCCTTCTTCCTTTCTTTCGAAATCTCTTTCTTCTCCACCTATTCCTTCACAGTTTTTTTTTCCTCGTGTTTCTTACGTATTTCTCTCTCGTCCACCAAGCCTTGGTAAGATTCTCGTCTTCCTCTCAGTTTGCACTTGGCTGTATTCTCCACACGTTCTTTCAAACTTGCTGCACCTTTACACCCGCGTTTTTCTCTCAGTTTGCACCTGGCAGTATTTTCCTCACGTTCTTCAAGACTTGCTGCACCCTCACCACCGCCTGCCACTTTTACACACGTGTTTTTTTCCAGTGCCTTCTCCTTCATTTGTTCTCTTCTTCTTCCCTCGAGAGATATTCTCAATTCCTTTTGATCCTCCCACCCCAACATGGTGGGTCCTCTTTCTGTTACATATATGGTACTCCTGGTATACTTTCCCTTGTACATTAACTCCAAGACTAGGTATCCTATTACCTCGATGTCCTCCCCTGTAAATGTCTCCAGGGATGAGTTGGCTTCTTTCACTTCGTTTCCATATTTTTTAGTTAATTTTTTATTCCAGTCACTCCTGCTTATCCCACTATGCGGCGATCCTGAATCTAATAACATATCTGTCATCACTCCTCCAATGCAGATGGTACACCCCTGGTATACATTACTTAGGTTTCGATCCTCGTTGCTACCCATTTCATTCTTGAAAACTTCTACCCTTTGTACTTTTTCCAACAAGGCATGTGCAAAGTGTTCATCCATCACTCTCAAGATATCCTCGTAAATATTACAGACAGTTCCTTTCATGAATGTTTTTTCCATTTTGAGGTACATTTTACGCCCTCCTGTTCCTAAGCTGTACAGCAATACTTCAGCCTTTTCCTTAGGCACCAAGGATACTGCCCCTTCCTCCAGTGCTGTAATGTAATTCTCAAAATATACTTTCCATTCATTCCATTCTGCCACGGTTTCATCATCCCTCTCCATAAACGGCACTGGAGGCAGAAAATCATACTTCTGGCCCCCCTCCATGTTAAATGTACAGCTGTATTTTGGAAAATCACTTGAAAATGCTTAACCTCCTAACCAGGAAGATGGGATCAGGGTGAGCTCGGGGGGTCACCCGAGCGTCCCCAGGCCAGTAACTGGAGATGTGCCAAGAACAGCCACTGGGATTTTACTTTGAAAAACACTGTTTCCGAATACTTATAGTTTTATAGCTTGACTTTCTATGATCCTTGAGTCTGCTTAGCTCACACCGTATATGGGTTGGGAACCCTTGGAAATCCTAATTCACTTGTGCAAAGGGATGCTTAACCCTTACCCGACGGGCTGCTTCTCAACTGTATTGAATATTCCTCAAGGTGTACTTGCACTATAGGCCCTTCTTTGGTTCCCACACACTGCCTCACTTCACAGCCACTATGAGATTTTCTACTCGGAACCTCGTGGGTTGCCTCACACATATGTTCCTCTGGAATCTCCTCAAGCTGTTCCCACGCACTGTCGAGATCCTAAGCTTAACCTCCCGCTGCTTCAACACCTGCCGTGGATGGGTCTACAACGCAGAACCCTGATGTTTAGCCACAGTCCCAAAATCTCCACACATCGCTTAGGGATGCTGCGTCAGTTCTAAATTTCCCTTACGCTGCTTAAACCCCGCCGTGGTGATTTACTTCACAGGGCCCTGATGTTAGTCTCGTTCTCTCAGCTCCTTCTAAACCTTCTCATCAACTAGCCAGCGCTGCCTCAAATTTAAGATGTCCTTGTGCCGCTTCTACACGGCGTTTCGACTGAGTTCACCTCACCTGAATCTTCTACGCGCTGCTATCGTTCCAATTCACAGGTTAAGTTCAGAAGTTAATGCCGCTCAATATGCTGCCACCTATGATCTTCAATCCCAGGAAGAGAGGCTAGCTACACAATCTGTACTTCTGGTTTTATATTTTATTTCCAACCTTTTCTCTTCACACATCTGCCCTGCACAGCCTCCATTCAGTATCTTGAGACATAGGCACCATAAGTTACGCTCTACGCGCCTCTCAAAATTTCAGAGGACCAACTCAATAATGCAGTCCAGCCTGTGTCCCCCACGGTTAATCTCCTTCCCCCGAAAGAACATGTGAATCCAACTGGATTCTCCGAGGCTTTCCGTTACACGCCTCCTATACTTCTAGGAGTCAGGGAAAGGCGTCTTCCCCACGCTGTCATTCACTCATGCCTCAAATGGTTGACGCTCACCTCAAATCAGTTCCTTTCACGTTGCTTCAAATGCGACCTTAATGCACGATCCGCTCCCTTCATTTCTCGCTCACCTCAAAACAGCTCCTTTCACGTTGCTGCAGGAGCGCCTGGAATGCACGCTCCACTCACTTCACCTCACGCTGCATAAAAGTCTCACGCCATCGATTTGTGCAGTTCATTGACCAATGGAGCCCACAGCCTTACTTCATTTCCTCAGGCTCTTTTGCACCGCTGGCTCCGGTATCACTGTGTGCTGATTGCTGCGCGTCACTTTCTCCTGGAGGTTTCTACCTCCTGAGCCGTTGCGACAGGAGAGGGTTAAATTCACCTCACTGACGCCGTCCTTGCCTTCTCGCTCCACCTCTTCGCCTCCTGTGCCCGGCGTGACACTCGACTTGCACACTCTCGCGTAAGATGCGAATGTGCTTATAAATTCTACTTCTCACTCCCAATGGCAGGACAGGAACTTCCTGTCAACGACTCAGCGGCGCTTATGGGCAAGACCAGATCCGTCTTGTTACCCACTTGAATTCCCTGCTATCACTGACAGCAGGACAGCCTTCCGTTCCTCAGAGGGGACTACAACGGAGGTCCAGTCTTCTACTTAATGAGCCCCAAAGAATGACGACACTCCTCACACAGCTCCGACAGTTGAGTTCGATTCCTTGCTTAAGTCAGCAGCATTTTTTCTTCACACGCACTGCCCCTCGACGTCTTCACTCACTTTAATGGCAGATCCTAGCACCTCTTCCGGTTCACACACAACCATTACGCGTTGTGCCCGGCGGCCTCAGCTCAACATGCCGCTGCTTAATTACAGGTCCGTGCACCTCTTCAAAACCACTCTCCAAATCACGCGTTGTGCCCGGCAGCCTCAGATCAACCGGTCACTGCTTGATTACAGATGCGTGCACCTCTTCAGGACCACTCACCAAATTACTCGATGTGCCCAGCAGCCTCAGATCAACGTGCCTCAGCTTGCATGCTGCTGCTTCTTCGTATTTCCCTTTCCCCGCCTCCGGTCACACCAACGGGACTGTAAACACCGGCTCCACCAACGCCTATGACTTCAAACGAGGAGGCAAACTTCCACTCCTCACCTCAGCACCCGCTCACCGACTCCCAGGCTAAAACCACTTCCGACTTTTTAGAAGCGAGAGCCTAACGTCCAGCAAAGACGCTCTTCGGTTGATTATTTCTAGTGCTGGGAAATCCACAGTTCATTCGATCCGCAATGTCCGCACAAGCATCAAGTTCATCCCGGGGAGGGAAAGCACCTCACTGACCCCGGCTCAGCCCCCGGTCCTCGTCGCCAAAATGTAGTAATAAAACACTACTCCAAATGAGGTTTCCTTGAAAGTACTTTTATTCAGTCTTGTTCAACAGGTGCTCCCAGCTTGGCGGCATAAACTCTTCTTGCAACGTTCTAACCTGCGCTCCCGGAGGTAGCGCGGACCATACCAAGTGGGCAGCAAGAGGAGGGGGAGAACGGGGAGTGGGAGAAGAGTAAGGTTACAACACAAGCTTTCTTCACTTCGGCAGTCACGCGGTTTAATTAATGGCACTGTGCTGTTATGTTATGTTATGTCTTCTTTTATAGCGCTCGAATCACCGTGAGGCATCTCGGCGCTTGCTTTGGGAACCCGTCCTGGCTTTTCCCCTGTGAGATAACCCATACTGGGCATCCCCATGGTGAAAGCCAGGCACCCCGCGGCGGGGGGGTTGTAGTGGAGATTAAGCAGGCTAATGCCCAGAGTCGCAGAGTGTGAACCCGTGATTCGAGTAGGCACCGAAGCGAGAATTATTGAGTCCGTGAACATTTGGGCTCAAGACCCTGCCGCGTCGGGAATTGAACCCTGGTCTGACCTCTGCTTCAGGGTCTGCCTCCTCTAACCAGTGAGCCATACTTCTCCACATGCTGTGGACATATATGATTATTGTGATTGTAATTGCATTTATATAATGCTTACTACCCCTGACGAGGCGTCAAAGTGCTTTTCAGCAAGTAGCATGCTACTCCGGAACCTAGAAAGGATTAGTGGTGAATTAGTATAGGGAAATGCAAAATTAATTAGAGCGGTGGACATGTCAGTCTGGTAATTGGATTGAAAATGGATAGTGGAGGGACCAAAAGAGGGAAGGGTTTGCATTTATGTAGCACTTGCTACCCCTGATGAGGCATTGAATCGCTTTTCGGCGTGTAACATGTTACTCTGGAACCCAAACAGGATTAGTGTTGAATTAGTGTGTGGAAACTAGCAGAAATCGCTGTTAGCATCAGCAGAAGCCATTTTGTTTGTGGCAGCCGTTTTAGTTAGCCATGTGCTCGCCATGTGCTTTCTCCCTCTTCACTGTTGCCTGCCCTTGTATTCTGCTTGAGTCATCAGTTACAGTTAACTCCTTCAGCATTGAGCCAGAGCACTGCACATGCTTAGTGAGGCCTGTAGCTGGGAGTATGCACCTGCTCTTGAAGTAACTGTCAGGCTATTTTAACTAATGTCAGCAATATTGTAACTCCTCCCACTCTGTTGACTAAGTGATTCTTATGTATCCTTATATGTAACTGGCTATTTGTGTGCACACTTGTACTGCCTCTTTTTGAGTCTCCTTGCTTACTCAGCGGTAAATAGTGTATAAAAGGCCCTTGGTTTCTGTACTCCTTGGACTGCCTCATACAGTGACCTGAGGGTACCGTATTGATGCAGTCTCCCTCATGTGAGGTTAATAAATGTATTCTCTTTAATATTACAGCTTCCGTGCCAATCTCTTCTTTGTTGGTTTAAGGACCGGTGCATCAGTGAGCCCCTAAAAAGGCTTTCTATTCCACAAATTGGCACCCGAACGTGAGACTCATCAGAGATGTGACCACCTGAAAGTACGGTCGTGACAGAAGGCAGGAATCCCCTGAGGAAAGTACCCTGCATGATGAGACCCTTTGTCTTTGCAGACCAACGTGTTCTCCCGTTTTCCCGATCTGACCCTCTAGGTGATGGCCGGTCCCGACTGAGATCTTCTTTGGCGTGAGTATTTCAAAACGACCGTTAATTCACTCAGAACTTGGCAGTTGGAAGCTGGAGACTTTTGTTTGGAAAGGTCGCGATGCAACATTTTTTTATAGCATGGCCAAGATTTTAGTTTCTTTGTTTGTTTGCTGGAGCAAATAAAGGCAGGTAATGAGATTTTTCTCTACTTTTGAATAAATCTCAGGAAATACGCTGTGATTATAGTACATCGCATTGTAATATTTTGACATGCCTGCTCCTAGCACACTTTGTAGGAAGTAGTGCTGTCTTGGAGGTACCAATATGGATTTAGAAAGTACTCAGCTGATTCCCCTAGAGGGGATACCTAAATAGGTTTATGTACATTAAATATGGTATTTCTTGCATAATGTATAGTACACTGTGGAACAAATACACTAAGGAGGATCCTGATCGACGCACTTAGTAAAATTCGTTAGCGGTGATACAGAGCGCTTTTGAGTGTTCTGCCAGCCCAACTGGTAATTTGGTGTATTTTGAAAAGGTCTGGGGATGGCACAGCCTTTTGGCTGTCTAATTGTCTTGGTGTATCCTCTCTACCATTTTTTTTAGTCCTTTCGTTTGTAAATATGACTTACAATTGCTATTTACAAATGGTTTGGTTTGAGTACAAAATAGAATCCACTCTAGTGGTGGTAGTGGTCCCTACAATGGTGGGGAGCACACAGTGTTGTGTAAAATACCCCTCACAAACCAACAGGCCCCTTGGTGTCATGCTTCATCATTGGGGTCTTCGCACCCCTCTACGGGATGCGGCGTGCTACGACTTATGACTACGTAGGAGCACTTGAAGTGAACTATGTGTTGGTGTGTGTGGGGGTTGTTTAGTGTGAGTGGTGAAGTGGTGAGAGGTGAAGGTTAAAAAATACCTGGCTCGTAGGGTAAAAATAAACTTTATTAAGCCCTCGGCTGGTATCGTTAAAAGGGTGCAGGGTGAGGTTGTTACTGTGTTTTAAGGTACATTAACCTCAAAAAGTGCGTCGACATGACATGTTTCGGAGTGTGGAAACTCCTTCTTCAGGACGAGGGAGTGCACAAACCTCCTCACCTTACTCACATGTAGTGTAGATGTTTCAGTGTTTGTTACAAAAATATAATCTAAAACAATTAGGTGTAATGTTCCTAATTATGTTTATAATCCAATAGTCTGTTGCGCCCAGTTGGCGATACCAGAACAAGACCTGTAAAGATAAACGGCATGATAAATCAAAACATCACAGTGGGACATAGATTCTCAACAGGAAAATTGCCTGTTCAAAAATCATGGGTAGTCTATGACCAGGTATGGTCTAGAACCCTGAAAAGAAAAGGACAAAGACACACATACAGACAAGGACACAATGAATAAGTCACATGCTTCTCCTAGGTAGTTGTATTGTAGGAGAAAGATTGGTTTGTTCAATGCTTACTTATATATCAAGGCAGGATGGCCTCATGAGCCCTGCGTGGTATTGGGGGTTGTCTTCCGGCTCAATGTGGCTACCTAAAGGACATAGGAAGCTTAATTTAGGATTTGTAGATACTACTCGAGGGTAAAGTGGACTTGGTTCCCTAAGCAACAAACTCACAGTTACAGCATGCTTCGATGGGCTGTCATCCCCTCAACGTGGCTCCGGCAATATGCCGTGTGTATGAAGGCTCGTCCCTTATATACTGCCAGGAGTGCTCTTAATTGTTACTTAATTGAAAGCGGATCAAGCCCAAAGAAGGAGAGGAACCCTGATTAGTTTGCCGGTTGTGCGCGGAAGAGCTGGGCGGTTTTCTGATAAGCCGTGCATGCGTGCAGGAGTAGCGATAGACCCTGTTCTCTGTGGAGAAAGGGCGTGTTACTGGCCAAAGCGCATGCGCCGAGGAGTAGCGCAAGATCCTGTTGATTGTGGAGGATCTACCACGCATGCATCATATCGCGCTGTAGCCCTGCGCGTATGTGAAATTAACCTGATGTTCAATAGTATGGGGCAGAGTATGACTATTAAATTATAAGACGAACTTTCTAGATTAGTTTTTGAGCCTTATTTGCATGCAAAGGATCGCTGCATTAAAAGAGGACATGGATAGAAAAAGTTGTTCACTCAGATCTTTTTTTGCTGGGATAGTATGGACAAACCTCTGCATATATCAGTCCACTAAGGAGGGGCACATGATCCCCAACAATGCCCTAACTTTCGTTGATAAATGGGAAGTCAGGTATAGCTGGTTTTTAGATGGGGTTTTTTGATGAGACCTATGAGCCCATAAGTCATCGCAATTGGCCCCATGGGATAGATTCATTGAGTCCGTTGGTGTCGGTACCGAAACGGAAAACCCACCTCTGTTCCTTCTCAAATAGGCCGACATCAGTGGGGAGCTGTTTAATTACAGTCCAGTGTAGTTCATTGACACAATGTTGTGCCTCCAAAAAATGTGCTGCCATTTTTGTGGTTGATTTTTTGCACCTCACGTTGCTTTTATGCTCGTTTATTCTGGTCTTAACTGCCCGAATCTTCTCGCTATCTTCATTGTTCCGTCTTGTTTACTAATGCGCATGCGCGGGCGGCCGCGCATGCGCATTTCTCACGAGAAAATGCGCATGCGCGGCCGCCCGCGCATGAGCATTAGTAAACAAGACGGAAGAATGAAGATAGCGAGCCCAGGGGACGCGGCGGGCAGCGGCGGGCAAGGTAAGTGCGTTTTAATTATTTTACACTTTTCATTGAAAGTATTTAGGGAGGGCGGGAGGGAGGCGGGTGGCGGCCAGTGGTGTTTGCGTAGTGGGGCTACGCGGAGTGCGGAGGTGGGCGTAGTTTCTCGCCCACTTCACGTAGCTCCGCGAAGCCCCACTACGCCCACTACGCCCAGGGTTAGTCAGCATGGCCTTGATGTCCAGCCCCACTGCCTGATCGTCTTCCGGCCCTGTAGGTGCCCTTTCTTGGTAGGGGTCCCCTGGGACTGCAATCTCCTCTGCGCAAACGGCTTTGGGTTTTGTCGCCTTTAACCATCTTGGAAGTGCGTCTTCAGCCCTGGACTATCATGCACTCCTACTAGGCGACACTCGAGGAAGACACCAATCTGTGAAGGTGATGCCTCCTTCCCAATCAGATCCGTAGTCCCAGGCCAAGGCCAACCGATCGTTCCAGCCACTAGGCGCGATGAGTCTCCCTGCATCCCTTCAGAAGATTAGCGTTGTCTGGGCGACCATGCCGCGTCGCAAGACGCACTCGGTGTCGATTAGGCTAGACTTCACCTCCGGTTGCCCCTCAGGTCTTGTGTACCGTCTTCCCTTTTACCGGATGGGCACTGCCGGGCTATGCCAACTCCACCACTTCCACTCCGTCAAGGAGGCATTGAGCTGTGCGAAGATATGTAGTGCTAGGCCTTGAGCATTCAATAGTGCAGGGGGACCACGTTCCGCAATCCGCTGGTATTGAGGTTCGGAGAGAGCCCTCTATTCGCGGGTAGGCCTCGGTTCCTCTGGCGTCCTTTCTTGGGGAAGTGCTATACTCCCTCAGTCCCTCTCACCGTTCTTGGTACAGGGCTCAGTCTGCCGCTATCAGCCGCCGCTTCAGTGTTTCAATCGATTAGGAGTATGGCCTCCCGCGCTTCGTTTCCGGGCCTGCGTCGGGCAGCCTCTCCTCCCACGAGGCTCCCGCGATGAAAGGGCCAGGCCCTGGCAGACTGTAGACCAGGGGGGGGGCTAGGCAGGAGAGGCACCCCGCTTCGATGCCCGGTTCCCCCCTCTCACCCAACAGTCCTGGTGCAATGTCCTTAGCGATGGCGCCAGGGCCTTCAACGGAGCACCGAGACGACTCCGCCCACCGCAGCCGCACGTTGCTCAACCACAAAGTTAACGTCTCCACCCAAGGGCCGGGAGACCATATTTCACTAATTTCATAGCAACTGCAAGTCTGCAATTCTCGGCTATGTTTAAAGCTCCTTGTTCTCTGTTTTCAGACATTGTTTGAAGGAAAAGGATACTAGAAAATGAATTTATGGAGCTAGGGTAGGCACAATGTGGTAAGTTATCCGACAAGCTTGAATAATCTACAGCCAATACAGGGGTATACCTATGCAGCTGAGGCAGATTTCCTTACCACCACTGACATCTCCAGTTTGGAGGTGAGTAGGAGTCTCTGAAAAGGCACGATAGAACTACTCATGTTATCTGTAAAAGAAAAACCCAAGCAATTTTGGCAGTGCATGCGACTCGATACCTGGGCCTGAGGCCTCTGAAAGTAAGTGTTCCACGACATGTGTACAGCTGTGCTTCGCGCACCACTGCATGTGACTGGATACCTGGGCTCTGAGGCCTTTGAAGTTAGTGTTCCACATCATTTGTACAGGTATGTTTCATGCACTACTGCATGCGGCTGGACATCTAGGGCCCCGGGCCCTATAGCAATCAGATGTGTGGGAGTTGAATACACAACCGCAGGGACCACAGAACCTTTGTGCAGGGGTAGTCAGTGTTCCAAAGCTGGTGTTTTTTTTTAGGGTTGTCCAAGTAGGGAAGAGCTCCATGCCCCTTTTCTGGGCGGGGTTCTGTGCTCACGGTTTGAAGGGCAGCAGGCTGGCATTACTTCAAATCCAGCAGAGACTGCGGGGCCAGCAGTGGCATTGCGACAGGCCGTCCCTTGTTAAAGGAGCCAGTGCTGGATATAAAACAATCCTGGGTCTGATGAATACAATTACTGGGACACAAGTGGGCACGCGGCTGGCGGTGGAGCAGCAGGACACGCGCGCGGCGCGAGACACTCATAAATCAGAGACGGCGCTTAGAAAAGGGCAATGAAAAGCCAGACTTCACCCCTGTCTGGGGCTGGTGCAGGCAGATAGAGGCAATAAATCAGCTGTGGGAGCAATCCCACACCAGGGCACCAAAGCCAGGCATTTCACCCACAGTAATAGCATTCATTTATCTGTAGCCACAGTGCCGCCTCCTGAACCCTTACCTTGGGCGACCGAAGGGAATGCACCTGCCTTAACAAAGGTAACACACCTCAGGGGCATAACAAACACCCCCGCAGCCCCTGCGGTGTGGTGGGGGGCCCAGTCTTCAGTAGGTGAAGGGCCCCCTTAGCTCTTTGGTGAGAGCTGTGAGACAGAGGCTTGCACAAAAAGCAGGCTCTCTCTCTAAAGCAGCCTCTAAAGCAGCCTGCACTGAGCTCCTGCACTGACCCAGGACTGAAGAGAAACAAAGTATCAAGTTACATTGTTTCTCTTCAGTCAGTTCCATGAGCCAGGCCAGGTAAAAGGATGGGGGTGGGGACCCCAGAGACAGCATTCTCCACAGGGCACAGCCTCTTGGAAGGACAAGGCAGCACAGAGCTGGCAAGGGCAGGAGAAGGTTTGAAGCTCCAGGAACAGGATCTGCTGGGACACACTGGAAGGTAAACCAACATTTGCAATATAATGGTTTTGCAATAGATGCATTTACATATATGCAAATCATATATGGTTTGGATTGGAATTGTTAGTTGTGGAATTGTGTTGTGTTGATTGGATCGGTGAAGTGAAATAATGTGGCATGGTGTCGAGTGTAATTATGTGGACTGTAATTGTGTGGTATTGAGTGTACTGGAATTATGTGGAGTGGGACTGTGTATCATGGAGTGAGATTGTGTGTCGTGGAGTGGGATTGTGTGTCTTGGTTGGAATGAGATTATCTAGAATGGTATTTTGTGTTCTGGGGTGGTATGTAGTTGAGTCTAGTTATGTGGTGTGCTGTTAAATATTGTAGCATGGTGTGGAATTGTGTGGTGTAGATTGGATGTTTGTGGTGTGGTGTGTTGTGTAATTGTGTTGTTGGTTTGAATTATGTAGTTTATTGTTGAATTATGTGGTGTGGAATGGAAATGTGTCGAGTTGAATTTGTGTGACGTGGAAGTGTGCGCTGTTGAGTGAAAATTATGTTGAGTGGTATTATGAGGCATGGTGTGAAGTGTAGTTATGTGGAACCTTGCTACGTGGCATAGACTGGATTTATTCGGAGTGTATTTATGCAATATGGAGTAGAGCATAATTATGTGGAGGTAAAATATGTGGTGCTGAGTGGTATTATGTGGAGTGTAATTATGTTGTGTGATGAATTGTGTAGGGATGAATTGGGGAATTGTGTGACGTGTGGAAATGTGTGGCTTGGTGTGGTGTATAATTGTGCAGAGTGGAATTATGCAACATTTTACAGAGTTGTATTTTGTGGAGGGTAATTATGTGTTTTGGAGTGGAGTGTAAATGTTGTGTGAAGTAGAATTATAAAGGGTTGAAGTGGAATTATGTGTAGTTGAATTGTGTTGTGTTGAGTGTAATTATGTGGTTTGAAGTGGTATTAAGTTGTGTGGATTGTTATTATGTGATGTGGAATTATGTGGTATGGAGTGTAGTAGAAATATGTTTTTTTTTAATTTTTAGGATTGTAATTATGTGGTATGGAATGGTGTAGGGTTAAATTATTTATAGTAGAATTGTGTGACATGGAATTATGAGATGTTCAAATGTGCTAAGTGTGGTAGACCTACAACTCAGCAGGTGCAGTGACACAGAGCCCGGTGGGGGCAGGGCTTTAACTGAGATTTAAAAACTAGGGGGGGACGCAGAGGGGTGTGGCCAATGTAATTATGGGCTTAAAAACACCAGCTACAAATCTGTGCTTAGAAGAGTGTGCCTCCCGTCTTGTATTTTTGCTATTTATGTCATTGCATCCAGATATATGACACAAGTAACATCGTACCGACAACAAGTCAGGACTATTGGCTTTGTCAATGGTTGTTAGTTGCAAAAGATAAATAAGCAGCAACCATGGCTTGTATAGAATATTTAAAAAGCTTCCACTTAAAGCCCTGGTGGTGACACCATGACAATGTTGCTGCTCCTTAGATTCAAAAAGGGAAGGGAAATCCAGAGAGAAAATGACTCTTTAAAGGATTCCCCTTCCCCTACAACGCTCACCTGGCATGATGTCATGCCGTAACTTCATGACTAGTGAGAAGTTAGCAGTGTGAGCAGCGCACACTAGTGAGAAGTGAGCAGTGTGAGCAGCGCTTATCGATGTGCCTGCTGTCACTGCTGTCCGCCTGTGCCAGAGCACAAAACAGAGCCCGATAGAGACCCTTTTTGAGGCCCCCTTTAAAAAACTGCCGGTGCTCAGACCCGGTGAGACCCGGCCCACTTAAAGCCCTGGGTAGGGGTGCAGGGCCCACTTCGTCTTACTTGCATCAGGAACATGACACTCTTGCTGTAGACATGTGTTTACACGTCTGCAAAGTGAATGCATGAATTGGGTTACATTTTGCTTGAGTGGCAATGTATGTTTATTTGTCTTTGAGCAGATTTATGGTTGTATCTGTATGCACAAATATCGAACGCATCTAAGAGTTTACACTTTTGCTTGTGTGTTTGTACATTTGACTTTCATGAGCACGTGTGTGCGCATGTGCATAGGTGTCTGTACACACATCAAATGCATACATGAGGTTACACGCCTGTTTGCGTTCCTTGTGTGTGCAAATATGTGCATTTCTTTTACGTGGGTGTGCCTATAAAGTGTGCGTAGGAGTTATGTTATGTTATGTTAAGTGAAACTTCTTAAGCGCACTAACACCAGAAGTTTCTTGGCGCTATGGAGTGCAGATGTGCTTATGTCTGCACATAATTCATCCATGAGGTTAGTTTTTTGCTTGAGCGTGGTGTTTATGTGACTTTGACTCTGCACGAGTGGATTTGTGTGTGTGCAGCATCGATGCCTCCATCGGGCTACATTTGGGGCCATTGTCTGGATGTGATGTCTTGTCCTAAACAGTTAAAGGGTTTTATGCCCATGTTCCTTATCAGTGCAAGCAAATGCATTAAGGTACCCGCTGACACTGTTCTTCTGTGAAGCTCATGGCCCCGGGGTACAGGCTGATGGAAGGTGCCGCCGCGGAGGACGAGTTCGGGCCACTGTTGACCTCATTGGTGGTAAACACAGAGGCAAAGCCATAAAATATGGTAATAAGGAGGGTTATGAAGTTATGACTTGTACTGATGAACTAAGGTGAAATCATAAAACATTGCCCCAAGCAAAGGAAAGCAATGATTTGCTTCACTGTCCCTGCTCATCCCTCTGTTGAAAGCTACAAAACTACAGCTGGCAGTCAAGCACGCCCTCCAGAATTCAGAAATGATGAAGTAACTTAACCTTGACATCATGGTTCTAACAGAACCCTGAATAAACCACAGTTCAAGGCACACTCTATGGGCCCAATTCACAACTTCTTTTCTGTGATTCAAAAAGGTAAATTTACACTTTTGTGTAACTACTTCTTTTCTGTGAGTCACAAAGGTAAAC
Source organism: Lissotriton vulgaris (assembly GCF_964263255.1). Lineage (NCBI taxonomy): Eukaryota > Metazoa > Chordata > Amphibia > Caudata > Salamandridae > Lissotriton > Lissotriton vulgaris. The sequence continues at coordinate 32,118,433 of NC_141699.1, read as the reverse complement.
TTACACTTCTGTGTAACTACTCCTTTTTGGTATTCACAAAGGTAAACTTACACTTTTGTGCAACTACTTCTTTTCTGTGATTCACAAATGTAAACTTACACTTTTGTGTAACTACATCTTTTCTGTGACTCACAAAGGTAAACTTACACTTTTGTGTATTACTCCTTTTCGGTATTCACAAAGGTAAACTTACACTTTTGTGTAACTACTTCTTTTCTGTGACTCACAAAGGTAAACTTACACTTTTGTGTATTACTCCTTTTCGGTATTCACAAAGGTAAACTTACACTTTTGTGTAACTACTTCTTTTCTGTGACTCACAAAGGTAAACTTACACGTTTGTGTAACTACTTCTTTTCGGTATTCACAAAGGTAAACTTACACTTTTGTGTAACTACTTCTTTTCTGTGATTCACAAAGGTAAACTTACACGTTTGTGTAACTACTTCTTTTCGGTATTCACAAAGGTAAACTTAGACCAAAAGTCTAACCCAATTTTTCAAGCCAAGCTTTCTCACATCAGATCCTTCCTGGACATTTCAAATAATAGACCTAAAGTGCTATTTGAGGTAATCAATCAGATAAACAACCATTCTCCATCGGATGGCCCTATGCAGCACATTTTTGGAGTTCATCAACAAGAAAGTCAGTGGTATAAACATCTTCCTTCAGGCCGCATGCATCATGAAAGTCCAGAAGACCCATCTTCGCAAGGCACAGCTGTCAAGGTCCTCATTCTCCGTAATCTCAGAGTCTGACAGAATGCTGACCATATCCTAGGTGAAACCTTCAAAACAATTCTGCAACACTATTCAAGGCGCCATCAGTAAAGCAACTACTCGCCAAGCAACTACTTCCCCTTTGGATTATCCTGGTGAACTCCTTCCTTGAACAAGGTTTGCTCCCAGACCATCTAAAAGTGGGTCAAATCTCTCCTCGTCTAAGAAACAATCTCTGGATCTGGAGGGCTTGAACATCTTTCGTCCAGTCTCCACCCTTTCATCCCTAGGTGGGGTGATTGAAAGCTGCAAAACCTCTCAAATGCCATCACACATCCAAGCAAGGACCCTCCTTGGTATTCTCCATCAGGATTCCGTCGGGAACACAGCACAGACGCTGCGATTCATCCGATTGTGACCAACACACTACGCATCCTAGACTCAGGGAAACTCGTGCCTTCTTGTTCCCCTCGACCTCTCCACTGCATGTGACACAATCAACCATCAGGCTCTGCTAAAATCTTTGAAGCAACGAATGGGAAGTGAAGTTGGATTCCTGAACTGGTCCTACTCCTACCCGAAGAGCTGCTCTAGAATGGTTAACATTGGGAACTCGGCCTCGAAGACTGGGCCCGATTCACAAAACTAACTTAAGACAAATCCTAAACTTACTACCATTTTGGTATTCACAGAAGGCACTTACTCATTTCGGTATTCACAGAAGGTTGTGGTCCTAACTTTAGGACTCCTAAAAGCCCTAAAGTCCTAAAGTTAGGAGCCCTAACTTTACTACTCCTTAACTGAGAAAAAGCCAAATTTGAAGACTTTCGGTATTCACAGAAGGCATTTAGGAATCCTAAAGTTAGGAAACCTAACTTCTGTGAATACCAAAATGAGTAAGTGCCTTCTGTGAATACCAAAATGGTAGTAAGTTTAGGATTTTGTCTTGTTAGTTCCGTGAATCTGGCCCACTGCCCTTGACTCCAGACCCCTGCTGCTTGCATTCTGAGAAGCAGGTGTGATAGCCTCGCTGTCAGAGTGTGGGCACCCTCTGCTGCTGCAGCCAACAGCTTGCACCAGGTGTGCAGCCCGCCCTTCTCTCTGAGACCAGCGAGAGCTCGGTGTGTATATGTGACTGCTTAAGGGCCACTTGTTAAGTGATGGTTAATGTTTACCCATCTCACACAATAAACCGTCCTCCCACCCTTCGTTCCTCGTCCACCTTCTTCATCGTCACTTCCTGCGTCCCCACTCCACCCACCACCTCACTCAGCTTCCTGACTCATCCTGGCACCTTCTGCCACCAACAGAACAGATGTGGCTCTGCTGTTGCTTTCTGCAGTTGTCGAATTGTCTTTTTCCATCCTGTGTGCTGTGTTTTGAAGGATGTCATCTCTTGTCTTATGTAAAGCGCGCTGAGACCTCAGGATTCAGTGCGCTATATCTGAATGCATCAATGCATACCGATGTTTAGGTACAGCTCGGAGAAACACACGCACAGTGCGCAATGCACACATTCACACACACGCACTGTATAATGAAACCTCACACACACACACAGCATCCATTCGCACCAACAAATTACACACAACCCACACATATTTGTAGAGGGCTCTGCGTCCAGACACACCTGCCTGCAGAGTGCACTGTCTCCACAAACATCTGCATAGCGCACACAATCCACAATTCTCTGCAGAGTCCACAGCGCCCAGGAGTTTATTCACAAACTACAATTGTTGTACATTTAGTAGTACTACAATATTACTACTCACATACTACAAAATGCTATTCACAAACCAACCAGCAGAGGTCTACGCTTCCGCCTCGTCTATCTTTTCTGTTCGGAGATGTCCGTGTGATTGGAACATGTCTGCACTTGCATGTCTATATTGTACTATTAAATGTGGGAGGGGCAGCGGGGCAGGTGGACAATGGGGACACTCTCTACTAAATGGGAGGGGTTTTCAAAGGGGCTGGGCCTACACAATCTGCAGAATGCAACACAACCATGGGCTGCAGCCGAGTATAGTTCATTCGCGTGCATCCTCGCAGGACAATACACCCACACACACATTACTACAGAGTGCCTTTCACCCATGCACCTCTGCAGGATGCAATGAAGCCGCGCACCTGATCAAGGTGCACTGCGCTCAAACACACCTCCGCGGAGCGCACTGCATCCACATCTCTCAACAGTGCCCAGTTCATAGGTATATATGTGCAGAGTGCAATGTATGTACACATCTCTACATAGAATATTAGGGTGATGGCTGGGAATTAGTACTACTGGCTGTCTCCCAACTCTTCTTATTGAGATAAAAATGAAAATAAGCCAATCAAGTGTATGGTCCTAAACACCCATCAGTCGCCACTCGGTACCGCCCTTCATCATCTGGGGTTCCAGGGACCCACACACAAAACTGTAGTGGAACGTACTAGACAGTTTATAAATTTTCTCTGTCTTGGCTATTTTTAATGTTGGCATTGGAAGCTGTATCCGATTAAATTAATTTTTTGCTTCCTTAACCAATTTTAACCACTTTATTTTCATGGTTTGGTATCACATTTCATCTGCACTGCACAATTTTCTGTTACCCCCTTAGCCATGCCACTCATATACATATATATATACTCAACTACTTTTTGACAAAAGGTGAACCCCACACTGCCCACAGGAGGGACCGTTTATCATCTATTAGGCCCTTTTCTGGTTAAGATCAGGCAGTTTTGTGTGTGGGTCCCCGGAACCCCAGATGATGAAGGGCGGTACCGAGTGGCGACTGATGGGTGTTTAAGACCATACACTTGATTGGCTTATTTTCATTTTTATCTCAATAAGAAGAGTTGGGAGACAGCCAGTAGTACTAATTCCCAGCCATCACCCTAATATTCCTTATTATTATCTTAACCCTCTGGTACTCTTGTTGTTGTGAATGTTTGGAAGGGCGTGTATCCAGAGCACGGTCATTAAACTAGCCCTAGGGTCCCCCGTAATTGTATGTGTTATAGTCACATCTCTACATAGTACACTGGCTCACACATTCACACTTAAATGCACATCCGCTGAGTGCACAGCATCCACTCACAACTGCAAAGTGTGATTGATATACAACCCTTAGATGACTGAACTGTACCAAGCGATACAAAAAGATTTGATTAAACTCAGATCTGTTGACTGGGTGTGAGTGTTTGATTGGATTCAAGTAAGCCAGGCTGAAGACGGCTGGAATACCAGAAACGGTCCTAGGAAGCTTGTTTCCGGTCCAGGGAAGGCATGGCTTGGCAGTTCAAGCTGGACTGTTCCCATGAGGCACAGGGTCAGACTGATTTGCATATGGCCATTGTGAGAAGTTGGCCTGATATGTAGTGTTTCCAATTCTGGAACCACTGGGTATCAGTCCAAACAAACCCCAAAGATGTCAGGTTGTAAGTCAACCTTGTAGACAAGCTATCCTAGTGGTAGCATGGACTAAGCAGCCTTAAAGGCTTAACTTAAGAGGTCGTGTTAAGCGAGCTGTTTTACCACATACAATCCTGTAATCAAATGAAAGGACACCACACAAGTATATATTATAAAAATATATGTATTTATTTCTAAATTACTCCCCAGTACTCTTTATGAGGAAAGGGGCACAAGCGTTAAATCAAAAGCACTGTTACACATATAAAGTTGCACGTTTATGGATGAGGGCGGGTGGCCACTCAGACCATATATTAAAAAAGTGGTATAAGTAACACTTATCGAACAATGGTTAGGCCTAGGGCCTAGAGATTCGCTGGGAGCAGTCAGGACAAGCAATGAAGAAGTCGGGAGTAGCCCACAGGAGACGGGTGCAGCACGGAAAGTGCGGCGCGCACCAATGCACTGTCAATGGTGCGTAAAAGTCAATTAAAGTGAATTAAAAGATACTTCCGCTGAACCTAGGAACACAAAACTTTAGACACAGACCCTAGAGGTGTGTACCAGTGTAAAGACACCGGCGTTGCAAAGTTACCTCACCCACAGGCCGTGGGTGCACAGGGTCGAAGTGGCGTCGGGTTCTGTCACGCAGGTTCTTGGTGCTTGAAGCTGTTGCAGCTGCAGGCGCTGTGAAGCAGAAGTGTCCGGTGCGATCCAAGGGTGGATCGAAGTAGAAAAGTACCTGAAAGCAGAGGGGACAGAGTCTGGGTCACTCAGCAGTGACCAGGGTGGAACCAGGACGGAACCAGGCAATGTCGGGCGCAATCAGGCGGTTGTCGATAGGCTTCTCTCCGCTGTCACGTGGGCTCTGGGGCATCTACGACGTCCAGGAGCAGGTCACGATCTGTCCCACGTAGGCTCTCGCCGTCAGCACCGTCGGCTTCAAGATTGCAGCAAACAGCACTTGGCAAAAGCAATCCACGCGGAACCGGGAGATTGCTTATCACTCGAACCAGGAGGGTCAGAGTGGGGGCTCCTTTTTACAGGAGCTGGTGCAGATCTGGAGCAACCAGAAAAGCGAGTCGTATTTCAAAGTTTGTCGGCACAGGGGCCACAAGCCAGCTGGCAAGTGACCGGGCCAACGCGTCGAGCGCACACAAGCAGAAGGGCCCCACGCAGCACTCGTCGAGTGTGGAGGGGTGAGCTTTGGTGCAAGTGGAGCTCGGGGCTGGGGCTTCTCAAACCCCGGTGTACAGCTTCGAGGGTCACTCGTGGGCTGCACGGTCAGCGTCTCGTGGCCTTTTCAAGATGGCGTGCCCCACGCTTCCGGTCGCCTCCACGGGTCTCAGCTCTGCAGGGACTGTGGATCGGGCAGGTAGAAGGCAGGCAAGCTTGATCTCGTCGATCTCTGTCGCTCGAGTTCCGGCGGGAACTGCAACAAAGCAAGGGTCGAGGGCTGGATGGTACCTGTTTGCACAGGGTGGTCACTCCTTGACCACAAGGGAGATTCTTCAGTCTTCTCACGTCGTGTAGAAAGTCGAAGGGTCCAGATTTCGTTTCTTATGTTTCTTCAGGATGATCTGAGGTCCGTTGGGACTGCTCCCCCTCTTATTCGAATCTCGGGGGTTGGACATCCTGCTAGGTCCCCTCCTATGGGTGGGACCCAGGAAGGGGGTGGTTACACCCCTCTCCTTTGATCCTGGCCGCGCTGGGACAGGGGCTGGGAGGCCCCAGAACCGGTTTGGCCGGATCCTGCAAGGGGCAGCCTTGTGCTCCCCAGGCAGTGTCTGGTTTCTTTGAAACCTCCCTACTCCAATCCACTATCTCCTGTCTGGGGTGGTTTGACACCGCCCTGTGACAGGAAACTCTTTGTCCAGGCCCCCTCTGCCGGGTTTCGGTCAGCAGCAGGAGGCCAGACCCGTGTCTGTGGCAGGGGCATCCATTTTGTGGATCTGAGGCTCATTTTAAATCAACCGCGTTTCAGTAAAGTAACATGTCTTCTCCCTCTAGAAGGGTGGAATGCTACCCCCGTCGCCAGAACTGGCGAGGGGGTAGTATTCCAATTCGTATGACACCTTACACGACATGTTTTGATAAAGCCAAACCAAAGTTGCTATATAACCGCGAGGATTATAAGGCGCTTAAGAGTATATGGTATGGCATTATCCCGGATCAGCTTAGGGAGTTGTTCCCGACAGCTGCAGACAGGCTCAGCTCATGCCAGAGCACCATCTCACATAAAACCACGCACTCTGCCTCCAGGATTGATGAGGCCTTCCATAGGAGTGGCTTACAGGCTATATATGTGTCCAGATATAGGTTTAGATATAGGTATACTATATCTAAGCAAGGGGTGATTACACCCACTTGCCCCAGCTGAGTGATCAGCCAGTTGTGTCAATTTAAGAACCAGCCAGGGGTGGCAAAAGCTATGCTTCAGCCCCTGGTAGGCCTTGGTGGCACCTATGCCCTGGGCACCTATAGTGCATGGTACAGGGGCTGACAAGGAGTCCATTTCCAATTGTGGTATGTACCTATAGCACATGTATTATAAATTTAGAGAGAGAACAGCAGGCTGGGGGTCTGATTAGCAGGCCCACAGCCTCAGTAAGTCGAAAACCAGTGAAGCAAAAAGCAAAAATTGGGGTGACCATAGGATAGCAGACCCTACTCTCCTACATAACCCCCCCCCAAACGCAGGGACATTAAACTTAACCTTGACCAGATAAGTCTTCATGTTCTAAGTGGAAGTACCTGGAGAGACCATCTGCATTACCATGGTCAGTCCCTGGGCGGTGCTCCACTGTAAAGTCCATCCCCTGTAGGGAAATGGACCACCTGAGCAGTTTGGGATTTTCACCCTTCATCTGATTTAGCCACAAGAGGGGCTTATGGTCTGTCTGAATTAGGAAGTGAGTACCAAACAAGTATGGCCTCAACTTCTTCAGGGCCCAAACCACAGCAAAGGCCTCCCTCTCAATAGCTGACCAACGTTTCTCCCTGGGGGTCAGCCTTCTGCTAATAAAAGCAATGGGCTGGTCTTGACCATCTTGATTAAGTTGTGAAAGCACAGCTCCCACCCCCAACTCAGAAGCATCTGTCTGTACAATGAACTGTTTGGAGTAGTCAGGACTCTTCAGGATAGGTGCAGAGCACATGGCCTTCTTCAGGTCATCAAATGCCTTTTGACAGCTAACTGTCCACTGAACCTTTTTGGGCATCTTCTTGGATGTCAAGTCATTCAATGGTGTCACAATGGACCCATAGTTCTTTACAAATTTTCTGTAATACCCAGTCAGGCCCAAGAAGGCTCTGACTTGTGTCTGGGTAGTTGGAGGAGCCCAGTCCTGTATGGTCTGGATCTTGCTCTCCAGTGGTTGAACTTGACCCCCACCTACTAGGTGGCCCAAGTACACAACCTTGCTCTGCCCTATCTGGCACTTAGTAGCCTTGATAGTCAGGCCTGCCTTTTGCAGGGCCTCCAGAACCTTCTTCAGGTGGATCAGGTGATCCTCCCAGGTGGAGCTAAAGACAGCAATATCATCTAGATATGCTGCGCAAAAGTCATCCAACCCAGCAAGGACTTGGTTCACCAACCTTTGGAAAGTGGCAGGTGCATTCTTCAAACCAAAGGGCATTACCACAAACTGATAATGTCCACTAGGGGTAGAGAATGCTGTTTTGGCTTTTGACTCTTCAGCTAGTCTGATTTGCCAGTAGCCAGCTGTCAAATCAAATGTGCTCAGAAACTTGGCAGAAGCCAATTTATCAATGAGCTCATCTGCTCTTGGAATGGGATGAGCATCTGTCCTAGTGACAGCATTGAGACCTCTGTAGTCCACACAAAACCTCATTTCTCTCTTCCCATCTTTGGTATGAGGTTTTGGCACAAGGACCACTGGGCTAGCCCATGGGCTCTCTGATGGCTCAATCACTCCAAGCTCCAACATCTTTTGCACCTCAGCCTTTATACAATCCCTGACATGGTCAGGTTGCCTGTAGATCTTATTCTTCACAGGCAGATTGTCACCAGTATCCACCTCATGGGTGCACCAGTTAGTCTGACTGGGTGTGAGTGAAAACACATGTCTGTGGGCCTGCAACACCTGTCTGCAGTCCACCTGTTGCTGCTCAGTGAGGCTGCCTGCCAAGGCTACTCCATCAACTGAACCATCATCAGGGTTCTGGGAAAGCAGGTCTGGGAGAGGGTCACTCTCTTCCTCCTGTTCCCCATCTGTGGCCATGAGGAGACTCATGTCCTCCCTGTCAACAAATGTTTTCAAACGATTGACATGGAGCACCCTGTGGGGGCTCCTAGGGGTGCCAAAGTCAACCACATAGGTGACTTCTCCCTTTTTCTCAATGATAGGGTAGGGTCCAGTCCATTTGTCCTGGAGAGCTGCTGGCCCCACTGGGTCCAACACCCACACCTTCTGCCCTGGCTGGTACTCAACCAGAACAGCCTTTTGGTCATGCCAGGCTTTCTGTAATTCCTGACTTGCCTCAAGGTTTTTGGATGCTCTCTCCATGTATTCAGCCATCCTGGAGCGGAGACCAAGTACATAGTCCACAATGTCTAGTTTAGGCTTTTTGAGAGGTAACTCCCATCCTTCCTTCACTAAACTCAGTGGACCCCTTACAGGGTGGCCAAACAAAAGTTCAAAAGGGCTGTAGCCAACCCCCTTCTGTGGGACCTCTCTGTAAGCAAAGAGCAAGCAGGGTAAAAGGATGTCCCATTTCCGCCTAAGCTTCTCTGGTAAACCTTTTATCATTCCCTTTAGGGTCTTGTTGAACCTTTCCACAAGCCCATTGCACTGTGGATGGTAGGGTGTGGTAAACTTATAGTTTACTCCACACTCTTTCCACATTGCTTTTAAGTATCCAGACATAAAGTTGGCACCTCTGTCTGAAAGAACCTCCTTTGGAAAGCCCACTCTTGAGAAAACTGCAATGAGGGCTTTTGCCACCACAGGAGCTGTGGTGGTCCTCAGGGGAATCGCTTCTGGGTACCTGGTGGCATGATCCACTACCACCAGTATAAATCTGTGCCCAGATGCTGTTTGAGGATCCATGGGACCCACAATGTCTATTCCAACTCTTTCAAAGGGTACCCCCACCACAGGTAGTGGTATCAGGGGGGCCTTTGTTGTGCCACCTGACTTACCACTGGCTTGGCAAGTGACACAGGAGCGACAAAACTCCTTGACATTTTCTGACATGTGAGGCCAGTGAAAGTGTGGAACAAGCCTGTCCCAAGTCTTATTCTGGCCTAAGTGTCCTGCAAGGGGAATATCATGGGCCAAGGTAAGAAGGAAGCCCCTAAACTTCAAAGGTATAACCAACCTCCTGGTTGTGCCAGGCTTGGGGTCTCTAGCCTCTGAATAAAGGAGCCCTTCATCCCAATACACTTTATGGGTACCTTGAGCATTCCCTGCAGCCTCAGCAGCAGCTTGCTGTCTGAGGGGTTCAAGTGAAGGGCAATCTAATTGGGCCTGCCCCAGGTCTGCCCTTGAGGGTCCCCCTGTCCCCAGAAACTCAACCTGATCAGGTTCAAGCTCCTCAGAGACAGTCTCCTCTTGGACTGCAGAATCAGTTTCCTGTGAAACCTGATCCTCAACCTGGGGCAAGTGGGAAGGCACAGCCTTAACCCTCTTGCTCCTTCTCTTGGGTTGTGGTTGGTCTATTGTTTCAAGATCCACCACTGGTTCAGGAAGGCACTTCTTAGCCTGAGACCTTGTCACTGCAAGGACATGAGCTGAAATCCCTAGCATTTCTGCATGAGTCCTGTACTCCACTTCTGACCAAACTGAGCTTTCAAGATCATTGCCTAACAGACAGTCTACTGGGAGGTCTGCACTCACAACAACTTTCTTTAGGCCATCTACCCCTCCCCAGGAGAAGTTCACAACAGCCACACTATGGGAAGTAGTGGAGTTGCTTGCGTTGGTCACTAGGTAACTTTCACCTAGCACAATCTGTCCAGGGCCCACGAAGCCAGGTGTCACCATTGTGACACTGGCACAAGTGTCCCTGTAGGCCTGAGCCAGTTTCTCATTAATTAAGGGAGTCTGCCTATATTTGCCCAGGTTACTGGGGCTTACTGCAGTGGGCAAAGCTAAGTCCACATCATATAGGAGAACTGCCTGTGTGGGGATTCTGACTAGGCCAGATTCCACCTCAGTACCCAGGGTCAACCCTACTAAACCCTTTGGCTGTGTACCACCACTGCTGACTGTACTAGGGGGTGCAGTTGCTTTAGGAGCTGCAGTGGTGGGGACTGGATTTTTCTTAGTGCATTCACTGCCCCAGTGTGAAACTGATTTGCAGGTATTACACCAAGGTTTCTTTGGGCCATCATTCTTCTTTTTCTTGTTTCCATTTTGGGAACCCCCCTCCTTATTGCTAGTTTGGGGGCCTGAAGACTTCTGGTCCTTTTCTTTATCTTTCTGATTCCCACCCTTCTGGTCTGTTTTCTTCTGGTCACCTTGGTTCTGGTTTTTCTGCTTAATCCTTGTTCTGACCCATTTGTCTGCCTTCTTTCCCAATTCTTGGGGAGAGGTCAAATCAGAGTCAACAAGGTATTGATGCAACAGCTGGTTCTGACAGTTATTAAGGATCTGTTCTCTCATCATAAGATTGTACAATCCTGTATAGTCTGAAACTTTACTTCCCTGCAGCCAACCCTCCAGAGCCTTAGTGGCACAATCTACAAAATCAGTCCAGTCCTGAGTCTGTGCTTTTTGGGTGTCTCTGAACAACAACCTGTATTGCTCAGTGGTTAGGCCAAACCCTTCAATAAGAGCACTCTTCAGAACAGAGTAGTTTTTGGCATCCTCAGGTCTAACAGTGAGGAGCCTGTCCCTCCCTTTCTCAGAAAAGGAGTACCATAAAATTGCTGCCCACTGATCCTCAGGGACCTGCTGTACCATGCAGGCCCTCTCAAGAGCAGTCATCCATTTGTGGATATCATCCCCTTCCTTGTAGGGGGGCACAATTTTTGTCAGGTTTCTATTGTCATAGGCCCTGTCTTTTTCTTTAGGAACTTTGCTGCCACCAGTGGCATCTAAGCCACACAATTTTCTCTCTCTTGCTAAAGCAAGTTTAGCTTGAGCCAAGGCTACCTCTTCCCTTTCTATTTGGAGTTGGACAGCCCTCATCCTGGCCCTATGCTCTTTTCTCTGGGAGGAAGTCATTCCTCTTTGAGATTCTCTTGAGGCACTAGAAAGGTGAGAGTCCCTTGACAGAGATCTCTCCCTTCTATTACCTGGGAGAATTTGGTTATGAGATCTGGAGTGGTGCTGGCCCCCTCCATTCCCATGTAGGTCCAAGTTGGCCTGGTTAAGCCTGGCAACCTGTACCTGGTTTCCCCCCTGATCCTGATCTTCAGGCTCATCTAGATCAGAGCCTTCTTCTTCTTCTTCTTCCTCCACTACATCATCTTGAAGATCCTCATTCTCAGGGGAGTTTATCCCTTCCTCTGTTTCTAAGGGAGTCTGACTCACCTTATCTAGGTCATCCTTTTCTAGGAGAGCTACTAGGGAAGGAATGGTAGGGCCTCTGCCCTTTTTTAGCCCCCTGGCTGTGCACAAGGCACTCAGGTCTTTGTGGCTAAGGTTGTCATATCTGGATGTTGTCCCTATAGGATCAACTATTACAGGAGCAGAGCCTGAAGCTCTACCTGTCTCAGACATGACTGCTAGTGAGGTGTAAGTGGTGCACTTACCTACACTAAGTGGTTTCCTACTGTACCTTGCTAGTGAGTTGTAGTCAGGGTGTGCTAATCCCTTTAATCTACAACTACTAAGTTCAGTAGAACTTAATATGCTAAGCTTTTGATTTATATGTACCTAGAGGTACTTGATGTGATCTTTCAATTTGATAAAGATTGTAATGGTAAAACAAACAGCAAGCTCAAATCCGCACCGCTGCACACCAATGTGAGAAGTTGGCCTGATATGTAGTGTTTCCAATTCTGGAACCACTGGGTATCAGTCCAAACAAACCCCAAAGATGTCAGGTTGTAAGTCAACCTTGTAGACAAGCTATCCTAGTGGTAGCATGGACTAAGCAGCCTTAAAGGCTTAACTTAAGAGGTCGTGTTAAGCGAGCTGTTTTACCACATACAATCCTGTAATCAAATGAAAGGACACCACACAAGTATATATTATAAAAATATATGTATTTATTTCTAAATTACTCCCCAGTACTCTTTATGAGGAAAGGGGCACAAGCGTTAAATCAAAAGCACTGTTACACATATAAAGTTGCACGTTTATGGATGAGGGCGGGTGGCCACTCAGACCATATATTAAAAAAGTGGTATAAGTAACACTTATCGAACAATGGTTAGGCCTAGGGCCTAGAGATTCGCTGGGAGCAGTCAGGACAAGCAATGAAGAAGTCGGGAGTAGCCCACAGGAGACGGGTGCAGCACGGAAAGTGCGGCGCGCACCAATGCACTGTCAATGGTGCGTAAAAGTCAATTAAAGTGAATTAAAAGATACTTCCGCTGAACCTAGGAACACAAAACTTTAGACACAGACCCTAGAGGTGTGTACCAGTGTAAAGACACCGGCGTTGCAAAGTTACCTCACCCACAGGCCGTGGGTGCACAGGGTCGAAGTGGCGTCGGGTTCTGTCACGCAGGTTCTTGGTGCTTGAAGCTGTTGCAGCTGCAGGCGCTGTGAAGCAGAAGTGTCCGGTGCGATCCAAGGGTGGATCGAAGTAGAAAAGTACCTGAAAGCAGAGGGGACAGAGTCTGGGTCACTCAGCAGTGACCAGGGTGGAACCAGGACGGAACCAGGCAATGTCGGGCGCAATCAGGCGGTTGTCGATAGGCTTCTCTCCGCTGTCACGTGGGCTCTGGGGCATCTACGACGTCCAGGAGCAGGTCACGATCTGTCCCACGTAGGCTCTCGCCGTCAGCACCGTCGGCTTCAAGATTGCAGCAAACAGCACTTGGCAAAAGCAATCCACGCGGAACCGGGAGATTGCTTATCACTCGAACCAGGAGGGTCAGAGTGGGGGCTCCTTTTTACAGGAGCTGGTGCAGATCTGGAGCAACCAGAAAAGCGAGTCGTATTTCAAAGTTTGTCGGCACAGGGGCCACAAGCCAGCTGGCAAGTGACCGGGCCAACGCGTCGAGCGCACACAAGCAGAAGGGCCCCACGCAGCACTCGTCGAGTGTGGAGGGGTGAGCTTTGGTGCAAGTGGAGCTCGGGGCTGGGGCTTCTCAAACCCCGGTGTACAGCTTCGAGGGTCACTCGTGGGCTGCACGGTCAGCGTCTCGTGGCCTTTTCAAGATGGCGTGCCCCACGCTTCCGGTCGCCTCCACGGGTCTCAGCTCTGCAGGGACTGTGGATCGGGCAGGTAGAAGGCAGGCAAGCTTGATCTCGTCGATCTCTGTCGCTCGAGTTCCGGCGGGAACTGCAACAAAGCAAGGGTCGAGGGCTGGATGGTACCTGTTTGCACAGGGTGGTCACTCCTTGACCACAAGGGAGATTCTTCAGTCTTCTCACGTCGTGTAGAAAGTCGAAGGGTCCAGATTTCGTTTCTTATGTTTCTTCAGGATGATCTGAGGTCCGTTGGGACTGCTCCCCCTCTTATTCGAATCTCGGGGGTTGGACATCCTGCTAGGTCCCCTCCTATGGGTGGGACCCAGGAAGGGGGTGGTTACACCCCTCTCCTTTGATCCTGGCCGCGCTGGGACAAGGGCTGGGAGGCCCCAGAACCGGTTTGGCCGGATCCTGCAAGGGGCAGCCTTGTGCTCCCCAGGCAGTGTCTGGTTTCTTTGAAACCTCCCTACTCCAATCCACTATCTCCTGTCTGGGGTGGTTTGACACCGCCCTGTGACAGGAAACTCTTTGTCCAGGCCCCCTCTGCCGGGTTTCGGTCAGCAGCAGGAGGCCAGACCCGTGTCTGTGGCAGGGGCATCCATTTTGTGGATCTGAGGCTCATTTTAAATCAACCGCGTTTCAGTAAAGTAACATGTCTTCTCCCTCTAGAAGGGTGGAATGCTACCCCCGTCGCCAGAACTGGCGAGGGGGTAGTATTCCAATTCGTATGACACCTTACACGACATGTTTTGATAAAGCCAAACCAAAGTTGCTATATAACCGCGAGGATTATAAGGCGCTTAAGAGTATATGGTATGGCATTATCCCGGATCAGCTTAGGGAGTTGTTCCCGACAGCTGCAGACAGGCTCAGCTCATGCCAGAGCACCATCTCACATAAAACCACGCACTCTGCCTCCAGGATTGATGAGGCCTTCCATAGGAGTGGCTTACAGGCTATATATGTGTCCAGATATAGGTTTAGATATAGGTATACTATATCTAAGCAAGGGGTGATTACACCCACTTGCCCCAGCTGAGTGATCAGCCAGTTGTGTCAATTTAAGAACCAGCCAGGGGTGGCAAAAGCTATGCTTCAGCCCCTGGTAGGCCTTGGTGGCACCTATGCCCTGGGCACCTATAGTGCATGGTACAGGGGCTGACAAGGAGTCCATTTCCAATTGTGGTATGTACCTATAGCACATGTATTATAAATTTAGAGAGAGAACAGCAGGCTGGGGGTCTGATTAGCAGGCCCACAGCCTCAGTAAGTCGAAAACCAGTGAAGCAAAAAGCAAAAATTGGGGTGACCATAGGATAGCAGACCCTACTCTCCTACAGCCATGTCTGAACCGGAGTGGCAGAGTGGGCTAAAGAACAGTGATGGATTGAACCCAGATCTTTTTTACTGGGTGTGAGTGTTTGATTGGTTCAGATGCTCCGTCCATCACCACCCCCTTTTGTACCGCTTTGTTCGCCATAAGTTGGCAGGGTATGCTCAGATGTGAGTCCCTTGCTCACTTTGCCACTGGATTCAAGCAAGCCTGGCTGAAGACAGCTGTAATGCCAGAAACCGGTCCTCGGAAGCTTGATTCCGGTCCAGGGAAGGCATGGCTTGGCAGTTCGGGCTGGACTGTTCCCATGAGGCACAGGGTCAGACTGATTTGCATATGGCCATGCCTGAACTGGGGTGGCAGAGTGGGCTAAAGAACGGTGAAGGATTAAACCCAGATCTGTTGACTGGGTGTGAGTGTTTGATTGATTCAGATGCTCCGTCCATCACCACCCCCTTTTGTACCGCTTTGTTCGCCATAAGTTGGCAGGGTATGCTCAGACGTGAGTCCCTTGCTCACATTGCCACTGGATTCAAGCAAGCCTGGCTGAAGACAGCTGTAATGCCAGAAACCGGTCCTCTGAAGCTTGATTCCGGTCCAGGGAAGGCATGGCTTGGCAGTTCGGGCTGGACTGTTCCCATGAGGCAAAGGGTCAGACTGATTTGCATATGGCCATGTCTGAACTGGGGTGGCAGAGTGGGCTAAAGAACGGTGATGGATTAAACCCAGATCTGTTGACTGGGTGTGAGTGTTTAATTGGTTCAGATGATCCGTCCATCACCACCCCCTTTTGTACCGCTTTGTTCGCCATAAGTTGACAGGGTATGCTCAGACGTGAGTCCCTTGCTCACTCTGCCACTGGATTCAAGCAAGCCTGGCTGAAGACGGCTGTAATGCCAGAAACCGGTCCTAGGATGCTTGAATCCGGTCCAGGGAAGGCATGGCTTGGCAGTTCGGGCTGGACTGTTCCCATGAGGCACAGGGTCAGACTGATTTGCATATGGCCATGTGTGAACTTAGGTGGCAGAGTGGGCTAAAGAACGGTGATGGACTAAACCGAGATCTGTTGACTGGGTGTGAGTGTTTGATTGGTTCAGAAGCTCCATCCTTCACCACCCCCTTTTGTACCGCTTTGTTCGTCATAAGTTGGCAGGGTATGCTCAGACGTGCGTCCCTTGCTCACTTTGCCACTGGATGCAAGCAAGCCTGGCTGAAGACGGCTGGAATGCCAGAAACCGGTCCTAGAAAGCTTGTTTCCGGTCCAGGGAAGGCATGGCTTTGCAGTTCGGGCTGGACTGTTCCCATGAGGCACAAGGTCAGACTGATTTGCATATGGCCATGTCTGAACTGGGGTGGCAGAGTGGGCTAAAGAACAGTGATGGATTAAACCCAGATCTGTTGACTGGGTGTGAGTGTTTGATTGGTTCAGAAGCTCCGTCCATCACCACCCCCTTTTGTTCCGCTATGAACTGTACCAAGACACATCTATAGAGATGTTTCTTGTTACGAATTTTTAAAGAGCAATATTAAGATCAAGAAACCCTAGACACGATTGTGAAAGAAAGGGACATTTGTGATTTGTATTGTGATGAAATATGGCTTTTAATGGATTTGTCATTGTTTTTTTTAATCTATTGTATCTTTTATGGCTGTGTTTACTGCCGAATAAAGATTGTTTATTATAATTATAGAGAGCACAACACCAGCACACATCTCAGGAGCGCACCACACACCTCAACAAATCGGAAGCGGGCACTGTATTTGCAAGTGCAACGCACCCATACACACCTAGACTACACTACACGCACACCTCTGTGCTGTGCACTGCACCCACACACAGCTGTAGAGAGCACTACACCCACACATATCTACAGAGTACATCACATCTGAAGGCTACAATAATGCTACATATATCTGCAAAGTGCACTGCACCCACACACATGTAGACTACACTACACGCACACCTATGTGCTGTGAACATCACCCACACACACCTGTAGAGGACATCACATCCACACATGTCAAGAGTACATCACATCTGAAGAGTACACAGTAAATACAAGTGTAAGAAAAGTGCACTGCACACACACACATGTAGATTACACTACACGCACAACTATGTGCTGCAACTGCACCCACACACACCTGTATAGAGCACTACACCCACACATGTCAAGAGTACATCTCCGCTGAAGAGTATACAGTAGCTACATATATCTGCAAAGTGCACTGCACACACAAACACACATGTAGATTACACTACACACACCTCTGTGCTGTTAACTGCACCACACACACCTGTAGAGAGCATTACACCCACACATGTTGAGTACATCGCATGTGAAGAGTGCACTGTAGCTACATATATCTGCAAAGTGCACTGCACACACACACACCTGTAGAGGACATCACACACACACATGTCTGGAGAGTACACCACAGCTGAAGAGTGCACTGTAGCTACATATATCTGCAAAATGCACCTCAAGTTGTCTCTCCTTCTTCGCCCTAGGGCTCCCCTTAGGAGAATATATTGAGACTGATGTGCCCCTTTATAAGCCACATGTGGCCACAGTGTTTTCTTCAAACCCGGGCATCATACCCCTCCAGTGGAGACAAGCAATGGCCAACCCTCCTTATTCTTAGATGACCCAGAGAGCTATCATTCCAACCCACTTCAACCCTATGTAGGAATGATTTTAGAAAAGCTTTTACAAAGTGCATGCTCCCTTTGAGGCCAGTGACACCTTCCATCCCTCTAAGCCTGCTTCAGGATGGGCACAGACTTTGGTTATTGGCTACATACTACCCTGGTGACCAGCGGAGGCTAGCTAACTACAGGCCTTGGTAAGTGACTACATCCTACCCTGGTGAGAACGGAGGCTAGCCAACAACAGGCCTTTGTAAGTGGCTACATCCTACCCTGGTGACCCGTGGAGGCTAGCCGACCAAAGGCCTTGGTTAGTGGCTACATCCTACCCTGGTGATGCATGGGGCTAGCCAACCACAGGCCTTGGTTAGTGGCTACATCCTACCCTGGTGATGCGCGGAGGCTAGCCGACCACAGGCCTTGGTTAGTGGCTGCATTCTACCCTGGTGACCCGTGGGGGCTAACCGACCACAGGCCTTTGTAAGTGGCTACAACCTACCCTGGTGATGCGTGGGGGCTAGCCAACCACAGGCCTTGGTTAGTGGATACATCCTACCCTTGTGACGCGCAGTGGCTAGCTGACCACGGACCTTGGTTAGTGGTTACATCCTACTCTGGTGACACGCGAAGGCTAGCCGACCAGGGTAATGTCTGTGCCCCTGTCCTCTTGGACCCCTCTTGAACATCTTCCTAGTGTTTGACAGCATGGACTGTGCAGAGGATCAGACCGAAGGACTCTGACCCTAATGATCCTGTCTTGAAATGGATCTGCTCTTCCCCGGCTACTCTCCTCCCACCATTTGAATCTTCATCCAGACAAGTCCCCAGTGAAGCTCCCCAGATCAGTGCTTCCTCCTCTGCGGTTCAATCTCCACAGCCTTCTTTTGCCTTCCCAGTTAGGCCCCATGGGCATAAAATAAAATAAATAACACTATGAACAAAATCCACTTGTGCTCTGTTCTTCCTGTGAGTTCACTCTAAACTTTTACTGTGAATGGTGCATTTGTGGTCAGTTTGAAACTCTATTCGACTTGGAATAATCATCGGCAGCAAACTGGACATGACCCAGAGGTCAACGTCCTGCATCCTGCTTCCACACCCTGGAGATGCTGAGGAAACTCCCAAGCAGCACTAGAAAAACTGCCAGGCACGCACTAGTCATCGGCAGTTAGACTGTGGGACCACCCGCTTCGTCGGGATCACCAAACAACTCACTAGAAGAGTAAAATCCATCCAGAACTCTCTACCCAGACCGACCCTCAACCTCCCACACACAGCCAGTGACACCAGACGTCAAGGAACTACGCTGGCTCCGGATACACAATCGCACTCATTTCAAACTCCTCACACATTCAAGGCACTACACAACTCAGCCCCACCTACCTGAACAGTCGCATCTGCTTCCACCAGCCACCCAGACACTTCCGCTGCTCAGTACTCGCACACATCCCGCACGTACACACATCTCTAAAGCTCAATAAATCTACGGCACACGCGTGTTTCACAAACATCACTAACATGAAATGCTATCAGTTTTATGATTGCTACTATTTCTTATAATATTAATAATGATTAAAAAGGACCACTTCTCTGCTCAGTCTGCATGAGAAGAGCTTACCCCTAAAAGAAGAGTGGGGCATATTAGCAACAAATAGCGATATTTATCGCTAAATGAGCTTAGCGCATTTTTTTTATCGCCACGCATCGCCGGATATTATTGCTGAGATAACGTGCTGTTAACAACGTTTATCTCAAAAGCGATAAAATATCGGGCGATAGCGGCTCAATGCGTGAATATCGCTGGAAATTCAGCGATATTCAGGCATTATTGCTAATGGGGTCTTAACCTGAATATCCACCTCCCATTGGGAAAACAGATTAAGAAGTGGTCTGAGCAGGCGTTAGGTTTTGGCGATATTCGCGCTTAGCGCAAATTTTTTAATCGCTTCGCCTGCCTTGCTAATAGGTGATAGCTGTGTTAGCGACTGCTTTCAGTCGCTAACAGGTTGCTTACGCCCACTTTGCATGTCATTAGCGGTAAATATAGCTGACCTGCAAAGCGGGCCCCAAACCGGCCGCTATCGCCTAAAAGCTGTCGCTAACTGTTTTTAACGACAGCTTGCTAATAGGGCGATAAAATTATTGCCGCTTTTGTGGGGAAAAGTCCTGCTAAAGCTGCGATAATGCCCTTGATATTATGCCCCAGTGTTAGGGGGTGGAGTGAGGGGGAGAGGTGTGCGTTGCAAGGGGTTCACTTCACAGAAATACACAGCAAAAGACTTTTGACGAAGGGCCAGCACTTTCTTGCCCCTTTGAGACAGTCTGCTCTTACATCTCTATTTTGTGTACAAACACTGTAAATATAACATGTTATTATGACACCAAAGTCAGGCAAATAAACACACAAGAGAGGTTACGGAAGAGCGCCATGCCTTTATTTTATGAGAGAAACAGCAGCAGGAAACCATAAATCAGCAGTTTAATGTTGTGCCAGCAAAGTAAGCACTTCACAGAGCCTGAGCTGCAATCTATATGTCACGTTGCATCTGCAGACTGACAAAAGGACAACTTGATTCCATCAACACAATCTAATGGGAACCCAAAGGGTACAAAGTAAACATCCTCAAAATGCCATGACCTTTCCAAGCAGGTCATGCAAGCAGAGTCACCCATGATGAGAACATGACAGCCAATGGCTGAAGCGGGCTGATCCATCGACCCTCTCTTTCCATACCTCTAAATAGCTTTTTTGCAGTAGAGCAGCTTGTCCTCTGACTGGGGCTCATCCTGTAATAAGCCTCTGGTCCTCAAACCATGATCCTCAAGTTCAAGTTCAAGTTCAGAAATGTATACAATCCAAGCACCGTGGGCTTCGAGGTATGACCCCTATCCACCTGGGCTGGAAAGTGCGACTGGGACAGAAAGGTTGCTGCATTAGCAAATCAGATAGCTTGAAAAGGTGGGATACATTTGTAAATTGTGGCCCTTTTGAACTTGTAAAGTCACACTATATAGATGTTTTGCAAAGTATGGGGTGCTCCGTGCATTTGTGCTTGCTGCAGGCAATGATTGCGGTAACATCAGTGAAATCAATAGTAAAAGCCAGCCCACCAGACCATCAAACAGGCCCACAAACAGCCAAAACACCGGTCCACTCACTGAGTGGTCGGAACAACCGTTCGGGCACTGGCGGATTGTCCTACAGGCCAGTCCGACCCCACTGAGCAGTATGGCAGAAAATCATATAGAAAAGTATCAGATGACATACAAATATAATACCCAAAATATCAAGAAATATAATATCATGAAGGAAAGTATACATCTGGTAGTACAGATTTAATCTTCTTTTTATGTCTGATTTCTTTTTTTAAATAAAAGTTCAATAATATAAATAAAATATTTTACAGATAGAGTCAGAATTGCGAATCTCTAGATAGCAAAAAAATACATTTTTGAAAAGAATAATGAGGACAATCTAATAAATGACAGCAATGGATCCATCCAATATGAGGAAAACACGAGGCTTATGGAGATAAACTCCGCCCACTTGTCCATCAGATGTATTTCAGTCCCTCCCCTTCCTGCTGCACTTTTGAGAAGTGTTGTTCCCACCGTTCCCATATCTTAGGGTGCTTTTGAGGACAGCCTCTCTCTTCATAAATGAGTCTCTGCAAAGACCAGGGCACGAGTCGGGGGTACACACGGGTGGACGGCGTCCGTCCACTATTTTCACAGCGTGGACGCCCTCCACCCTGCCAAGAAGTTGGGCCCCACTAAAAAATATGCTGAATTTGTCCCGTGTAATTTGCAAACCCCGGAACACATTCAGCTCCGCCTGCATATGTTGTCTGCTTTAGATCCCCAACAATGTGCAGGCAGGGACGGGGCGTTCTGAGTTTAGACCAAAGGCCGAACTGGAGGGTCTTCAGGCCTCCTTTTGTTCCAGTCTCTAGGCTGGCAGCAGTCAGGAGCCTCACACCTGATGCAAATGAAGTGGAGGGGAAACAAAGGCTCGCACCTTGTTAGCGCTTCTAACATACTTAAGAGAGGCAGCTTATCACTTTGGTCAGTCCCAGTTTAGGAGACATGCATGCACTGCAAGAGGTCAGATGTGTTAATCTTTCCCAGTATTTACACAAAACAAATAGCATTTATATAGCGCTTACTACCCCAGAGGAGGCGTTGGAATAATTTAAGTACCACTATTTTTTCTTTTAAAGCACTATGGCTAGAGAAGTTTACTCTGACAAAAGGCAACACTGTTTTATGTATCGCTCACAAAAGTGTGATATTTCAGCCTAAATCAGGAGGGTTTCCCTTTATATTCAAAATATGCTCCAATGTACTCAAGAAAGACATGTTATACATATATGTGAGGGCTTAAGATCTGATGTCACTTCTTGTGATGTCACTTCCTGTGATGTCACACGCCGTGATTTCACGAGCCACAATGTCACATGCCATGATGTCACGCGACTCATGCGCCATGATGTCACACACCGTGATTCCACTTGCATTCTTATTAACTAGATTAGTCCCCCCCCCAACCACTTCTTTTTTTTAGGACTTGTACCTTGGCCAAGACAGAACTCTGCTTGTGGCGCCGAGCTGCCCACTCAGATTTACTATTCTTTATGGGATCTATGTCCTCTGAGGAGAGCTTCTAGATACTTGTAGTAACCAAGATGTATTGCTTATGGTACCCAGATCTCACCAATTGTAGTCTAGTCTTGGTAAACCAAATCAGCCAAGGCTGCAAAGGAAGGATCCCATCTTAACCTGACACTTACACACCGCTCCAGAAACGTAGGGGTGGAGTTAAGAGTAGTAAATCTGTACTTACTATAGACTTACCCTCACATTCTTGTGGGAGTCTATATGTGGATTGCACGATCTTTATTGTATGATATTCAACATGCGATATTCTGGCTAAATACCTTCCCCTGAACTCTTCTATAAGGACGTGTATCCTACCACCGTAGCCCAATAGCCCAATGACCCTAGCGCTCAGCCTTAAACGCTATCATCTTGAAACCAGGATCCTATGTTACTACCCTAACTTGTTCTCTCTGGCCTTAGGTTCTCTCCATACTCACATGGCCGTCGAGCCCTGTGATAGATGTTTTAAGTCTAGCGCCCATACTATGCCGCAAACCATTTGACCTTATTCACCTATTCCTAAGACCAAACTCTAGCCATCAGGCCTAGGCCAATGTATATGACTCTATCTATTTGGCCCTAATCTGTGATCCTCACCCCCTCACACTTGTCATCACACCCGGCCTCCTGGAATCCTGACAAAAAAAAGAATTAATCAAGGCCCTTCCTCATTGGCGTGTGGAGGTGATGAGGCTAGCTTCGGTGCGAGTGGCCACCGAGTTTCTGCTTTAGTGCTGTTACTCTTGGGCTACAAAGTCCCCTTTCCACCGGTGCTGCAGGTTGTTCGGACGTTCTCTTGTTGTCGGATGAGTGTGAGGTGTGTTAAGAGGCCTGGCATTATATTTACGATTGACATATATAGTGTCGTTGCCAACAGTGCGACTGTGGGAGAGGCCGTAGAGTGATGTTGGTGTCCATGAGATTGAGCCCTGGGGCTTCTTTCTAGTTGCCAGTCTTGTGCAGAGCTATGGACCAGTTTGTGAAGAAAGATTTGCTAGTTTAGTGGCCTTAGCTGTGTATATTGGGGAAATTGAGTCCATTTGTCAATGGCCGTGCCTTCGGCTGAGCCATCCCTTAGGAGAAACGTAGAGGAGGACATGTTGCAGGAGCACATGTTTGCCAGAGCTGGCAAAGGGATATTCCGGCATCAGAAGAGATAATATGTGGTTCATCGACGTTCGACCTCAGTCCTCTGAATGATGGGTTGGCCGACAAAGGTTGGGGATCACCTCTGACGTGAATCATTCAAGGGGGATTGACAATTGATGTTGAATACAATCATATGTTGGAGGGTCTACTTGTACCACTCCACGCAATGCCTGATGGGAGTTGGAGAGTGAGGGACATAATTAAACTCGCTGAGGTTGGCCAGAGAGGAAGGATGCTAACCACCGAAGGAAGGCGTGAATAACTCCTGTTGAAGGAGACACCGAACAAAGCTCTCATGATATCTGACCCCAGTACCTTGAGAGCAGCATCCTGACACTAACTCACTCATGCTAGCACCCTCAAACGAGCTCCCTGACTCAAGCACCTTACCCAGGCCTCATGGTTTTAGCAAGCAAAGCCTAGACTATGTGCCCAGGTCCACTGACACTACCGCTCCATCTCTGGAAAGCAACGGAGCGTGTTCTCTCTTCTTCATCCAATGCGACAGTCTTGCCCAGATGGTAGCAATGTTACTTGCTTCTTACTATGTCATAGAATGAGGCCCTGGGAGATTGACACGCTCTACTCCATGGAAATGGTCAAGGGATTTCAGGAAGTTTGCATTTCCACGAGAATTCACGGGAAATTACAGGATTTTAGCATTGCCAATTAAAGTAGCGGTTTTATCTGGAACAGGGACATTTTTGTTCTTTATTGAAAATTTGATTTGGTGTCTTACTTTTCAATCAGAAGTCGATTATTTTTGGGTAAAACATATCATTTTCAGTGAGAAAAAAAAAGAAAAATTAGCATTGAGTTCCATTGGATGGATATAGGGTTTACAGATCCCGGCCCTGGCTTTGTGCCCTTGGGGTCTTGTCTATCGCTCTCGCCTCATGTTTATTTCTTAATGTTAGGGACTTATGAAGCTCACGCCTTGTTCGTGGTAGCGCCAGTAGTGATGGACACCTGAGCACAAACTGCAAAGCGGGTGATACAGGGATGGCTTGGGAGGTGGGTAGCGGGGACTGAGGTGGCCTTGGGGGCAGTAGGAATCTAGCTGGCCCACGCATGCGCATTTGTGAGGAAGAAGTCGTGAGAAACCAGGAAGTGGGAGCCCTAGGACGCCACATCTCAGGTAAGACGTTTTCATTAGTTTTAAATGATTTTGGGCATTTAGAATAGGGCGGGAGGGAGGCGGGTGGTGTGTAGTGGGGCTACACGAAGTGTGTGTGTGTGCGTAGGTTTCCCCCCACTACGTGGTGCTTCACGTAGCCCCACTACGCCCACTCCGCTCAGGGTTAATTACTACCTACAGGTTACAGGTGAAAGGCACTACTACCCAATGGTGACTGATGACTGGTGGCTGGTGAGACAGGCACTACTACTTGCTGGTGACCGATGAAAGGCACTACTGCCCATTGGTGACCGGTGATGCAGGCAAGACTTAGGTTTCTTTTTTCATTGCAGCGCCGGCCCTCACTCAAGACTGCAGACAAGTCTCTATGGAGTCGTAATAGGCTCAAAAATCTAGCTGCACCCGACCCACGGTCCCAGAGGTAAAAAGCACCAGCCTTTATGCATCTTTGGGGCTTATTAATGGGCGGCTTGGGCCGCCTAAGCATCACTTTAGTTGACGCTACGTTGGCGCAGGCCTCTCAATCATATCTATGAGACAACGTAAAAAGCCACTCTGCGCGGCTCTGCGTGGCCTCACAGATATGGAGTAAAACAATGCAGACAAGTCGCGGACTTGCTTTACTCTGTGTCAAGGTGCCCCTTCCTGCACGAAAACAATCCGGCCTGCATTGCGTGTAGAAGTGTGGCTCACTGGTTAGAGGAGGCAGACCTGGAAGCAGAGGTCAGCCCGGGACCAGGGTTCAATTCCCGGCTCGGCGGGGTCTTGAGTCCTAAAATGTCCACGGACTCGATAATTCTCGCTTCGGTGCCTGACCTAATCATGAGTTCCCACTCTGCAACTCTGGGCATTAAGCTTGCTTAATCTCCACAACGGCCCCTCGCGGCGGGATGCCTGGCTTTCACCTTGCGGATACCCTGCTGGGGTTATCTCACAGGGGAATACCAGGACGGATTCCCTAAGCAAGCGCTTAGAAACCGCTCGGTGATTTGCGCTATATAAATTCCTGTACATTTACATTTGTGCAAATGTGCTTACATTGGTGCTAAGCAGATAATTGTGCACCCGCTCCAGGGGGTGAAGGACAGGAGTGCACCGTAGTTCATAAATACACTGTATTTCTGTCCTTTCGCATTGGCGAAGGGTAGCGCAGCTAGAAGACTTGTGGTGCTGCCCTCTGCCAGTTCCTCATAAATGAGGCCCATAGTGACTCCTACGAGAGCGCTGGCCCAGCGGGAGGAATCCAGAGTCGAGGGCAGGGAGCGCTGCAGCCGGGCATCCTGACCTAGTCCACCGCCGTCCCAAGCCCTGTGGCGCAGGAAGACGAGACTACACCTCCCCCTGGCTTTTAAAGTAGAGCTGAACTGAAGGTAGCAGCATACAGAGGCTGTGCTAGACTGGACCAAACGTGAGCGCAGGTCAGTCCATCTCCGAGTGAGTGGGGAGGTCATTTCTTCAACTCAATTCTGGAAACATAATCTACCGAATGTAAGAGCGACTGTGAGGCCTTGCATTGTATGGGCAGGACTGGTTTCTGCATGGTGAAAGAAAGAGGTGTTTGCATTGTGCTTGAGAGTCAGGCCTCTTCTCAGGCCCCTTCTCTCCTCATTTTAGTGGTTTTGCTGCAGTCTCAAGACCTGTTTAGAGTTGTGCATTACTCAAAAGGAGGTCATGTCTGACATTAATCACTTTACAGTGACGTCAGTGATTGATTTTACATCGTAAGAAAGTGTCACACATTTGGCAGCAGAGTGTCACTCATAAATACACCGGAAACATCGAAATGTCACACATGAGCAAACTGACACCTGGCAGCGACAACCACGTGACATCTAGAGTCTGCATCATGCTATCTAAGGCCCTTCCATGACGTCACAGACCTGGCGAGCGCTGAGAGGCTGAGAAGAGTTTGTGGTCCAAATTCACTCATGTGATGATGAAAAGCACCAACCATGGACTCGCCAGGAAATGCCCACCCTATGCCTCGCGCTGCGCTGAGAACGAACAGGAAGGGGTCCAGGAGGTTGATTCATCCTCTGCACCCACACCTGGGGGTGGCGGGGCCTCTCTGGACTGCCATGCGTCACAGCTGGAAAGGCACAGCCACATGTACGCTAAGAGCGATGCTGTTCTAGAGGAGGCGGCATCAGCGCCGCTGCCAAGGCGAGGGTGAGGTGGGCGCTTCTGCCAGAGGAAGGAACAGCAGATTCCGAACCGTGGGCCTCGGAGCTGGCACAGGCCCTGCGCCCTGCAATGCTGCATGCCAGCAGGAGCCCAGCAGCCAGCAGGGGGCCGCCAGACATGCCCACCCCCATAAACACATCATACCTAGCATTTGACAAATGGCGGCCCCCGCCACGTGCACACTCATCCATGACAACACTTCCGGGTCACTGGTGTCCTACTCACGCCTGGAGCCTGCGGGTACCAAGCAGGTGGATGGCTTTCCGAAGTCCAAGCCTGCTGCCTTTAGCTCCGTGCTCCTTAAAGAGTTACAACTCACCAGAAACGTTTGGAGTCGAGCTCACCTGGGGCACAAACACCTCCTGAACGGCGGAGGGAGGAGTTTTATGGCGGGAGAGTTAATTTCACAAGCCTGGTATTCTTCAGAGAAGTGTTTCTGTCTCCAGGCAACGACAAGGCAAGCCAAAGTGGGAAATTATACTGATAAGGCTTAGAAACAAGAAGCATTGTTAGCTGCAGATATTTAGGAAGTGAGTGAAAGGATTTATTTGTGTCACCCTCCGCGGAGTGACGTCTTTCCCCCGTTCCCGTCTCTGGAACATGGTCAGCCGTGTGAACTTTTAGCCAAAATGTACCCCCACCCGCCCAATGCTAGCAGCTTTGGTGCCGCGTCGCCCTATCGCGCCATCTGTGGGTCCCATTGGACCCTAAGGGGGTGATTCTGTATCAAGCGCTAGGTTCAACGTCCAGGTACCAGCCCAGCTGTGGGACAGAGACCGCCATCGCTGTAGGCTGTAGACTTAGGACAACATCTGGGACGCCAGGGCGGGGGCAGCACTCCTGCTAAGACTGGTATTCACCTCTGGACAATCACCAACATCCCAGGTGTGACACGTCATCATCACACCTGCATAGCAGGGGAGACATGGTACATATATCGAGAGAAGACCCAACACATGTCCCTCCTTCGAGGGACGCAGAGAGCAGACCACCAGAGCAACGAACAGCACACGTCCCTCCTTTGAGGGATGCAGAGAGCGGACCACCAGAGCAACGAACAGCATATGTCCCTCCTTCGAGGGACGCAGAGAGCGGACCACCAGAGCAACGAACAGCACATGTCCCTCCTTCGAGGGACGCAAAGAGGGATACAGAGAGCAGACCACCAGAGCAACAAACAGCACATGACCCTCCTTCGAGGGACGCAGAAAGTGGACCACCAGAGCAACAAACAGCACATGTCCCTCCTTCGAGGGACGCAGACAGGGATACAGTGGGCGGACCACCAGGGCAACAAACAGCACATGACCCTCCTTCAAGGGACGCAGAGAGCGGACCACCAGAGCAACGAACAGCACATGTCCCTCCTTCGAGGGACGCAGAGATCGGACCACCAGAGCAACAAATAGAACATGTCCCTCCTTCGAGGGACGCAGAGAGCTGGCCACCAGAGCAACGAACAGCATGTGTCCCTCCTTCGAGGGACGCAGAGAGCGGACCACCAGAGCAACGAACAGCACATGTCCCTCCTTCAAAGGATGCAGAGAGGGATACAGAGAGCGGACCACCAGAGCAACGAACAGCACATGTCCCTCCTTCGAGGGACGCAGAGAGGGATACAGAGAGCGGACCACCAGAGCAACAAACAGCCGTTGTCCATCCTTCGAGGGACGCAGAGAGGGATACAGAGAGCAGACCACCAGAGCAACGAACAGCACATGTCCCTCCTTCGAGGGACGCAGAGAGCGAACCACCAGAGCAACAAACAGCACATGTCCCTCCTTCGAGGGACACAGAGAGGGATACAGAGAGCGGACCACCAGAGCAACAAACAGCACATGTCCCTCCTTCGAGGGACGCAGAGAGGGATGCAGAGAGCGGACCACCAGAGCAACGAACAGCACATGTCCCTCCTTCGAGGGACGCAAAGAGGGATACAGAGAGGGGACCACCAGAGCAACGAACAGCAAATGTTCCTCCTTCGAGGGGTGCAGAGAGGGATACAGAGAGTGGACCACCAGAGCAACGAACAGCACATGTCCCTCCTTCGAGGGAGGCAGAGAGGGATACAGAGAGCGGACCACCAGAGCAACAAACAGCACATGTCCCTCCTTCGAGGGACGCAGAGAGGGATACAGGGAGCGGACCACCGGAGCAACGAACAGCACATGTCCCTCCTTCGAGGGACGCAGAGAGGGATACAGAGAGCGGACCACCGGAGCAACGAACAGCACATGCCCCTCCTTCGAGGGACGCAGAGAGGGATACAGAGAGCGGACCACCAGAGCAACAAACAGCACATGTCCCTCCTTTGAGGGATACAGAGAGCAGACCACCAGAGCAACGAACAGCACATGTCCCTCCTTCGAGGGACGCAAAGAGGGATACAGAGAGCGGACCACCAGAGCAACGAACAGCAAATGTCCCTCCTTCGAGGGGCGCAGAGAGGGATACAGAGAGTGGACCACCAGAGCAACAAACAGCAAATGTCCCTCCTTCGAGGGACGCAGAGAGGGATGCAGGGAGCGGACCACCAGAGCAACGAACAGCACATGTCCTTCCTTTGAGGGACGCAGAGAGGGATACAGAGAGCGGACCACCAGAGCAACGAACAGCACATGTCCTTCCTTCGAGGGACGCAGAGAGGGATACAGAGAGCGGATCACCAGAGTAACGAACAGCACATGTCCCTCCTCCGAGGGACGCAGAGAGGGATACAGGGAGCGGACCACCGAAGCAACGAACAGCACATGTCCCTCCTTCGAGGGACGCAGAGAGGGATACAGAGAGCGGACCACCGGAGCAACGAACAGCACATGCCCCTCCTTCGAGGGACGCAGAGAGGGATACAGAGAGCGGACCACCAGATCAACGAACAGCACTTGTCCCTCCTTTGAGGGATATAGAGAGCAGACCACCAGAGCAACAAACAGCACATGTCCCTCCTTCGAGGGATGCAGAGAGGGATACAGAGAGCGGACCACCAGAGCAACGAACAGCAGATGTCCCTCCTTCGAGGGACGCCGAGAGGGGACCACCAGAGCAATGAACAGCACATGTCCCTCCTTTGAGGGATACAGAGAGCAGACCACCAGAGCAACGAACAGCACATGTCCCTCCTTCGAGGGATGCAAAGAGGGATACAGAGAGCAGACCACCAGAGCAACGAACAGCACATGTCCCTCCTTCGAGGGACGCAAAGAGGGATACAGAGAGCGGACCACCAGAGCAACGAACAGCACATGCCCCTCCTTCGAGGGACGCAGAGAGGGATACAGAGAGCGGACCACCAGATCAACGAACAGCACTTGTCCCTCCTTTGAGGGATACAGAGAGCAGACCACCAGAGCAACGAACAGCACAAGTCACTCCTTCGAGGGACGCAGAGAGCGGACCACCAGAGCAACGAACAGCACATGTCCTTGTTCGAGGGTCGCAGAGAACAGGGTACCAGTGAGGGTACAATGCATATCTTTCCTTTAGGATAGTTGTATTTAAAATACCATTTTATTTTCTGCTTCTCGCACTGCGAGAAAGTAGTGGGGCGGTGCTCCAACGCTTTAATGAAGCAGCCGCCACCTGACTCCATGGATCTGGAAGAGGGCTTTGTGCTCACCGAGGCCTCCAAGTGTGCTCTGAGGGAGCTCTCCTGCGCTCCACAACCGTGTGATCGGGCCCCCGGTGTGGGGTCTGCTAAAGTTCAAGGGCACCTACACCCCCTGCAGTTTATGGAGGTTCGTCATGGAAACAGGGCTTCTGAGAAGAAGAAACAGCTCGGCTCTCATTTCTGGCCACCGCTGCTCTTTCTTCGTAGACCTGCTCCGGCAGGGGCGTCATATGGGGCGGTGGGTCTAGGAGAGGCAAGAGGACTCCGTGGTTAGGAAGGAAGGCGAGGAAGGGACTGGAGGTAACGAGGGTCTCGTGTGGCCCATAAAAGGCCTGGCGCATGGAGTCCTGCTGGGGGTGAGATGCCTCTCATGTACAGGGAGGAAGTTCAGGGCATGATTGGGGCTGCTGTATTCAAGGCTCTACAGGCACATCCTGGAAAGCATGTTGGGCCTTCCCGCCCTCGGATTGTGGACCCTGGGGATGCTGTGTCTCTTTCGGATGCGGACGGCCCTTCCACCCCCTCTGGCGGGAAGTATGTCTCCAGGGAGGGGATGTGGGACATTTTGGTGCAGACCCGGGACAACTTGGGGTTTCCTGCCTACCAGCATGGTGAGGGGGGCGTGGGTGTTTCCCCAGTATCTCAGACCCTCTAGGTTGGGCATGCCTTTTCAGGGCTCGGTACGAGAGATGGTTATGTGGGAGTGGAAGGAGGTGGGCAAGGTACAGGCCACTCGCTTTGGTGGAGGAAGATGACCCTTTGCCCACTCTGAGCGGTTGGATTCCGTTCTGGCTACCTTGATTGGGAGGATTGCCATTAACCCGGAGGACGGTACCTCGGCTAATGCCACTCACAAGAAGATGATTCAATACTTAAAAACATACAGCTAACAGCAAAAAGAATGAGGGACGCAAGGACTGATAGGGAATCTACATTCATTCACCCAAACTTACTCATTTCATAACCCACCTGAAACATTCAACCCACTAAATACACACACACAAAGGGAAAAGCAAAACTCCACTTAAGGAGCAACTGAACTGCCAACACAAACAGTTCCACCTATTAATTTTTTCTATGGATACTCTGTATTAATCAATTCAACTACATCACTTATTCACAAAGCAATCCAAATGAATCAAAGTGACATTGTCACAATCAATTAACAAAAAACTGTTTGGCAGAACCGAAGGTCTACGTGCTTCGAATCCCTTTGATCTTGGGAATCTCCTCAGGACCACAAAAATCTGAAAAAAGAAAAAAGAATATGTCTGACCAAAACCTATTCAAAATACCACCAAGCGCTCACCACTAGACTGCCACTTCAGCTCACCAGTACAGCTGATCTCACAATATCTTAGATCCCCGAATAATCTTTTTCAAAAGTTCTGAAGAAAGAAGAGGGAGGGGGTGGAAAGATAGCCAGAGAAAACGGAACCATAAGTATGTCTTTTTTTAGCTACGGTATAACGTGCCCCTGTGGAATGCTCAAAATTGGCAAAACCAGCCAAAAAGTGCGCCAAAGATGGCGATCCTTCGTGCAGAGTTCATTCACCCCTATTTGGACGATCTCTTGATTCATGTGGCAGAAGAGTCTCTTTTTGTTGCTAAGGTTGTAAGGGTCTTGGTGGTTCTGCAGGGACACAGATTTCTGGTCAATTGGGGTAAATCTTCTTTGGCCTACTCTCAGGACATGGTCTTCATTGGGGCTTGGTTTCAGACTCTCGAAGGGCGTGTTACTGTATACGAAAGGAGATTGGTCACATTGCAGGCGCAAGTTCAGCCCTTGTTGAGGGTGTAGCTGCATTTGGCTTCGGTGGTGCCCATTTTCACCTTCTTTGCCTGCCCAACTGGATTCTGGCTTTGGGGTCTCCAGGGGCCCAGAGTCTGCCGGCTCCACTACGGATGACGGACAAGATCCGTGAAGATCTCTCCTGGTGGCTCAGCTCGGAGCAGCTCCTGACCAGGGTCTCATTGTCTCTCCCCGCTCCACTGGTGGCAGCGTCAGACGTCAGATGCCTGCCTGCCTGGTTGGGGTGCATGGTTGAGGGGCAGAGCAGGTTCAGGGGTGCTGGTCTCTTCAGGACTCATGGAGGTCTTCAAATTGGAGGGAGATTATGGTGATATGAGTCGCTCTGCTCCATTTTCAGGATGCTCTAAGGCGAGAGATGGTGGTTGTTCGGACGGACAATCTGGTGGCAAAGTCCTACGTCAACGGGCAAGGGGGACCAGGTCCAGGTCCCTGAACTTGATGGTCAGAGACATTTTCCTTCGGGTCCAGGACTGGGTTCTGGGGCTGAGTGCTCTTTACATTCAGAGGGTGGAGAATGTCTACGCAGATCTGTTGGGCAGGGATACTCCCTTGTCCAAGGATTTCTCCCTGCTTCCCAGTTTGTTCCACCAGTTGGTGGTTTGAAGGGACCTTCCGGTGGTGGACCTGATTGTGGGTCCAGGGAATGCCAAGGTGTCTCTGGGTCGGTGTCACCGGACTTGGGGTATATACGGCTTGACACGTCCTTGACCTCTGGCCTGCTCTACGCTTATCCTCCGTTCCAGCTGGTCTGGGCCTTTCTGGTTCGGGTCCCTAGGCAGCTGGTGCAGGTGGTGTTGATTGTGACCAGGTGGCCTCATACGAATTGTCTTGGATTTGTTGAAGTGCAACCTGGAGTGGGTCCTTCCTTTGGTTCCATCTCCGCTGGTTTTATATCAGACACTGAAGAGCATTTTCCGCCTGGAGTGATAGGAAGCAAAGTGGATCCAACTGTGTCTGATCTCTTTTTGGTTCTGCAGTTCCTGCTGGGTGGTGCCCAGTTTGGTTTGTCAGTTGCTATGCTGCGATGCAGTGGGTGGCCATTCAGACATTTAGGTGTTCGTAGCGCAATTTTGCAGGATGAGGGGGTGCGAAATGCTTCATTTTTTTCAGAGTCTTTTGAACCTTTTTCCTCGTGCTGTTCGTTTCCATGTTGGAATTTACAGTTCGTCTTGGATGTTTTGAGGGGTCCTCCTTTTGAGTCTCTGGAGGAACTGGAGTTAAAGTTCTTGGCTTTCAAGGGTTGTTTTTCGTAGGCATCACATCTTCTAGGCAGTTGGAGGAGTTGGGGCCATGTCCTGCTGTAAGTATCCTTTCTGCAAGATCTTTTTGGACCTGGTGGAGCTGTTGTTGGTTCCATCTTTTGTCCCTAAAGTGAATTCAGTTTGTCATTTCAGCCTTGTCCTCTATGAATGAATAAGGGAATTGTGGTGTGATTTTGGGCACAATATTAAAGTGTGTTCCCCTTCACTCAGTTCTCTATCTCTATTTTGCTTGCTATTTCCTCATTGGTTAAGAAGGAAGGCGAGGGAGGGACAGGAGGTAATGCGTCCATGACTTACTGATAATGGGCTTAGTCCAAGTCCAACTACATACAGGAGGGGATGGGGGGGGTGGTAGGCTTGGGTGGGTCATGGGGAGGCAGGGGGCATCATTGTTTAAGAAGGAAGGCGAGGAAGAAGGGCTGTGAGTAATACCATTATCAGTAAATAATGGACGCATTTTGGTCGGCACGGGGAGATGACGTGATTTGCCCAGGATGTTGAGCATCGCTGCCGAGACCCGAACCCAGTTCCCCAGCCTTGAGGTCGGCCGCTCTAGCCGTTTAGCCACATCTTCTCCACTTCTGCCAATAAATGGGCCACCATCTCCCCATCACGGTCCTCCCTCTCGGAGAGCGTTGCTTCCTCTAAAAGAGCCGCCCTTCGGTCAAAATATTGTGATTCACGTCTGGTAGGAACTAATTTAATTATTCACACACGGAAAACATTAACATCTGCTTAAAATGCTCTCAGCGCTTTACATGATTGAATGTAAAATTAATAACGAGGAGTGACGCCGAGGAACGCTTGCTTATTATTGGCGCCAGGAGCAACGTTTGCTTTTACACTTAAAAGTTAGCGGGTTAACTCGGTCGAGCCTCACCGTGAAATAAATTAATAACCGAGAGAATCTGTGAAGTCTGAGAGTATTTAAAACTCTGCCAGGGACTTGAGGATTTTAGAATTCCAGTGGGGCCGTTTGAAAGCGAGAATCACAGCGTAGGTGCAGGAGGGGAGGGGGGGCGACTAGAAGTTGGATTGACACCTGGAAAAGGTATAACGGATGCACGTGGACCTGTGAATTCAAGGCTCTCGGTTTGAAACCACGTGTGAGACACACAAACACACAACTCACACAGACACAAGAAAAGCGCACAACCCACCCACATCTGCAAGTCAAACACATCCCACGCACTTCTACCTTACTCCAGCCCAGGACTGGAGTACACACATCTCTTTTCGCTTTGGGTAATCAACTGATGGCCTTCAAGATGGTGGGGGTAGAGGGGTAGGGGGGGAGGGCAGGGGCGCAACTAGGTCTTAATTTCGGGGGGGGGCTAACATGGCAGGTGAAGGGGCGTGGCTAATGTTAATCAATGGGGCGGAGCTAAAATGGCCATCACAATGCATGTCTTTGCAACGCGGTTGTAATAACTCAACAACTCAAGTGCTGTTACAACACAATACCATTACAATGCAAACTCTTACCACGCATACGCATATGCCTTTACAACAAAAGCATATGCGTGGTGAAAGTTTGTTTTAAAATATAACTATGTTACAGTATAAACGCTACATATATATATGTATATAGGTTTATATATCCCTGTAAATGGGTTATTTTTTTTGTAACATGTATATATATATATATATATATATATATATATATATATA
Source organism: Lissotriton vulgaris (assembly GCF_964263255.1). NCBI lineage: Eukaryota > Metazoa > Chordata > Amphibia > Caudata > Salamandridae > Lissotriton > Lissotriton vulgaris. The sequence goes on along the minus strand of NC_141699.1, from coordinate 32,083,513 downwards.
TATATATATATATATATACACACACACACACACACACCCACCCACCCACATTTCCTTAAAACCCTACAACCCTTCAACTCATACCAACCCTAAAATTGCCCCCCTGGCACCCCAAAGCCTATACCTACCCTGAACCCTAAAATTAACCCAAAACTCATACCCACACTGAACCCCAAAATTACTCCTGGCACCCTAAAACCCATTACCACCCTGAACTCTGAAATTACCCCCTGACACCCCAAAACCCATACCCACCCTGAACCCTAAAATTACCCCTGGCACCCCAAAACCCATACCCACCTGAACCCTAAAATTACCCCTGGCACCCCAAAACCCATACCCGCAGTGATCCCTAAAATTACACCCTTGCCCCCCAAACCCATACTCACCCTGAATCTTAAAATTACCACTAGCACACCAAAACACATACCCACGCTGAACCCTAAAATTAACCCCCTCACACCCTAAAACCCATACCCGCCCTGAACCCTAAAATTACACCTGGTACCCCAAAACCCATACCCATCCTGATCCCTAAAATTACCCCCCCCCAGGCACCCCAAAACCCTTACCCACCCCACACCCTAAAATTACCCCCTGGGACCCCTAAACCCATTACCACCCTGAACCCTAAAATCCCCCCCCTGGAGCCCCAAAACACATACCCGCCCTGAACCCTAAAATTACCCCTGGCACCCCAAACCCCATACCCACCCTGAACCCTAAAATTACCCCTGGCACCCCAAAACCCATACCCGCAGTGATCCCTAAAATTACACCCTTGCCCCCCAAAACCCATACTCACCCTGATTCCTAAAATTATCCCCCCCCCGGCACCCCAAAACCCATACCCACCTCACACCCTAAAATTACCCCCTGGCACCCCAAAATCCATTACCACCCTGAACCCTAAAATCAACCCCCTGGAGCCCCAAAACCCATACCCGCCCTGAACCCTAAAATTACCCCTGGCACCCCAAAACCCATACCCACCCTGAACCCTAAAATTGCCCCCTGGAACCCCAAAACCCATACCCGCTCAGAACCCTAAAATTACCCCCTGGCACCCCAATCCGTAACCCACCCTGAACCATAAAATTACTCACTGGCACCCTAAAACCCACACCCACCCTGAACTCTAAAATTACCCACTAGCACCCCCAAAAAAATGAACACTACAAACTTACACTACATTTGCATATTTGGAGGGGACTGTCCTCTTTGACGTTTCTATGTATGTAAGTCAAGAACAACATTCAAAGTAACCTAGACATGCAGGCAGTAGGTAATGCTGTGCTGAGAAATGCATTAAAGTTACTGGGACTTACATAAATAAAAAACTGCTGCCTGCTCCTCTGATACTATACTGTGGAGGCTGGCTGATCAGCAGCACTGTGTCCTGGCATCCAGCCCCTCGAAGGTCTCAGAGTAGATAGGTGGGGGTCAAATGGCTCCTGGATTCTCCTTGCCTGGGCCTCCTCTGCTTCTTCCCTGGTGCCCTTGGATGCGAAAATAGAAAGATCCATGGCCCTGTTCACCATTTATCTGGTGAGCAGCGCCTTGGATGTGAATTCCATCCAAGTACACAGACAGCAGGGGCAAAGGGATGGCCAGTGCAGGTGATGCTTTTCCTTTGTAAATTCATTCCTGCTGGCGTCATAGCCCAGGGGTTGCTGTCTGCGCACTTGTATGAAATACACATCTATGCAAGTGCACAGACAGCACCCCATGGGCTATGACGCCAGCAGAAATTCCTTTACAAAGGAAAAGCATCACCTTAACTGGCCAGCCCTTTCCCCCTGCTGTGCACTTCACACCCCATGCTCACAAGCGATCAAGTGCTTAGGTGAAATCCCTGCCTTCAGGCAAGGATTTCACCTCGCGGCGCCACCGTAAAGGAAAACAAGAGGTGGGGGCAGGAGGTCACTCACTGAAGCAGAGGCTGGCTGGCTCGGGCTGCTGGGCCTCTCAGAAAGCATTAAAAAAATCATTCTCCGATCGGATGCTATCTTGCACCATTTCAGTGCGTGTAATCTTAGCCCGGGCAGAGGAGGCGACGGGGGGGGGGGGGGGGGGGGGCTGAAGCCCGGTGAGACCAATGGGTGTTGCGCGCCTGGGGGAGGGGCTGTAGGAAAGGGTTGATCCAGGAAGACATATATTTTCTCCTCAGAGACAGAAGAATACACAGAAATTGCGTTTATAGAGAGGATTCAGTTCCTCTGTGCGTAATTCTCACCCACGGAGAGCTCCCCACACGCACTGGTACCCCCCGGAAGGACAGTCCCGTGATTCTCCCTGGAACCATCATGGAAAGATGCTCAGGGCGCAGCCTCTCCATGCAGGTTTCAGTCGGAGTTTGTAAGCAGTGTGAAACAGTAGCTACCCTGGGACATAGATGAAAGTATCCAAGTGTAGTTTTAAACATCCCTTTGCCCTTTATTTGTGGGTAGGCCCTACAGGTTGTGACGTACCCGCTGGGAGACCCTCGGATCCTCGCACAGGGGGCTGCTGTCCGTCCCGCCTGTAGTAGAAGCATCTTCTGGGACACAGTAGGAGCCGGGCTGAGGAGCATCTTGTGGAAGGAAAGCCTGAAGACCAAGCCCCCTCAGTAGCAGGGGCCTGTAACGTGAGGCAATGTCTGGCTATCAGTCATGTGCAGGGGCTGTAAACATGGGGCATATTTACGAGTTCTGGCGCATCTCTGCATATCAGCAGAGATGCGCCAGAACAAATGCGTCACGCAAAACTACCCTTGCGTCACGGCAGATGCGCCGCATTTACAATGCAGCGCGCATTGGCGCAAGGGTAGGAAGATTCGGGACACATCTCGTGACGTAAGAGCGGCGCATCTCTGGAGTCGCGTCGCAAGCGCGACGCAACTCCAGCAATGCTCAGGGCTGCCCAATACTTAACATGCTGCGTCAGTCCTTACGCCTGCTTCAAGCAGGCGTAAGGAATTGACGTAGCATCGTCGCGGTAGTGCCTGCGTGAAATCTTGTAGATTTCACGCAGGCACTTTTGCGAGGCGCACAGGCACCGGAATGCCCACCCTGCGTGGGAACACCCCCATTCTGGCGCTAGGCTTTATAACGTGACGCATCTCCCTAGATGCGTCACGTTGTGAATGCCTCGCAGGGATGTGCCACGTTTACACCGCTGTTGCGTCACGCAAGGCAGCGTAAACGTGGCGCAAGGGGCTTGTAAATCTGCCCCTAAATCTAAATGTGGTCCGGGATCAGTGGAGCCAGCACCCGGGTTTGAGGTTCCGGGTGTGGACTCCGGGGTCCTGTTTTGGATTCGTGGTTCGGAAAGAATTGTCTGGTCCTAGTCCAGAGCCTGCAGCAGCCATCGCAGTGCAGGTCAAGCAGGGGGTGGTCGGCAGCGGAGGGGACGGTAACTTCTGCCCCATACACAAATCCTGGGTGCAAGCTTCACAGGCTCAAGGGGCCGGGCCACGAAGGTGCTAGTACTACCCGCCCGGTATACTTTCACTGGGTGCAAGCTTCACCGACTCAAGGGCATGGCCACAGAGGTGCTAGTACCACCCGCCCGGTATACTATCACCGGGTGGAAGCTTCACAGACACAAGGGGCCTGGCTTTAGAGGTGCTAGTACCTCGCGCCCTGTATACTATCACCGGGTGCAAGCTTCACCGACTCAAGGGGCCTGGCTGCAGAGGTGCTAGTACCACCCGCCCGGTATACTATCACCGGGTGCAAGCTTCACCGACTCAAGGGGCCTGGCTTTAGAGGTGCTAGTACTTCCCGCCCGGTATACTATCACCGGGTGCAAGCTTCACAGGCTCAAGGGGCCTGGCTGTAGAGGTGCTAGTACCACCCGCCCGGTATACTACCAACGGGTGCAAGCTTCACCGACTCAAGGGGCCTGGCTGTAGAGGTGCTAGTACCACCCGCCCGGTATACTACCAACGGGTGCAAGCTTCACCGACTCAAGGGGCCTGACTGCAGAGGTGCTAGTGCCACCTACCCGGTATGCTACCACCGGGTGCAAGCTTCACCGACTCAAAGGCCTGGCCACGGAGGTGTTAGTACCAAACGCCCGGTATACTATCACCGGGTGCAAGCTTCACCGACTCAAGGGGCCTGACTGCAGAGGTGCTAGTGCCAACTGCCCGGTATGCTACCACTGGGTGCAAGTTTCACCGACTCAATGGCCTGGCCACGGAGGTGCTAGTGCCACCCGCCCGGTATACTACCACCGGGTGCAAGCTTCACCGACTCAAGGGGCCTGACTGCAGAGGTGCTAGTGCCAACTGCCCGGTATGCTACCACTGGGTGCAAGTTTCACCGACTCAATGGCCTGGCCACGGAGGTGCTAGTGCCACCCGCCCGGTATACTACCACCGGGTGCAAGCTTCACCGACTCAAGGGCCTGGCCACGGAGGTGCTAGTACCACCCGCCAGGTATACTATCACCGGGTGCAAGCTTCAAAGACTCAAGGGGCCTGGCTGCAGAGGTGCTAGTGCCAACTGCCCGGTATACTACCACCGGGTGCAAGCTTCACCGACTCAAGGGCCTGGCCACGGAGGTGCTAGTACCACCCGCCAGGTATACTACCACCGGGTGCAAGCTTCACCGACTCAAGGGGCCTGACTGCAGAGGTGCTAGTGCCAACTGCCCGGTATGCTACCACTGGGTGCAAGCTTCACCGACTCAAAGGCCTGGCCACGGAGGTGTTAGCACCAAACGCCCGGTATACTATCACCGGGTGCAAGCTTCACCGACTCAAGGGGCCTGGCTGCAGAGGTGCTAGTGTCACCTGCCCGGTATACTACCACTGGGTGCAAGCTTCACCGACTCAAGGGGCCTGGCTACAGAGGTTCTAGTACTACCCACCTGGTATATTATCACTGGGTGCAAGCTTCACCAACTCAAGGGGCCTGGCTACAGAGATGCTAGTACAACCCGCATGGTATAATACCACCGGGTGTAAGGCTCATGGACAGAGGTGAGGGGGCTAGTACCATTAGTGTGGTACATCACCGCCATTGTGCAAGCTTTATAGTTTCAAGGGGTCTGGCTGCAGCGGGTGCTAGTACATTCAGCCTGGTACACCACTGGAGGGTGCAAGCTTCATGGACTAAATGGATCCGGGTGCAGAGGTGCTAGTGTCATCAGCCTGGTACACCACCAGAGGGTGCAAGCTTCATGGACTCAAGGGATCCGGGTGCAGAGGCACTAGTGTCATCAGCCTGGTACACCACCAGAGGGTGCAAGCTTCATGGACTCAAGGGATCCGGGCGCAGAGGCGCTAGTGCCATCAGCCTGGTACACCACCCCAGGGTGCAAGCTTCATGACCTCAAGGGATCCAGACGCAGAGGCGCTAGTGCCATCAGCCTCATACACCACCAGAGGGTGCAAGCTTCATGGACACTAGGGATCCGGGGGCAGAGGCGCTAGTGCTGTTAGCCTTGTACACCACCCCAGGGTGCAAGCTTCGTGGACTCAAGGGATCCGGGTGCAGAGGCGCTAGTGCTGTCAGCCTTGTACACCACCCCAGGGTGCAAGCTTCATGGACTCAAGGGATCCGGGTGCAGAGGTGCTAGTACCATCAGCCTGGTACACCACCCCAGGGTGCAAGCTTCATGGACTCAAGGGACCCGGGTGCAGAGACGCTAGTGCCATCAGCCTGGTACACCACCCCAGGGTGCAAGCTTCGTGGACTCAAGGGATCCGGGTGCAGAGGCGCTAGTGCTGTCAGCCTTGTACACCACCCCAGGGTGCAAGCTTCATGGACTCAAGGGACCCGGGTGCAGAGACGCTAGTGCCATCAGCCTGGTACACCACCCCAGGGTGCAAGCTTCATGGACTCAAGGGACCTGGGTGCAGAGACGCTAGTGCCATCAGCCTGGTACACCACCCCAGGGTGCAAGCTTCATGGACTCAAGGGACCCGGGTGCAGAGACGCTAGTGCCATCAGCCTGGTACACCACCCCAGGGTGCAAGCTTCATGGACTCAAGGGATCCGGACACAGAGACGCTAGTGCCATCAGCCTGGTACACCACCCCAGGGTGCAAGCTTCATGGACTCAAGGGATCCGGGTGCAGAGATGCTAGTGTCATCAGCCTGGTACACATCAGAGGGTGCAAGCTTCATGGACTCAAGGGATCCGGGCGCAGAGGCGCTAGTGCCATCAGCCTGGTGCACCACCCCAGGGTGCAAGCTTCATGGACTCAAGGGATCCGGGGGCAGAGGCGCTAGTGCCATCAGCAGGGTACACCACCCCAGGGTGCAAGCTTCATGGACTCAAGGGATCCGGGTGCAGAGGTGCTAGTACCATCAGCCTGGTACACCACCCCAGGGTGCAAGCTTCATGGACTCAAGGGACCCGGGTGCAGAGACGCTAGTGCCATCAGCCTGGTACACCACCCCAGGGTGCAAGCTTCATGGACTCAAGGGATCCGGACACAGAGACGCTAGTGCCATCAGCCTGGTACACCACCCCAGGGTGCAAGCTTCATGGTCTCAAGGGATCCGGGTGCAGAGGGGCTAGTACCATCAGCCTGGTGCACCACCCCAGGGTGCAAGCTTCATGTACTCAGGGGATCTGGGCACAGAGGCGCTAGTGCCATCAGCCTCGTACACCACCAGAGGGTGCAAGCTTCATGGACTCAAGGGACCCGGGTGCAGAGACGCTAGTGCCATCAGCCTGGTACACCACCCCAGGGTGCAAGCTTCATGGACTCAAGGGATCCGGACACAGAGACGCTAGTGCCATCAGCCTGGTACACCACCCCAGGGTGCAAGCTTCATGGACTCAAGGGATCCGGGTGCAGAGGGGCTAGTACCATCAGCCTGGTGCACCACCCCAGGGTGCAAGCTTCATGGACTCAAGGGATCCGGGTGCAGAGGCGGCAGTCCCATCAGCCTGGTACACCACCACTGGGTTCAAACTTCATGGTCTCAAGGGATCTGGTTGCAGAGGCGCTAATGCCATCAGCCTGGTACACCACCACTGGGTGCAAGCTTCATGGACTCAAGGGATCTGGGTGCAGAGGGGCAAGTGCTCTTGCTAGTGCTAGTGCCATCAGCCTGGTGCACCATCCCAGGGTGCAAGCTTCATGGACTCAAGGGATCCGGGTGCAGAGGCGGCAGTCCCATCAGCCTGGTACACCACCACTGGGTTCATACTTCATGGTCTCAAGGGATCTGGGTGCAGATGTGCTAGTACCGCACAACTGGTACATCACGACTGGGTGCAAGCTTAATGAACTAAAGGGATCCGGGTGCAGTGGTGCTAGTACCACCAGCCTGGCATATCACCACAGAATGCATGCTTCTTGGACTCAAGGGATCCGGGTGCAGAGGTGCTAGTGTCATCAGCCTGGTACACCACCAGAGGGTGCAAGCTTGATGGACTCAATGGATCTGGGTGCAGAGGCGCTAGTGCCATCAGTCTCGTACACCACCAGAGGGTGCAAGCTTCATGGACTCAAGGGATCCAGGTGCAGAGGCGCTAGTGCCATCAGTCTCGTACACCACCAGAGGGTGCAAGCTTCATGGACTCAAGGGATCCGGTTGCTGATGCGCTAGTGCCATCAGCCTGGTACACCACCAGAGGGTGCAAGCTTCATGGACTCAAGGGATCCGGGTGCAGAGGCGCTAGTGCCATCAGCCTGGTGCACCACCCCAGGGTGCAAGCTTCATGGACTCAAGGGATCCGGGGGCAGAGGCGCTAGTGCCATCAGCAGGGTACACCACCCCAGGGTGCAAGCTTCATGGACTCAAGGGATCCGGGCACAGAGGCGCTAGTGCCATCAGGCTGGTACACCACCAGAGGGTGCAAGCTTCATGGACTCAAGGGGTCCGGGTGCAAAGGTACTAGTACCATCAGCCTGGCATAGCTCCACAGATTGCAAGCTTCATGGACTCAAGGGATCCGGGCACAGAGGCGCTAGTGCTGTCAGCCGGGTACACCACCCCAGGGTGCAAGCTTCATGGACTCAAGGTATCCGGGTGCAGAGGCGGCAGTCCCATCAGCCTGGTACACCACCACTGGGTTAAAACTTCATGGTCTCAAGGGATCTGGTTGCAGAGGCGCTAGTGCCATCAGCCTGGTTCACCACCACTGGGTGCAAGCTTCATGGACTCAAGGGATCTGGGTGCAGAGGGGCTAGTGCTCTTGCTAGTGCTAGTGCCATCAGCCTGGTGCACCATCCCAGGGTGCAAGCTTCATGGACTCAAGGGATCCGGGCGCAAATGCGCTAGTGCTGTCAGCCTGGTACACCACCCCAGGGTGCAAGCTTCATGGACTCAAGGGATCCGTGTGCAGAGGCGGCAGTCCCATCAGCCTGGTACACCACCATTGGGTTCAAACTTCATGGTCTCAAGGGATCTTGGTGCAGATGTGCTAGTACCGCACAACTGGTACATCACGACTGGGTGCAAGCTTAATGAACTAAAGGGATCCGGACACAGAGACGCTAGTGCTGTCAGCCTGGTACACCACCCCAGGGTGCAAGCTTGATGGACTCAATGGACCCGGGTGCAGAGACGCTAGTGCCATCAGCCTGGTGCACCACCCCAGGGTGCAAGCTTCATGGACTCAAGGGATCCGGGGGCAGAGGCGCTAGTGCTATCAGCCGGGTACACCACCCCAGGGTGCAAGCTTCATGGACTCAGGGGATCTGGGCACAGAGGCGCTAGTGCCATCAGCCTCGTACACCACCAGAGGGTGCAAGCTTCGTGGACTCAAGGGATCCGGGTGCAGAGGCGCTAGTGCCATCAGCCTGGTACACCACCAGAGGGTGCAAGCTTCATGGACTCAAGGGATCCGGGCGCAGAGGCGCTAGTGCCATCAGCCTGGTACACCACCAGAAGGTGCAAGCTGCATGGACTCAAGGGATCCGGGCGCAGAGGCGCTAGTGCCATCAGCCTGGTACACCACCAGAAGGTGCAAGCTGCATGGACTCAAGGGATCCGGGCGCAGAGGCGCTAGTGCCATCAGCCTGGTACACCACCAGAGGGTGCAAGCTTCATGGACTCAAGGGATCCGGGCGCAGAGGCGCTAGTGCCATCAGCCTGGTACACCACCCCAGGGTGCAAGCTTCATGGACTCAAGGGATCCGGGTGCAGAGGGGCTAGTGCCATCAGCCTGGTACACCACCCCAGGGTGCAAGCTTCATGGACTCAAGGGATCCAGGAGCAAATGCGCTAGTGCTGTCAGCCTGGTACACCACCAGAAGGTGCAAGCTTCATGGACTCAAGGGATCTGGGCGCAGAGGCGCTAGTGCCATCAGCCTGGTACACCACCCCAGGGTGCACGCTTCCTGGACTCAAGGGATCTGGGTGCAGAGGGGCTAGTGCCATCAGCCTGGTGCACCACCCCAGGGTGCAAGCTTCATGGACTCAAGGGATCCAGGAGCAAATGCGCTAGTACCATCAGCCTGGGACACCACCAGAAGGTGCAAGCTGCATGGACTCAAGGGATCCGGGCGCAGAGGCGCTAGTGCCATCAGCCTGGTACACCACCAGAAGGTGCAAGCTGCATGGACTCAAGGGATCCGGGTGCAGAGGTGCTAGTGTCATCAGCCTGGTACACATCAGAGGGTGCAAGCTTCATGGACTCAAGGGATCCGGGCGCAGAGGCGCTAGTGCCATCAGCCTGGTACACCACCCCAGGGTGCAAGCTTCATGGACTCAAGGGATCCGGGTGCAGAGGGGCTAGTGCCATCAGCCTGGTACACCACCAGAGGGTGCAAGCTTCATGGACTTAAGGGATCCGGGCGCAGAGGCGCTAGTGCCATCAGCCTGGTACACCACCAGAGGGTGCAAGCTTCATGGACTCAAGGGATCCGGGCGCAGAGGCGCTAGTGCCATCAGCCTGGTACACCACCCCAGGGTGCAAGCTTCATGGACTCAAGGGATCCGGGTGCAGAGGGGCTAGTGCCATCAGCCTGGTACACCACCAGAGGGTGCAAGCTTCATGGACTCAAGGGATCCGGGTGCAGAGGGGCTAGTGCCATCAGCCTGGTACACCACCAGAGGGTGCAAGCTTCATGGACTCAAGGGATCCGGGGGCAGAGGCGCTAGTGCCATCAGCCTGGTTCACCACCCCAGGGTGCAAGCTTTATGGACTCAAGGGATCCGGGCGCAGAGGCGCTAGTGCCATCAGCCTGGTACACCACCCCAGGGTGCAAGCTTCATGGACTCAAGGGATCCGGGGGCAGAGGCGCTAGTGCCATCAGTCTCGTACACCACCAGAGGGTGCAAGCTTCATGGACTCAAGGGATCCAGGTTCAGAGGTACTAGTACTGCCCACCTAGTACACCACCAGAGGGTGTACTCTTGACAAATTCAAGAGGTCCATCTCTGGATAGTCCAATATTACCCGCCCCACACTCCAGTGCTGGGTGCAAGCATTATGGACTCAAGGGATCTGGGTGCAGAGGTGCTAGTACACCACACGGTGCAAGCTTCACAGACTCAAGAAGGACCGGCTTTAGAAGTGCTAGTACTACCCTCCAAAGTGCACCACCACAGGGTGCAAGCTTCAGTACATGGACTCAAGGGGCTCAGCTGTGAAGGTGCCAGTACCACTCGCCTGGTACACCACCACAGGGGACATGCTTCATGGACTCAAGGGGCTCAGCTGTGAAGGTGCCAGTACCACCCGCCTGGTACACCAACACAGTGGGTAAGCTTTATTAACTCAAGGTGCCTGGTTGTGCAGGGCCCCATACAACCTACCCGGTCCACCACCACTGGGTGCAAGCTTCACAATCTCAAGGGGCCTGGCTCTGGGGAGTCTAGATCTACCCTCCCTCTACTTCACCTCTGGGTTCAAGCCTCACGGTCTCAAGGGATCTGGCTGCCGAGGCCCTAGTACCACACACCTGGTACACCACAACTGATGGTGAGCTCCTTGGATGTGAGTGGCCCGGAGGCTCAGTATAAGGAGAGATGGCGACGCTTCCACCCACCCCAGATGCCGCCACATGGCTAGCTCCACAAACTGAAGAGGACATCCATGATAGTGGGGAGGAGGTGAGGTGATACGACTCAGGCAGTCTTCAGGGATGTCATGGGGTGCTGTCATGGCTGCACTTAGAGGCAGGAAGCGTCCTATGGTGGGGGTGGGGCATCTCGTGGCTCGCGTGTCGCTGACGGGACCCGCCACTTGTGCGCGCTTCACACTTGGGCCGACAGACCGCCATCACCCACAGCGACAACTACACGCTGTACTCGGCATCCACTTAGCTGTTCACAGAAGCTGCCTGGCAGGAGGAGACATTATTCAAAAAATATGCATCATTTTAAAGTTTCAGCAGAGGCATTTGTCTCTCATTCTTCACTTATAGCCCCATTTCCTATGACAACCTACCCACATGCGCCGCAGGAGGCGGTCTGCAGCGAGCACTGGGAACAGAAAGGGGCTTTTTAAAAACTCTAACAGAAGTAAGCTCGTAAGATGGCAGGGGCATAGCTATCAAAGATGCAGCAGGCGCAGTGGCACCGGCTCCCAGGGCTTTCGGACTTCCTTCATTCGAACAGCAGAAAGCTTGTAATGTGGCAGGGGCATAGCATGCAAAGATGCAGCAGGCGCAGTGGCACCGGGTCCCAGGGCATTGTGACTTCCTTCATTCGAACAGCAGAAAGCTCATAAGGTGGCAGGGACATAGCTATCAAAGATGCAGCAGGTGCAGCGGCACCGGGTCCCAGGGCTTTGGGACTTCCTTCATTCGAACAGCAGAAAGCTCATAAGGTGGCAGGGACATAGCTATCAAAGATGCAGCAGGTGCAGCGGCACCGGGTCCTAGAGTTGTGAAATTTCTTTCATTCTAACAGCAGAAAGCTTGTAAGGTGGCAGGGGCATAGCTATCAAAGATGCAGCAGGCGCAGTGGCACCAGGTCCCAGGGCTGTGGGATTTCCTTCATTCTAACACCAGAAAGTAAGTTGGCAGGGGCTTCCAACCCCTCTCTTTTTATAGGCTTCTGCTGCTACCTATTTCCGACCCCTCTCTTCTTATAGGGTTCTGCTGCTACCTGCATCTCACCCCTCTCTACTTGCAGGCTTCAGCTGCTACCTGTATCCGACCCCTCTCATCTTACAGGCTTCTGCCGCTAAATGTATCTGACCCCACTATTCTTACAGGCTCTGCCACTACCTGTATCCGACCCCTCTCTTCTTACAGGCTTCTGCTGCTACCCGTATCCGACCCCTCTCGTCTTACAGGCTTCTGCCAATACCTGTCTCTGACCCCTCTCTTCTTACAGGCTTCTGCGGCTACCCGTATCTCACCCCTCTCTTCTTACAGGTTTCGGCCACTACCTATATCCAACCCCTCTCTTCTTACGGGCTTCTGTCACTAACTGTATAGACCCCTCTATTCTTACAGGCTCTGCTACTACCTGTATCCAACCCCTCTATTCTTACAGGCTTCTGCCACCACCTGTATCTGACCCCTCTCTTCTTACAGCTGAAGGACTGGGTTATTTAAGACCCAGCGGTGCCAGGGGACAACACCTGAAACCTTCGTGTGTAACCTGTTCCGGCGTACAAATGACAGAGACACAGGACACTTCCTTCGGCGTCAAAGATTTGAGGTTTATTTACTGCAGGGAACACAGAAGTCACGTGAAGTACACAACATGTAAGTTCGCGGGATCTGATTCGATTTGCTACTGTGGATCGCTCCTTTTTATACAGTTTTCTCTCATACGTTAACATGATACACAAAGGTTTACAACTTGGTTCCCATCATTATCCCCAAGAGGGGTCGCTTTGATGTATTCAAGGTCCGGAACATAAGTACAGAAACATTCGGTGGTTCCCAACTGTAAAAACCCATCTTCCCACCATTAGTACATTCCAATCGGCAGTAAACAGATCGACGAAGGAACAGGGACAGGTGTAGAGGAAGGCAGAAACAGTGGGGAGATCGGAAAGGGTGTAAAAGGGGTGGTATCGGGAAACACGAGCTGCAGGCATCAAAGGGACGTGCCTAATGGGATGCACGGCTGAGACAATAGACCGGCACGGCAAGATGTGCCTCGAGCGGGGCCATCTGCCTTACAGTATCATCCCCCTCATCATAAAGACACTTTCAAGGGAAACGTGTCTTCCGCAAGAGTCTTGGGAATCCCAGGGTCGCGAAGCGGACAGCGTCCGTTCGCTGGCTACTTGAGGGCAAGAGACAAAATGGATGCTGTATCTAAGATGGAACCCGTGGGTACAGATAGAAACCCACGAAACAAACGAACGGTTCAGGTTAGCACAGCGAAACTGCGCACACCCACTAAACTCGTCATTTGCGGTTCATAGATACCAGACTCGACCATATTCGTGCGAGTCGAAAACACCACTTACAATCGTCACGGAACCTCAGACGCTCCTTTTGCCCTCATGTAGGCAAGCACTAGTCGGAATCATACTCGATATTCATCAGACCATCTAGATGTTGCTGCAACATAACTCTGTCCAACTGAGCTCCTTTGGTAACAGGCGGCTGTCTTATACACGTCGTAGCACAGAGGCCACATAAGGCAGGACCACACTGCACACAAAGGCAACACGTGAACAGAAACGCCACAACAACTCCGATGATCATCAGAATCTTCCAACCCCAGGTCGACATTAGGCCCCAAAACCACTCAAGTAGCGTCCAATCCCCTACGTCCACGTGTATGGACTCAGAGATCTTATGCAACTTTGAGATGGCTTGATAAACAGTCGGAGCGTTATCTGGAATGAAAATACAGCAGCTCGAATGGATCACCTTACATACTCCACCTCGATCTGCTAGGACCACGTCTAAAACCATACGGTTTTGTAACGTCATAAGCCTATCCGCCTGAAGTTCTGTGGTGATATTACCAAGGGCACTGGCAGTGATATTAGCTGTCGATTCCACCACTCGAGTCAACTGTCTCAGGTTCCTACTATTAACCATAGGTCCCCAAAACGGGAGGAAACCCTTGAAAAAGTCTCCTGCCTCTTGACCGGCAGTGTCCTCTTCGCTAATCACGCCTCTCACAACTCTAGTCTTGTGATAGTCTGCATCAACATTGAACGTCGGAGGCAACAGATTTGCGATATAGCATGAGCCCACAAAGTCGGAGGGCAACCATGTATACGCACGATCATGGTGTACCCTTGGCAGCCAGAAACACAGGGGAAAAGAGCATCGGCAAGATATAAGTCTCGGAGCAAGCACTCTCTCCAAGATGAGCTCTCGATCTTCGACCACGACCCAGTAAACAGAAATTACCAAGGTGGGGTACGACCCATATCGGAGGCGAGCTTCTAAGCTGTTTTTCACCAGTGAGCGCACTATACTCGACCTTACTCAAAACCCTATAGGCTTGTACCTCTTCTTCTGGAATGAGCGACGGTTCATAGATATCCCTATCTAAATCATCTATCGCTATAGTCAAAGGTTTTTGGTACGAACCAGGACCAGAGTGGGAAGGATGTGGCTCTCGATTGGGGTAGGAATCTAGTGCACTTCGAAACATTGTTTGAAATGCTCGAGCTGAACCCTGGGAACTATAAGGAAGGACCAGATATGGAATTCCCTTATCCGTGGTATGTGGCATTAACCCACACACCCAACAATTAGTAGTGTTAACCACTAACTGATGCTGATGAAGGAGCTGAATAAAGGAATTATTTCTGAATTCCGCACGTCTAGCCTGTTCGTGTTCGGGCAAGATATGGAAAGAATGAGGGGATGCAGTGGAGGTAGATTTAGGTTCAGAAGTAGGATTAGGTATGGTAGAGGGTAGGAAGTACGGTATCATGTAATACACCCCACCCGCCAATAGCGAAGAAAGAACCAGAAACAGAAGGAACACTTGAAACATAAAACATTTGGTGCGAGTGATCTGTTGCAGTTTAAATCTTTGCGCCTGAGCTTCTTCCAAGTCCATCAGCTTCGAAAACGCCATCCCCTAAAACCGTCCGCAACGTTTCTTGACGCACTTCGTTCTTTGTAGCAGTAGTCAATCCTTAGGAGTTCCCAGGAACCGACGGCCTTTGACCTAGTGTCAAGACCTACTAACCAGAAGGAAGTACACGCGCGGCCCTACTGTACACCTGGATGCAAGGTATCTTATTCACAGATTTATATACAAAAGTCTCTTAGCTGTGGAAGGAAAAACACATATATGGAACGAAACTCAATATTTACAAAAATAATCACAGTTATACGGGTGTTTAGACTGATCGTGGCAAATGGGACAATGTAGATGTCGAAGGACAGAAACGAAAATTTATTAGTCTTTGGTGCTGGATCGCAAAAAGTATCGAGTTTTCCCAAGACGTGTCTGTTCATCAAACAATGGATCCGATGAGGGAACAGAGTTCTGTTGATCAGTCGATTGTTCAGATCTTGAGTCTTTTGATGACAAATGTTCAACAATGTCGTTCTGCTGCACTGAGGATTCTCCAGCAGGTTCAGCGTCACTAAAAGGTACAAAGGTCTGGAATTTCTCTGTTTCAGATGAAGCAATGCCTTTCCTCACCCACGAGTCCGCCGGTAAAGGTATAGGTACCTTCTTCGTATGGGTGGCGTGCACCCAGTTCTTGCGTCCTTCCAAACGGACAGCAGTTCTCGTGGCAAGGAGGACTTGAAAGGGGCCAGTGAAGCGGGGTTCAAGATTCTTCTTGCGAGCGAAATTTCGCGTAACCACCCAGTCTCCCGGTTGGAGCTGGTGGCCTGGACCCTCCGTCTGCGTCGGCAGTGCTTCGTAAACCTGTTGGTGAATTAACCTCAGTTTAGCAGTCAGATCATGAAGATAATCAATCAACATTGGGTACTCAAGATCAGAAAACACACTTGGTCTAGGGACCCCCCAAACATTCGCAGGACGGCCGAACACTATTTCATAGGGACTAAGCCCTACTCGGGAGTGTACGGTCGCCCTTGTTGACAACAGAGCTAAGGGCAAAGCATCAGGCCATGAAAGACCAGTCGTAGCCTGAATCTTAGCTAGTTTGAGTTTAAGGGTGCCATTATACCCTTCAACCAAACCTGCTGACTGGGGATGATTGGCGCTATGGAATTTTTGATTAATTCCAAGGCCCTTACACACACTCTTCATCACACTCCCTACAAACTCACTTCCGTTATCAGACCATACAATCCGGGGCATTCCATACCGAGGGAAGTATTCCTTCAGTAGGATTTTCGCAGTCGACAGGGCAGTATTGTCTTTGAGAGGGTAGGCTTCGATCCATCGGGAGAATGCGCAAACCACAACTAAAACGTATTTCAGGTTATTGCATCTCTCCATATGGATGAAGTCTAGCTGGATCACCTCAAAGGGATATGAAGGGGGAGCAAAATGGCCAGGAGGTGTAGGGGTTCCCTTACCAGGATTGTACAACATACATATCATGCAATTCTTCACCAATCTCTCAGCACATTTAGTGATACCATCATTCTTCCACACAGGAGACAACAACTTGCAAATACCTTTCGCGCTGATATGTGCTAACCCGTGTGCCATGGTCACAACAGCCAGCACATACGCATCTGGCAACATCCATCTCTTACGCTCCGACAAATCAATCCAACAACCATTCGCATCCAACTTTCCCGTACTCTCTTTCCACTTCGTCTTTTCAGTCTCAGTGGCCTCATTCTGTATCGTTCTCACGCTCTCGATGGTATCCTCACACATACTAGTCTCTGTAGGCCACCTAACCGAACTCGTCACATACATTCTAGTGCTAAGGTTCCGGGCAGTCTCCTTAGCAGTCTCATCCGCAAACGCATTACCACGACCAACATCATCCGTCACCTTACGATGCGCACTACATTTAACAATCGCTACCTGCTTAGGCAACGTAAGTGCATCCAAAAGATCATTCACAAGCTGTCCATGCTGAATCTTTGTACCATGCGACGTCATAAAACCTCTCTCTCTCCACAATCGTCCAAAGCTATGGGCGACGCCAAAAGCGTATTGGCTGTTGGTAAACACATTCACTCGTTTCCCTTTCGCCAACACACACGCTCTAGTTAAGGCAATCAGTTCTGCAGCCTGGGCAGAGTTCTGATTCAATCTCGCAGCTTCCACAACAGTATTCAAAGTTACCACAGCATACGCAGTAGTCACATCACCATTTGGCAATTTAAAACATGAACCATCCACATACAAAGTTCCATCGGGATCTTCCAAAGGAGTGTTTTTAAGGTCCACTCGACCTTTTGTTTCCTCCTCAGTCCTTAAGTAACAGTCATGCGCTGCTACTTCATCTGACTCTGTACTAATTGGCAATAAGGTCGCCGGGTTTAGAACATTACAACGTTTTATCTGAATATGACTTGCCAACAGCGTCAACTCTTACCCAGACAACCTCGCACTCGTCAAGTGTTGGGTTTTCGTACGATTCAAAAGAGTGTCAACTGCATGTGGAACCATCACCGTAAGCATATTATCCATGACCAATCCTGCTGATTGTCGGATGGACACCCCAGCTGCCGCTGTTGCTCTCAAACAACTCGGCAATGCTCTAGCTACCGGGTCCAAGGTCGAGGAAAAATATGCACATGGGCGTTGCTTATCACCGAAGGGTTGCGTTAAGACACTCAACGCACAACCTTCCCTCTCGTGAACGTATAATGTAAACGGCTTGCTGTAGTCAGGAGTACCTAACACAGGAGCCGAACACAATGCGTCACGCAGTTCAGAAAAACTTTTCTGACATTCTTCCGTCCATGGTAAAGGAGTTGGAACATCCTTGCACGTAAGAGCCACCAATGGTTTCGCTAACAATGAAAAATTTGGAATCCACTGTCTGCAGTATGACGTGATACCTAGAAAGGCACGCACATCTCTTTGGGTTGTTGGCACAGATATTCGCGCAATGGCTGCAATTCTCTCTGGGGTCAACCTTCTTCCCTCCTTTGACAATAAGTGACCTAAATAGGTTACTTCCTGACAACAATATTGAAGTTTAGAAGGAGACACCTTGTGATGTAAGTCACAAAGATGTTGCAACAACGACACCGTAGCAATTTTGCAAATGTCCTGAGTGTCTGCAGCCACCAATAAGTCGTCAACGTATTGGATTAAGGCTGCACCAGCCGGCAACACAAATGCATCTAGCTGGCCTTTCAAGGCTTGACTGTATATTGATGGACTCTCACAGTAGCCCTGAGGAGCACGTTTAAACCGGAAGCTACGACCACCAAGAGAGAAACCGAAAAGGTCTCTGCTTTCTTCAGCAATCGGGATACTGAAGAACGCATTCTTCAGATCGATCACTGAAAACCAAGATGCCGAAGCTGGAATCAGAGTCAGTAGCGCCGTGATGTCAGGCACAACAGGGAACTGAGGAATCACAATTTTATTCACCTCCCGTAAATCGATAACAAAACGATAAACAGGTGGTTTAGAAGGATCTGTACGTTTCAAAATAGGCAATACAGGGCTGTTGCACACGTTTCCCCGAGACTCTTCAATGACATCTTTCTCGATCAAATCATAGATGATCGCCAACAGTGCTCGTTCACCGTCAAGAGAGATTCGATACTGGGGAATACGTGGCAGTCGCACGTTAGATTTCAAGTGAACAACATAGGGGGAGATGTCAAGCAGGCCCACGTCATTGGGACCCGTTGCCCACAAAGATGCAGGAAGAGAACTCAATTCCGGTGGAAGCTTATCGAGAGACAAGTGCATTGGAGAGATCACTCTCTCACCCAAAGTAAGCTTCACTCCCGTAGGAGAACAGTACAAAGTCGCATACAAACGTTTTAGCAAATCCAGGCCCAAAAGATTTTCGCCACAACCAGTGGTCAAAATCAACGGGGCTTTCAGCTCACGAGGCCCAATTGTAAGTGGCAAAGGGCACAAAACTGGATTGCTAACAGGGGCGCCAGAGAATCCAACGGAAACATTTATTAAGCCAGACAAAGGTGCGCCAGGGAGTTTCGAATGCATGATGGAACTTTTCGCTGCACCAGTGTCCAACAGAAAAGGCTCAACGACGCCCGATGTGGCAACTGCGACGTAAGGCCCTCTCTGATCAACCGGAACTGATACTACTCCCTCTCCTCGTCTATGGCTGTCCTAGTAATTACCGTCGTCAGTTCCCTGATCGACGTAATAATCATCTACATTGTACTGCGCAGATCGTCCTTGCGATGATCCACGTTGATCAAAACAATTATTGGAATTTGACGAATTGTCTGAACGATCATTTTGAGCACCACGACCCCTACCACGTGATGTCTGCTGAAAACCACCACGACCTCCTCTAGATATGTTACCACTGTTACGCTCATTGAGGACTGGACAGTTGAATTTTAAAAGACCCTCCTGTCTACAATAGGCACACTGATTGTACCCTAACGAAGATCTCTGCGAAGAGGGGTCATTTCGCGATTGCGACCTATTAGATTGCGACTGCGATCGATTACGTTGTTGCGACTCATTCTGATTCGAACGCGGAGGATACGCCTGTTGCAACAACACTTTAGTTTTAAGTTCTTTCGTCTTTTTATCGGCGCGGTCATTCTCTTCTTTCTCCCTATTCTCATAATATTGTGCCGTAGCCAATATTTGAGCAGAGGTAGAGACAGCCCACGCACTCTCAGAATTTTTCAATTTGTTGCTCAAATCGGGCAATAAGTTAGAGACAAATTTATCCACAAACAACCGCTGACCACCCTCAGTACCCATATCCTGACCACTGTGATCGATGAATGCCTCCTCAAATCTCGTAAAGAAGTCAGAGACACTCTCGTCCTTCTTCTGTCTGCAAGCTGACAACTTGTCCCAGTTCACCCTCATAGCTGGCATAAGCGTTTTCATTAGGGTAATAATTCTCTGAGGGAGAGCAGTAATAAGCTGTTCAGGCTTAGCCCCACCAATTTGTCGTGTATCTGCCGCAGTAAGAGCAGCCCAATCACCACCTAATTCGTTTGCATGATCCTCCTGACGAATCTTGGCTCATACCGGTTGCGGTACGACATTGCCAAACAGCATATCGATATCGGCAAGATTCATTATCGTAGCATCTACGAGCTGCGACAATTCCTTATAATACCCTGCAGGATTTTTGCGAGGGTCAGGCAAAGATTGCTTCACCTGTAAAACTTCCGATCGTTTCCACGGAAGATGGATCCACACTCTCTGAAAGTGCGGCAAGATGACAGGAACGGCTTGAGCATCACCTGGCATCCACACTGGTGGAACTTCGCGCATGGGGAACTGACCAGACGCATCTAACGGTCTCTTGATATCCTCAACGAACAATGCTTGAGGCATCATAGAGGGGCGTCAAGGCAGTGTTACATCGGGGTGCTAGCTCTCCCGAATTAATGTTTGAGGTTCCTTTTCCATTGCTCTGTTTTCTTGAGTTGGTCCCTCTTCGGGGTCAACTCCAGGTTGATAAAGAAGATGATGCTGTAGTGGTCAGTCACATAGGATAATGGATTCCAGTGTGACGCGGTTCCTTTTAGATGTGATAAGGTCCAGTGTTTCACCCTTGTTGTGGGTTGGGATGTCGCAGAATCGGGTCAGATCGTGGTCCGATAAGAAGGTTTTTAGACAGTTCACTGCAAGATCGTTTGGGTTAGACTGGTGCAGGTTGAAGTCTCCCAGGAAGATTGGGTCACTAAAGGGTCAACGCTGGACGTGATGATTTCCATGAATTGTCAATGAAGGGCTGATTGTCTCCAGGGGGGTGGGGGGGTGGTAGAATGCGTGAGATTTGCAGATAGGGATGATATTGCTGGAGCTGTTGATGCAGAGATATTCTCTGAAGGGCAAGGTGACAGTTTCTGATTGAGACATCAAGAGTGTATTTTGTTGTAGACAAGTTATTCCCCCACCCTGTTTCATAGTTCTGTCCAGTCAAATTATATTTTGGTTGGGAGCAGGGCACGAGTTGGGGGTACACGCGGGTGGACGGCGCCCACCCACGTTTTTCACAGGGTGAACGCCGTCCACCCTGCCAAAAATTTGGACCCCACTTAATAATGTGCTGAACTCGTCCTGGTGTAAAATCCAAACACTGAGACACTTTCAGCAGCGCCTGCACGTTGCCTGCTTTCCATCTGCAACAAGCAACAACGTGCCGGCGGAGGCGGAGCTTTCTCATTTAAGACTCCTGCTGGGCCCATAAGAAAGGCCGAATTTGAGGGTTCATCAGGCCTCCTTTTGTTGTTGTCTCCCAGCTGGGAGCAGTCAGGAGCCTCACACCTGATGCAAATGCAGCAGAGGGGAAACAAAGGCTCACACCTTGTTAGAACTTCACACATACTTCAGAGAGGCAGCTTTTCACTTTGTTCAGTCCCTGTTTAGGAGATATGCCTGCACTGTAAGAATGTCAGATGTGTTGGTCTTCCCCAGTATTTACCCGAAGCAAATTGCATTTATAAAGAGCTTACTTCCCCTGAGGAGGCGTTGGAATAATTTAAGTATCACTATTCTTATTTGTATAGCCCTACTCATTTCAAAGAAGGGTGTCAGAGCTCTTTACATTAACACGTGCATATTACATGTACAATACATTATATAAGTTTGTAAATGAATCTACAGGATGTGTTCCATATGACTGGGGGATTGCAAGGTGTAAAAGTCACATATCATCTTCCATAGCTCACTGTAATATTATCCTCGCAATGCGCTCAAACGTACACATGATAGACCTGCTACACATATATGTGAGGGCTTTAGATCTGATGTCACTTCTTGTGCTGCCACTTGCCTTAAAGTCGTGGCTTGTGATGCCACTTTCTATGATGTCAATTCCTGCAATGCCATGTGTGATGTCGTGCGCCGTTATATTGTGCACCGTGATGTCATGTGCTGTGATGTCATGCGCCTCACCGTGATGTTGCATGCTGTGATGTAGCACGCCGTGATGTCACTTTCATATTGCCTATCTAGGTCAGTCCCCCCACTACTTTTTTTAGGACTTGTGCCTTGGCTGGGAGGGACTAGTAGGTCAAGCATA
The DNA here is from genome assembly GCF_964263255.1 of Lissotriton vulgaris. Taxonomy (NCBI): domain Eukaryota; kingdom Metazoa; phylum Chordata; class Amphibia; order Caudata; family Salamandridae; genus Lissotriton; species Lissotriton vulgaris. The sequence goes on along the minus strand of NC_141699.1, from coordinate 32,061,574 downwards.
GGAGTGGAGGAGCGGTATAGCCAAGTTTTGCGAGGATAATGATATTAAGCTCATTTGTTAGGATGAGCTCGTAGCTATCCGGGGCATATTTACTTTCTTATCTTAGGTTGGGAAGTACGCATTTCAGTTGGCTAGTAGAATGGCTGTGTTAACGTACTTGTGGTTGTCGCTATTTATACCTCTGAGATTGTGGGTGGGTTCTCTGTAGAGAGGTTAGCTTGAATGGCTTGCATTTGACTGCAGAAGGTCTTGTTAGTGTCTATTGGGTTGGTATATGAGAGGAGTAGGTCGTGGATGTCACTGATAGATAGATCAGCCTTCAGTCTTCTGGGACGGGAGGAGGCATTTGGGAGGGGTAAAGTTTTTGAGTTAAGGTGAGAGGTGTGCAAGTCTAGGGGAAGAAACGAGCTTGTTTGAGAGTTGGGTTAGGTCCCTAGGGTACTAGCAATTCTCTGAGCAAGGGTAGATGCTCGACAGTGGTGGCTGTCAATCTCTGGAGTTCGTCACGCAGTCAGACAGAGATCTCATCAACATATAAACACACAATAAGAGGGGCACATAAGTAGAGAAGTCTGAACACAGTCCTTGGGCTAGTCCACAGGCCAGCAAAAATCACGATGTCAGAGTCAATCATTCTTAGTGTTGTCGTAGTTCCTTTTTATTCATTGTTCGATAATATAAAAACGAATTGTGCAAAACACGTTTTGCCCATGCGGGCTTCTTCAGGGCGAATTCAGATCTAGTAATTTCCCACAGGGTATTGGCCCGGAGATAAAACAAAGCTTAATTTCAGAATATAATCCAAATCTCGGAGTATCAATGTTAAAAGGTTAATCTTAAGTTTCAGGATTCGTAAAACCATGAACTAGAGCACATCATTGTTATGCTATAAAGACAAAGGCTCAGTGCGGCCAGCAAAGCTTCTCTGTCACGTCCCTGTCGACAGATTAAGCTTCATTTTATCTCTAGGTTTATACCCTGTGGGAAATTACTGGATCTGAATTCGCCCTGAAGAAGCCCGTGTGGGCGAAACGCATTGGCTGTTTTGCACAATTTGTTTTAATAATAACAAACGATGAATTAAAAGGAACTACAACAACACTAAGAATGAGTTACCTCTGACATTGTGATTTTTGCTGGCCTGTGGTCTAACCCAAGGACTGTGTTCAGACGTCTCTATTTATGTGACTCTCTTATTGTGTTTTCATATGTTGTATTAAGGACCTCCGACTGTGGCTGGTTCTTAAAGGTGGGCATGTTTTTTTGCAGGTTTCTGAAATTGTGAAAAGATTATCTGCTGTCAATGAATCAAAAGTTCTACCAAAAGAAGATGTGAATTTGTAAATACTAATGAAGAGTTTATACCTGGTACACAAAATAAATGTTGGAACTGAGATTGATTGGGAGCGGTGTGCATTGTGTGAACAAGACTTAACAGAAGTTTTAGTGTGATCAGCGACTAGTAAACATTCTGATAAAGGAATTGGGTACCAAAGTTTGCTTGACGATCTGCTAGCCTTTGACGAAATAAAATGACTTCCATCAATCATCAAGACAAAATTGTTAAGAAATAATGATGTAGTTGAACAACTGTTAAATGAAAGCTGTGGAAAATTCCATAAAATGTGTAGAAACAAATTTGACAAATGCTAACTTGCATTGTTATAAAAAAATATTTTAAACGAGTTCAAGACACTTTTCAAGAGAGTACTTCAAGGTGGACGCCTGCTTAATTTACAGTTGGTGAATTGAAAGATATGTGTTTCTTCTGTGACGAAGAGTGAGGGGCAGAGTTTATAAATGTGTAAACACTTGAATTGAGTTATCGAGTTGGAGATGCTGCAGTTGCATTAAGTGACTCAAAAGTACTCGACAAGCTAAGTGGTGGTGATATGGTTGTGACTGAAGCGAAGTACCACAAAAAGTGTCTTGTTCGTTTTTAGGACCGATTTGGGCAAATACCGAACAAGAAAAAGCAAAGACAACAAATTGACATGAATCTATGGCGTGGTATTAGGTGAAATTGTAAACTCTCTCAAAGATACACTTCAAAATTCTGAAGATTCCCCAGTTTTTGCTTTTTCAACCGTCAAATCCCTTGTAGTTCGTCACATGACAGAATATGTACACAACACACGATTAAAAGAAAAGATTCTTGTGTTCATATCAGATATTACAGCTGAAACAAAAGGTAGAGATATTCTTTTAATATGTAAAAACAATATAGGAGAAAATATATTCAGTATCAGTAGACAAAATGCTTTTCAGGATGGCGTCCGCCTGGCCAATGCAGCTGCTGTTATTTGAAAAGAATGTTTCAACTTGAAGTAAATGGATTTAGTGGACAGCTTGAGCAAAATTGCCAAGAAATGTCTGCAGGGACTGCTGTGCTAAATCTAACACGAATGCTTATGGAAAGTTGTAACATTGCAAATGACAGCACGGTCAATGATAAGAGGAGTGCGTCTTTGTCAGTCTCACAGCTTGTTCAGTATCCTACCAGGAAGTGCAGTAAGGCAAATCCTAAAGGAAACATCTGCCACATAGAAAGATATTGAAACTCCACTGCCTCTTAATACTGGACTAATGGTGCATGCGATGACTCGAAAACGGGAATTGGTTGACAAACTGCGCAAATTGGGTGTTGGGCGTATGTGTGTCATATGAGCGTGTTTGAGAAGTGTCAACAACAATAACTAACAAACAATGTAAGCCATTCTGCAATGACAGGGTTGTGCGTCCAACAGGCCTCCAACTCTTCACTTTCACGTGCGTTGCAATAGACAGTATTGATCACAATCACTTGTCATCTTCATCCAATCAGTCATTCCACAGGACAGCCATATCACTGATACTGAGAAAATCAGATGTATAGGGTTTATCATCCTTCTTAGAAATTAAGGAAAATGAAAATGGACTTCATCCCTGCCAGACTGGTATTTGCATTTACCATGTACAATGGCAAAGAAAAAGCCAAATGTACCTCTAAGTTATATCAATGCCTTCCAGCATCCTTCCACTCATCATGAACCTATATCAGACAAATGGATGGAGATGATGCAAACTCTTCGGGCCCGATTCGCAGAACTAACTTAAGACAAAATCCTAAACTTACTACTTTTGGTATTCACAGAAGTAAGGATTTTGTCTTAAGTTTGTCTTAACACAGACTTAAGTCAGACTTAAGTTAGGATTTTGTCTTAAGTCTGTCTTAAGTCTGTCTTAAGACAAACTTAAGACAAAATCTTAACTTCTGTGAATACCAAAAGTAGTAAGTTTAGGATTTTGTCTTAAGTTAGTTCTGTGAATCGGGCCCTTCATCTCCACAATCTAACCAGTATAAGCCACAGCAGTTGGGCGGCTTTGCACTCCAACAGAAGGGGTTCAATCACAAAAGCCCTAGTGCATTGCTGCCATTATTATACAAGTCAATACATTCTCCGTCAACGGTACGCCACTGCTTTGATATACTAAAGCGTACACTGGCCACAATTAACCCTGATCAGACTCCTGTGGGGACATGTTGTCAACGTGTCTAAGCAACAGCTAAACAATTACAGTGGTTATGACGAATTTTCAAACAGATATTCTGATGCTCGTAAAAGTGGTAGACCTCATTCCTGCACATCTCATGATCAGATGCATGAGCAGTGTAACAGGGATATAAAAGCAGACGGCTGTCAGGTGGCATTCGTGATAATCCTAGTGGATTGATTAAATGGATGGTGTCTGAGACTCTAATTGCCAACTTATTGGTACAATTGGATAAAGAAATTCAGTGAAAACTAAAATAACTGTGTCCACCATTAAGACAACGTCTCTTGCAACACTCGGTTTGTAAATGAGGTTAAAGAACTCACACTAGTATTTTTACTTGATAACTCAGGGGCATATTACCAGCAACTAGCGATAATTATCGCTATGTTGGTTTAGCAGCGATATTTTTATCGCCGAGCTGCGGCGATTTTTATCGCTTAGGAACCTTGCTATTATCAAGGTTTATCTCCTATGCGATAAAAATCGGCCGAAATGCATGAATATCACTGAAAAGTCAGCGATATTCATGCATTACCGAGCTAATGCTCTTAGCCATGTTATCCACCTACCATTGGATAACATGGCTAAGAACTGCTCAGGGGCAGCTGTTAGCTTTTGGAGATATTCGCGCTAGCGCGAATATCTCCAAAAGTTGGTAATAGGAGATAGCGATGTTAGCGACTGTTTCCAGTCGCTAACATCTTGGCACGCCCACTTTGCATGTCATTAGTGATAAATATCACTGACATGCAAAGTGGGGCCCAAGATGGTCGCTATCTCCTACAAGCTGTCGCTAACTGGTGTTAGGGACAGCTAGGTAATAGGGAGATAATTTTATCTCCGCTTTCTTGGCTTTTAAAGCCAAAAAAGCGGAGATAAACCCCCTTGATAATATGCCCCAGAAATCCTTCAGCCAGTGGTATTGGCGAAAATCTTATGAATATCGCGTCCAACCTAATTATGATTGATAACTCAAATAAATCTGTGTGCATTGCTGACGACGTGGGGAGAACTCAGTATGGAACTCATGTTCAAGAATGCCTGGTATGCTACTAAAAATCTATTTTTGAATGTATTCCTAGAAACAAGCTATGTTTAGTTCATAAGGTACTCCCAAAATCAGCGAATCACAAAGTATCAATCTTAAAAATACTACACGGAACGTATTAAGTGTGGATGTAAAACCTGCTGGTAAATGTAAAAACTGTCTCTTCCATGTACAAGTCTTTTTGTTTGTGATGGACAACGCAAGCAGGAGGACATGTTTTAGATGACTGACCAAAGTGTAACCTTTCCCAAAGCTGTTGACTAAAATAACAATAAACATTAATAACAATATCATTTGTATCTTCATTCTGTTTCCATTAAAAAAATAATGTTTAAATGTTACAAATTCCATTGATATTATAACAAAATATATAGCAAAAATATGCAGGGTGTCGTTTAAAATGTTGTAATAGACTTTGGGTACACCTTGTATATGTGGCCCATGTGCCCCTAAAATAATAGCAACAGAAACTTGACATTTTTTGATGAACCCTTTGTTTTGTTTGAAATTTCCATCTTTAGCCATTCAAAAGATAAGGGGGTGAGTAGGTTATGTGGAACACCCTGTATAGCTGTGATATATCCACATACTCATCATAATGCACTATGAATCAAATTGCAACATTTTTGAAATCCTTGACAAAAAAAACCCACCAAAGTATGTGCTGGAAGACTAATATTACATTTATGATAATTTACTAGCCCTTGCGTCGGCCATTTTGTATTATGACTTCACACGCCTAAAATAGGGGGTCAGATTTATGGGATCTATATAAAAAATCCGTGGCTACCTAACCGTTTGCCAAGTGCCGTATTAGCATCACATTTTGCACGCTTCAGGTGGCTTTTGACCCTAAGCTACATGGGTAATATGTTACGTTATGAATGGGTGACAAGAACGCCAATGCGTGGTTTGGGGGCAGCTACACAGAGGATGTGTGGAAGCAATGGGGAGGAACACCCAGGCGAGTGCAAAAGGGAGGACGGTAGGGATAAGTGACAGAGAGCAACAAAGAGTTTATGAGAGAGAAGTACATGAGGGAGACAGCTTGAAAACTCATGCACTCTCATGAAGTGCTTAACACAAAAGAATAAAGTAGTGCTTGAAAAGCAAGCAGCGTAAGCAGAGAAGCCAGCCAATGAAAGACATGGTAAAGAGGAAATGCAGCATGGGAGGGACAAACAAACGATTGACTAGTTGGGACACGAATAAGATGTAAGTAAACCAGAGGGACATGACAGCCAACCAATGGCACGCAATGGGCGGGCTCCAAGCCACTTTTTGCTCTTGCTCAGCCACATGTCTTGCAACAGACAGTGCATCCACTGTGTAGCAGACTCAACCTGAAACCCGAGGTAACATTCCCTGGAGGGCAAGTAAAAATGATGGTCAAAAGAAAACAACCCACTGGTAATGTCAAGTGTCTGAAAGAAAGTTCTTCTATGGGCCACAGGAATGCAGAGTTCCACACTATATACCCAGCAGAAGCCAAACCAATCAATGGCTTCACACAGCCCAGAAGGGTTGGGAAGGAGTCAGTTACCAAGGTGATGCTTCTCAGTATTTCATTTTTAGGGAATAATTAAATTGTGTTTTGAATAATATCTCATTCTTGACAACATTACACATTACCAAATGTTTTTCTAGAATGTTATATCTTTCTTCCGGAGTGTAAATGTCCTTCTTCCCATACCTACCAGCCCTGTGTCCTTGGTATGTCGTCCCCCCCACACACACACACACACCCTCCCTCCCTTGCTGCTCTCTGTAGTGATTGCATGTTCCTTTAATGGTTAATGGAATTGTAATATGCATTAGAATCTTGTTCGTGGTGTTCTGCGGATTGTAGAATGTCATGACTTCATTCTTATACTGGTTACCTGTTTGATCAGCTGCATGCACTTTTATCTTCTGTACTACGAGATTAATAAATACTAAACACAACCTCTGGAAGTCGACTTATTTATGAAGGAGGTCACTACACTCTCCTTGCCTGCTCCCTGAGAATGTTTAGAAAGACCAAAGCTGAGAGTTGTTCTGGTCACATGGTCAAGGTGCTGGTGACTCCTCTAGAGAGTAAGGACTTCACAATCTTCTTTTGTCATTTGTGGAGCTGTCTCAACACTAGACACACTCAACGTGTAGTCACAACAACTTCAACACCGAACCACACATTTGGATGTATTTTTCCAGGTAAATTCAGGGACCAGCAGAAGACCTCCCAGTCCAAATCCATGCATCGCAAGTACCAGAAGACTGTGACCTACCCATGGGAGGTTTCCATAGTAACAATACCAGATAACTTTCTCTTTCTGAGGCAGTATTCATTTAGTTGGCAGGAGTTAGGACCCCAACACTGCTGAACACACTTCCGCCTTCCCGAGGGGGACTGTGGAAAGAAGACGAGGGGCTCCAAACAGGTAAGTATCTTCAGGTTTTTTCTGGTACATTAAGACACCCACGACCAAGGGCTCCCGATGCATGCAAAGCTCTCTGTCAACTGACTAAACGTCCAAAGAGTCTTCGCACAAATCATTCCAGACTCAGTCATATACAACATGCTTGTGGCAGGAAGTACCCACGCGCCACGGTGAAGCGCGAGGGATCTTCATACCACAGGCACTTACAGGATGATTCGGGTTTCTATACTAAGGCTACTGTTCCACTGTTCCTATGAACAAAGGAAGATATCAAACCCACTCTTAACTTCGCAAAGAATTAGGTCACAGGAGGCATTTGAACGTCCGCCTGACAAAATAAAACTAAAGTGTGGAAACTAAAGAACAAGTATAATGAAGGCTTCCTTGCTATCCAACCTTTACTGGACATAGCAGCAAAAGCAAGACTGTTTTGCAGGCCTGATAGTCTTCCATGTGCTCCACCTCTTGTCTCTTTGTCTGGTTTTGATGTGCTTGTTCTGCATGTTCGAGCATATCAAAATGAGACAAATTGGCATTGCCAGTGCTTGTTTACTGAAGGGATGTATTTCCCATGTCTTAGCCAAATAGCAACATAGATATTACAATGTATGCCCCAACCTCCTGCACCCAACACACAATGTATGAAATTAATAAATATAATATACCTCCCAAGACCCCTCAATACCTTACATACACGCGCGGCAAGGAGCCCTGCCATACCATGGGGGTCTGGGTGAGAGCTATTCACAGTTTGAAGGAGCACATGAGAATCTCGGCCTAGGATGTAAGCATCTGTCCGCACACATTACAAAACATGTCAATTATAAAAAAGAAAACGACAAATGCAGTGTTTAAGCGGAAGGGACATTTCTCTAAATATTTTGATACTTTTATTCGTGTATAGACTCCTTACTTACCAACGCTGACATTTTAAGTTAAGTGCATATTCCTAGGTATGAGCAGATTTTGCGGATTGGCAATCCGCGAATTTGCGGATTTGCGGATTGCCAAAATCCGCAAAATCCGCGAATCCGCGCGGATTTTTTTTTTTTTATGTTCGCACGGGTTTCTGCAAGTTCGCACGCGTTTTGTACAATTTCGCAAATTGCGAAATTGTACAAAACGCGTGCGAACTTGCAGCAACCCGTGCGAACACAAAGAGAAAGAAGCTCCTGGTCACAGGAACAGCAGGGGATTGCGCTCATGAAAGTCAAGGATGCAAAGGCCTCTACCCAGCATCACAGCTGATTTTCCACGGTAGATTTGGGAAGAGGCACACCTGTCCAGCCTCGAAGACGCTCATGATTGTTTTTGGGCTAATGAATGAGTCACTGATTTTGAGCATCAACTAGTTCGAGCGACCATGCAAAGGCTGCCCTCTACCCAGCATCACAGCTGATTTTCCACGGTAGATTTGGGAAGAGGCACACCTGTCCAGCCTCGAAGACGCTCATGATTGTTTTTGGGCTAATGAATGAGTCACTGAATTTGAGCATCAACTAGTTCGAGTGACCATGTGTGTGTTACTTACTATGCAATCGCCCTGAAGGGCGCAGGGGTCCCTTGAGTGACCTGGCTGTGCTGGCTGTAACTATTTTACAATGGCGCCAGCAAGCTGCCAGCGCCGTTGTAAAATAGTTACAAAGTTAGCTCGCACAGGAAGCACTTAGATAAAATAAAGCAGCACCTGCTTCGTTTTATCTAGTGGTTCCTGTGCAAGCTAACTTTGTAACTATTTTACAACGGCGCTGGCAGCTTGCTGGCGCCATTGTAAAGTAGTTACATGAGTGTGGGTTCAACTTTTGAACCCGTTACGTTCGCGGATTTTTTTTGCGGATTTTGCGGGAAATCCGCTAAATTTGCGGATTGCGGATTTCCCGAAAATCCGCAAAATCCGCGAGCGTAACGGATTTCACGCTCATGCTTACATATTCCACGCCTACTGGTAATACTGCTTGCGTTTGAGTGTGTCCTTCCTACCTGTGGGTGGAACCCCATGTATTTGTGTGAACACTTCTCCGTCAGAGGGTTTGCCCCTTCCGCCATAAATCAGAGCCCATTTTCTGTTCCCACCCTACTCAAATTTATGCTTGAAAAAGGCCATCCAGTGATGGGAACAGAAGCAACTCTCTCTTCCCAGGCCTTCATCACTGACAGTCACCTAGAACGGGCGTCCTAGAATGTTGCTGCATTTGATGATGTCATCTTGCGCTTTGAGGCAGATTGTGACGTCATTCACCGGATGGACCATTTAACAGGGATGCTCTTTCCACTCTAGTGGGCAGTCAAGGGTGGCCTGCTCCAATCAGATAGATTCCCCAGGGTTGCCTTGGTAGATAGTAGTGGCAGACACAGGTATATTATATTTAATTCAATCCTTCATTAGCACCTTCGTTGAGTTTTAAGCCCTTGTCTTGTTGCCCTTTTTCACCTAAATGACACAGGTTTATTCAGATGCAGCTGGCGCCCCCACTGCGCACGCGCCACTTCTACATCTTGCTCAAGGCCAGTGTGCTCGATTTATCGCGGATCCAGACTCTTGTAAGCGGAGCAGTGCCGTAGAGGGAGGAGGGGAGGGGCGCTGTCCCTAATGAACCCGGGCCAATCTGAATGAGCTGTCATTAAGCATCCCCTCAGCCTGCAAGCAAGGTACTAAACAGTAATTAAATAAGCTGTTAGGAAACAAAGTGAACGCTGTTTATTGTACCCACTCCTAATTGCTGCTTTTTCTGGCAGGCGCGACAAGATGCTCAACATATTTGATTTACCTGCTTGAGCGGCTCCGCTGCAAATAGCTGAGCTCGCTGCCCTGAACAGCACTTAAATATCTGACAGGCATTTGTGAGAAGAGTAATTTGTGGTGGTTTGGGGGCAGACTGTAAATAAAAATGAGAGCGTGCCCTTCTCAACACAACACGTGGAACCCCTATGGGTACACCATTGGCCACCGTTTACGAGAACCATTCATTCCCCATTGATTATGGCCTTTGTTAATCAATTCAGCTGTGTGTTCATCACACTTGCCTGGCTGAACTCAAGGCGGGCGATTGCTCCTGCCCAGGCCTGCACCGCGCAACAAGAAGCTGTAATTGTAGATAAACGCAGCAATTTATTGACTTGCCTGCAACCAGCGGAACTGTGGCCTGTCATTTTACGCCCTGAATATTTTAAAATGAAAAGAGGTGGGCTATATGAAAGTCTGTTTCTATTTCAGATACCATTAGGAACCTCCCCTGACAGTTTTGTAAGGAGCAGAAGAACGCGCTACCGCGCAAGTGCATTATTTAACAAGCAAGGATGACAGGCTCAGCCATGGTCCAGACGACTGCGCTTACAGGAAAGCTAGTAAATATTCCCACAAGAAAGTATATAAGGATGAGACGCATTAGTCAAATGCGAGCCAACCAGGTGTTGCTGAGACTACGCCAAATGTCACCTCTTTGGCTGCGAGGCTTGGAGCAGGGCGTGACTGTCAAGAATGCGTCTGTTACACCTGTGGGATTAGTGGAGAGACAGTTTTTTTTCAGGCTCAGCTCTCAAAGTTCAGGAGGGCTGGAGCAGTGTCAGTCACATTTCAGGCTCAGATCTGAAATGCAATTAGGGTGAGCAGTTCATGTCAGGGCTCCCTTTAAAATGCTGGCAGAATAGAGATGTGTGTTCTCAAATGTCAAACTTGTTTGACTTGTATTTGGTTCTTCATCAGCCCGGTCACTTACAAAAGAAACGACTGAAGCAGCCAATCACAGACCCTGAAAGGCGTGTCCCCTGAGAAGGTCACACATCCTCAATGACTACATCTTTCATGCAAGCTATGTTTTTGAATCTAAGTGAATGTTTTTTTTAATTCTTTTTATTAATACTATAAACAAGCTTCAGATATAAGCACTTGACAGTACAATTCTAAAGAGCAATTCCAAGTTTCGACAATGCTCATACGATATAACACATTAGCTTACAGGGAGAATGGACGTAAATCCCTGCCATCCACCTACGTCTCTAAGCCCACCAAGGAAGCTTATCCAAGTATCCTGTGGAGTCCCTCACAGACCTCTATACACTGCCCATGGCCCCCATCTTTTCTCCCACTTGCGAGGGCATCCCTGGCTTTGATATACCACCCGCTCCGTACCATAACGCCAGTCCATGTCACACAGCCATGCAGCCCCAGTCGGAGGTTCCGTCGCTCCCCACGCACAATGTTCCTCTTAGCTACTCCTCCTGCCAATGCCAGCCATGATTTGGACCACTTCGGCCACGTAAGCTCACCAGTGACGCCGAGGATATGCCATTGGGGTTCCAGTGGAACCTGCGCACCCACTACCACCTCCATCACCCGGGTGACACCCTTCCAGTACCTCTGAAGCTTTGGGCAAGCCCATAGGATGAGAAAGAAGGACCCCCTCTCGCCACACCCTCTGGCGCATTCCACGGATCCTACACCCCGAATATGAACCTGCGCCATTCTCGAGGCATATGATCTGCGAAGGATGCGCAGCTGGATCAGACGGAACTCCCTCTGATGGCTATTTCCTAAAGGCACTGGATGGCCTCTGCCCAGTCATCATCTTCCAGTAAGCCCACATCTGTTTCCCAGGCCTCCTGCAAAGGACCTAGACAGTCAGGAGTATTCTTTATAAGTTTTTTGTACGTTAGCAATACTGCCTCCTGAATCATGGGTTCAAGAAGGAGCCTCTCTTCCAATGGGGAATATTCGGGGGGCACCGATCCGTCTTTCACGTGGCGGTGCAATGCCGACCGCAGTTGACAGTAACAAAAAGATTCCCCATCACTCATCTGGAAACCCTCACGTAAGCTCTCAAAAGATGCAATTTTTCCACCTTTCCAGATGTTCCCAAGAGCATCACTTCCGGAAGCCCCCGAGTCTGTGCACTTCCTTCAGGAAGCCCCCTTCCCTTAGCGGGTTCTGTTCCATGAACTTCCGCTCCCATCCTGTCATACTAGTTGCTCGTGGCAGACATCAACAACCGTTTCAGTATGTGGTGGCAAGTGTGTGGCGCCCCTGCCCCTGCGACATAGTTCCCCCCAGTGACTACCCGGACCCATTGACAACCTGTCCACTCTGTAGGCCGGTTCCTCAAGTAGGGAGAAGACGCAGCCGTTAACATTAATAGGATGTGCAGCCCAATAGTATTTCTTAAGATCCGGGACTGCAAGCCCCCCTTCATGCACACCCTTCTGTAGTTTCTTGAGCGCAGGCCTTAGACTGCCCCCCCCCCCCCTACAACAACAGACGGAGCTCAGAGCTGATCACCTGAAAGGCTAAGTGAATGGTTTGTTCGAAACTTCTACTTAGAAATATTAATTTCGAAATTGCCAGTTCTGTCTGGGCCTGGTTGGAAAAATCCAGTTAAATATGGTGGAAGCGGCGGGTTAGTAATTGTCATAACACCTGGCCCGTTCAGCCATATTTGGAAAGTGCCAGGCGAAGGCAGAGGCAAACCAGAGGAGGCAGTGGCCCCTGCCTGAGATTTACAAATGTCTCATACCGCTGAGCTGAGACCAGCAGAGACAGTTCCAGAAATCACAAGGTGTGCAGCAGAGGTGCCACTACAGCCAAATGTCGGGGAGAGAGGGGCTACTCAGAATTTCGGGGAGGGGGGCTAATTCTTCCAGCAATAGGTAGAGTGGAGACGCAGGGGCTCTAAGAAGGTGTGAAAACACAACAAAGCCTCGTTATCAAGTAAATGGTCTTTTAAAGACCAGTGAAGTACTCGGGTGCGGCTGCGATAAGACATACGCCAGACCAACCAGCCCACAGTGGCTCAAAAACTGAGTGTGTGCCCGGGAAGCTATCTCAGCCCGGGATGAAACACACGACGGGGGGCTGAAGCCCTTTGAGCCCTATGGGCATGGCGCGCCTGCTCAACAGGTTGCCTCAGGTACCTGCAGACCAAATTCACAACTGGTCGCTTTATGTAAATGTACAGGAATTTATATAGCGCAAATCACCACTGGTTTCTAAGCGCTTGCTTAGGGAACCCGTCCTGGTATTCCCCTGTGAGATAACCCCAGCAGGGTATCCGCAAGGTGAAAGCCAGGCATCCCGCCGCGAAGGGCCGTTGTGGAGATTAAGCAAGCTATTGCCCAGAGTCACGGAGTGTGAACCCGTGAATCGAGTAGGCACCGGAGCGAGAATTGTCGAGCCCATGGACATTTTTTGTTTAGGACTCAAGACCCCGCCGAGCCGGGAATTGAACCCTGGTCCCGGGCTGACCTCTGCTTCCAGGTCTGCCTCCTCTAACCAGTGAGCCACACTTCTCCACATCTATGCAATTGACGCCAGTGCCTTATATACTCCCATCCCAAATGCTGAAGGATCTATTGATCTTGGAAGACGTAACATGGAAAGACGATTTGCTGATCTATCAATTTTTTATTGATGACATTGTTCTTATCTGAAATGGGCAGAGATTAACACCAATTAGACGGCTCAGCAGCCCCCTCCCACCTCAGCACCTTGAGACCCTCACAGGTGAGTAGCCACGCTATAAACACCCCTGACTGATTGACTGGTCAGTATTATACATACTAGGAATCCGAACATTCAGTTCCCTTGTCACATAGATAAATCACAGCTCATTGGATGTTTCTGTGAGTTTTCAAGAATTAAAACTAGGGATACAGGAAACCAAGTGATACCTGTTAATATTTCCAGAGATTTCATCCTGAACGTCTTAAGCATCACTTGCCTTTTTCCCAATTCATGGGTTTGGAAAGTATCACATCAACCCAGAAGAGTTGGCGATTATCTTAGATGAATACAAGGCAAGATTTCTGAATGGAAGATATCCTGAATCTATTTTGGTGAATTTCATTCGGCAAGTTAACTCAATGGATTGATAATACACAAACTTAATTGGAAAAGGTTCAAAAAGAAAAAAGAATCTAGGATAATTTTGGTTTCAAAATTTTCCACCAAGTCCCCTTCTAATAAAAAGAATATTAACAAAGCTTGGGAACTGGTGCAGGCTGAAACTGGCTTCCTTGCATTATTAACTGAGAAACCATCGCTTGCACATGATTGTTCCAACAACATCAAGAAGATTCTCACTCTCAATAAGATTAAGTCTCCCGAGGAATATTCAGTACTAAGAAGTGTCATAACTGCATTCCCTGCAATAATGTTATTTTTGGAAATATAGTTACTCATCCTCCAAATGGACACACCATCCCTCGTCGACATTATGGAGATCACAACACTATAAATGTCACTTACAGTCTGAAGCAACCTTGTGGCATTTAGTGCCTCATTAAGATTATGGCGGTCCACAGGACCGCCGTACTGGGGGTGGCGGTCCAACCACTGGCACACGGCGGACACACCCGCAAGGTTATGAGGGTGGTGGTCAGACCGCCACAGGACTGCTACATCCGCCAGGGACACAGGATTCCTCAGCCATTGCTCAGCGGTCAGGCGCAACAATATGACGATGGGCGACATACACTGAAACCGGTCCCAGGATGCTTGTTTCCGGTCCAGGGAGGACCTGGCCTGGCAGTTCAGTCTGGACTGTTCCCATTGGGCGCAGGGTCAAGACTGATTTGTATATGGCTGGGTCCAAACTGGGGTGGCGTAGTGGGCAAACGAAAGATGGATTTAACCCAGATCTTTTGACTGGGGGAGAATGTTTGCATTGTCAGCATTCCGTCCATCATTTGTTTGCTGTTACACGGTGGTGCCACTTTGGCACCGCTGAGCATATTATAAGTTTGCTTTCCACCTACACTTAAAAGATGGCGGAGAGGCAACTAATCGGGGCCCAACAGGGCCCCCTGCCACTTGTGGGCCTTGAGGTGCATGTAGGGGGCACGTATTGTGCCCCCTTTGGATTTGCACCCTCAGTTCCTGCTCGGTGTGGCATGCATGCCACATTGTGAAGGAACATGCAGTCAGTGCTATCAGGGCGGTGGTATGTATGTTAGTTTCTCCCATGGACCTACCATGCCATCAGACTGTTGCTGCACCACCCACCCGCCATGGATTACAATTGCAATCCAGCAGGTGGGCGTACCACAGCCTTGGCGGTCCTCCAAAGATGGCGCAGTGGCAGCGCCGTTGGAGGACTACCAAATCACAGCCCAGATCCTGTGCACTTTGTGTGCTGTGCTTGAGTAGGGTGGTGCTTACTCTTTCAGGAACAGGAGGATTTACATTTCAGACCTGCCGAGGGCTGGCGGTAATGCCCAGGCACCAACTAGACCCAACCAGCCTCCCTCTGCACACGCCCCACCCTTTAGCCCTCCTCCTGGTATTTGTATCGGGGACCGGGTGGTGGGACTGCAGTCACGGTGCCCCCCATGTGTGATGCCCAGACTGAAGTCACAGTGCGCCCCCCCCAGCCATGCCAGGACTCTTCCCTAGTGAGTGTATCTGATATAAAGTCTCCAAGGAGATCCGCACAGTCAGCATGAGATCTGAACTCGGTGGATCGATAGAAATCCTCATAATAAGCGGCGGACGCGGCTGCAATAGCAGAGCTAGTTGTTTGGAGCTTGACTTCCTGGTCCATTACATCTAAAACCCAGGAGCTGTCTCTTTCTCTTCTCTCGAGCCAGGCTAGCACCTTATTGGCCTTGTCTCCAATATCATTTCAGCGGCGTTGCATCGCCAGCGCATGTCTCCGCGCCTCACGCTCCGCCAGCATTCGTAGATCGTGCTGCCTGAGACGCAACTGATGTTTTCATTCCACCTTCCCCTCGATCATTACTGTGGCTTCCAGTTTTGCAATATCCCCCTCAATAACAGAGCAGCTAAGTCGGCGCTCTTTCCTCCACCCCCCACCCTATGAGCATCTGGGCTTGACCCCACAAAACCACTTTGAAAGCTTCCCATTGGACACATACAGAATTTACCATCCCAATGCTATCTGTACAGTACGTCTCTGTCCCTCTCTGAGCTTTTCTCAAAGCCCCTTCTCTTTCCGATACCCGCGGGTCTATCCTCAGGGGCAGAACAAATACCCTTTTAAATCCCTCCAAGGTGACTCCAACCGGGGAATGGTTGGAAATGCCCCATGAATAATGCACTTAAAATGTACCTGCCTTTCCGAGGGGGGTGCATAAATAATCTAATCGAGAGAAGCTTCCGTCAGTAGGGGAGAAAAATGTGTTTTGCCTCTGCTGCGGATGATGTCGTCTCCAGAGGTCTACCACAGAAGCTGCAATTATGAACTATAAAATGTATTAGAACATTGGAATGTTGGGAGCTCCATTGCAGACAATTGAGTTCTTCCTGAAGCTCGAGGGGTTTTATATCCCCTCGAGCTTCGAGAACCCTTTGTTTAATTTGTTAGAACATTCTGCCCTCTAGTGGCAGAATGTTCTAATAGCCTTATAGCCCTTCGTAGCCGGGCTATACCGGCAATTAAAGTCCTGCTGTCTCGTTAAAGTCCCTCGCCTTCAGCTCGGGCCTTTAACGATTCAGCGGGCCTTTAATAGCCGGTATAGCCCGCTACGGCGGGATATAAGGCTTTTTTTTTGTTTTTTTTGTTAGTACATTCTGCCCTCTAGTGGCAGAATGTTCTAATAGCCTTATAGCCCTTTGTAGCTGGGCTATACCGGCTATTAAAGTCTCTCCCCCTTGTTAAAGGCCCGAGCCGAAAGCTGGAGAGGGCCTTTAATAGCCGGTATAGCCCTCTACGGCGGACTATAAGGCTCTATTAATCTACCAAAGATCACACACAATTCGATACACCAACAATTACAAACACTCTGATCATTATAAGAACAACATGCAAGTTGCACCCTGTGTTTGATACTCTGCTCTTAGCGATCGATGTTCTAGACATAAATTATTACAGACATCATGGGATATGCTACATGGCCACAGGATGTTTCACAATAAGAAATGACCTCTTACGTCATCGAATCAATACCAAGTGGTTAAATAATCACTTTTTAAAATCCCGAGCATCTGCGCGGAGTAACCTGTCCGCCGAGATCTAAATCAGGTACAAAGTGTGCAAAAAAGCATAAAGTGGCTAGTGCTCTCCTGCTGTCAATCAGTCAGCCATTTGTGAAGCACAGCACTGCTGGCGATCACAGGGACACACGGGGAGTTGGTGAAACCATGTACCCTGAGATACCCTGAGATGGAAAGGCAGCCAAAAAGTGCAAAGTGCTCAAATGAGAACAAGTGAGATAAAATCTATGCAGGGGATTTGGAATGAGGATCAGGTAAGGTACAATCCCGTGGAAATGCACAATGAGCAACACTCGTCTGTATAGATGGAGCTTTCTGGGACCGCAGCATTCCTTTGTAGCTAAAAGACAGTTTATTTTGCCTGTTTAGATACATTTTCCAATAATTCAGGGGCTTTGTAATGCTCTGGGACACCCATCTCAGTAAAATATGTTATAAATACATGAGCCACGGAATGCCAGTGGCATGATCCGCGCTAGAGAATCCTTTAGCAGCGATTTTGAGAATCCTGCTTCTGGTGATTTCCAGATGTTGTGCCATAGGGACAATGGGGTTGAGTCTATTAGATCTTACAGGTATTTCAACCCTGTTTCCTCATGAGAAATAAGATTTGCTGTTATCTTGGAAACAGAGAGTAGATTGTGTAAAAATCTATTCTCAGCCCTCTGAAGCAATAAAGGATGTATACAGCCCCATGCTCCAGTTCTGTATTAGGCAACCGGCATACATTTAGCTTTATACATTTGAATGAGTTCCCTCATAGGTTTATGAGACAACCTAGACTTCAACCTGCAAACCACCTTAATCTCTCTCTGAAACTGCAAACATCTTTGATTAAAAAAAACACTGCAGTTTATCATCAAAAGAAAATCCTAAATAGTTAAAAAGGTTGAACCTAAAGATCTTAGCCTCCCCTATCCTGTGCCTTTTAACCTTGGTCTTTGATGACCTTGGTAAACTGTTTCATCATGTTATTGTTAACATGTAGATCTAATCACTCATAAACTGAGTAACAGAGTCAAGAGCAAAACAAGATTTGCTGTTCTCGCCATGATCTGGGCCCTCCATCTTGTGGCTGCAACTGACACTTTACCCCTTGGCCTGCTCCATTGGCCTTGTTTTACTCCTGTTTTAACTGAACCAACAACCAATGTAGCTGTAATTTCAGGTACTGTTTTCTTCGAGACCCCTACGGACCCAAGACCACCGCCCCTAAGTGCAACTCCACCTGAACACCTGGCTGAACGATGGCAAGAATTTCCTGCTCTGTTAATATGTAATATATAATTGTCCAAGCCTAATCGCTGTTGAAAAGTAATTGAGTGAATTTGCAGTTTGTATATATATTACTCTAACCACCAGTATATGTAGTAGACCTTAGTACTTACTACCATTCCTATGTGATTTTAGAGTTTATCTGTTTGTATCTTTTCCCCGAGTGACTTTACAACTTGTACATTTGCATTTTTTTCTATGTGTATCTCTTATGTAACTCATGTAAATCAAAGTCCTTGTGTAACACAACTGGTTCTTTTGTAAAGCTCTCTGACACCTTCGGGTAATGTTCGCGCTATATAAAATCGCATTAAGTAAAAAAATGAAAAAATTTGAGAACAGCATCATTCGCGTACAAAAGAATTGGGATTGTCCACCTCCCAATTTGTGGTGTATCGTTCCTTTTACAGACTATAAAGTTCTCCAAACCATTCATGTAAACTAAAAAACAAAAAGGGAGCCAGGAGACATCCCTGACGAACACCCCGGGATGGCTTGATTATGGAGGTGCATTCACAGCCTTGACCACAGTGGACTTCATCATAAGTTCCCAGTTTAAGAAACAGACAAAGTTCATGAGGGACTACTCTACCCCTCTGGTCCTCATCACGTCCCACAGCTTCGACCGATCAATGTTGTTGAATGCACAGGAGTGGTGTTCAAAAGCCAGGTGAATGGCGCCTCTCTTGGCCTTCACACACTTTTGCCCAGATGCATCAAACTACTATTTTGTGATTCCTAATTTGCGAAATTTACCGAATCGCAAATTACGAATCGCAAAATGGTATGCATCATTTTTCTCGCATTTTTTTTGCGATTCGGTAAAAATCGCAATTTTTACCGAATCGCATAAAAAATGCGATTTTCAAATTGCGAATTCGCAATTCCCATTCATTCCTATGGGCTGAAATGCCCATAGGAATGAATGGGAATTGTGAATTCGCAATTTGAAATCGCAATTCAACAAAGCATTTCAAGGGTGGAGAGGGGGGTCCAAATGACCCCCCCCCCTGCACCCATGAAATGCACTTTTACCTATAAGTTACATACACACATGTCCTAAGGACATGTGTGTCTGTATCTTAACAGTTTAAAAAATGCATTTTTGTGCATTTTTAAACAATTTTGCAAATTACCACGAGGTTCAACCTCGTGGTAATTTGCATTTGCAATTTGTAAAATCGCAAATTTTTTAAGAATGATGCATTGCATTTAAGGAATCGCAAAATTGCGATTCCTTAAATGCAATCGCATTTTAGAAAATCGCAAAATTAGCGATTTTCCACAAAAACAAATGATGCATCTCAAAAAGCATTTTCGGAATCGCAAACGGACGATTTTAAGGAATCGCACCGTTTGCGACTCCAAAAATGCTTGATGCATCTGGGCATTTACTCCTCCCTTCAAGGGATAAGTTCAGACTCTGCTCGACCGTCCCCATACCTTGCTGAAAATCGAACTGGATATCTGAAAGAAAATTATTTTCTTCGTACCATGACTCACAACTAGGATAATACAATTTGTCCCTATATTTTGGAGGTTGAGTCAAGTAAAGAGATGGGACGATAACACAAAGGCCGATTTATCTCTGCCTTTTAAAATATAGTCAAGATAACTGCTACTTACCATGATGATGGAAGAGGGCCTTAAGGGCTGCATACAAGACCAAAAGTGCTGAGCAGGGCTGGACTGGCTGTAGCGGGCACTATGCATTCCCCGGTGGACCAGAGAGGTGGGGGCCGGTTTTGTGGCTAAGGGCCCATTTTTGTCACTGGGGGACAGTTTTACAGCAGTCCTGCTAAATCGGCTCCCTGTAACAAAAGCAGGGGCGGTGGTTCTTACTCGCACACCGGTCGAGCATCAATCTGTCAGGGCTGGTTGCTGTTCCCAGTCCTACCCTAGTGCCGGGAAGTTAACCCGTTGGCTGCGGGGGTAATTTCCCCGCTGTGCTGGGGGCGGGGGGAACGCACAGCGCCCCCATGCTTATAACGAGTTCAGCTCGTCATGAGCCACGGTGACCGTGTGCTCGTGACGAACTGAGCTCGTCGCGGCCACACCCGTTTCTGTAGAACGTTCAGCACAGCGGGGGAATTAGCCCCACGTGCGAGCGTTCTGGCCGTTATGCAAACGGCCACAGTGGCTCATGACGAGCTGGTTAATATTAGCTTCAAAAATATCTATTGACACACCATGAGGGCCTGGAGCTTTACGCGAGACCCTCTTGTTGATAGCAGTATCAACTTAATCAATGCCAATAGATTGGCCCAACATATTTGCGGCCCTAGTGTCAGAGCACCACCCCTCTCCTCCTCTCCAGAGCTTCCTTCTGAAATGTTTCTCCCATCTTTCTGCATTAATATTGTTCACAAGCTTTGGCACTGCCTAGTCTGAAAAAAAGCCTGTTCACAACATCCCAAACACTCTTACTATCCCTCGCTGAGACAGCCGCTTCGGCATCTCCCAAGGAGTGGAGAGTGATATCGCATGAATGCAGAGCCTGAGCACTGAGCCTGAGCGCTGACCCTGAGCTCTGAGCCTGACCATTGAGCCTGAGCGCCAAGCCTGAACGCCGAGCCTGAACGCTAAGTCTGAGCACTGAGCTTGAGCGCCGAGCCTGAGCGCCAAGCCTGAGCACCGAGCATGAACGCTGAGCCGGAGCACCGAGCATAAATGCTGAGCCTGAGCACCGAGCCTGAGCACCGAACCTGGGCACTGAGCCTGAGCGCTGACCCTGAGCTCTGAGCCTGACCATTGAGCCTGAGCGCCAAGCCTGAACGCCGAGCCTGAACGCTAAGTCTGAGCACTGAGCCTGAGCGCCGAGCATGAACACTGAGCCTGAGCACCGAGCATAAATGCTGAGCCTAAGCACCGAGCCTGAATGCTGAGCCTGAGAGCCAAGCCTGAGCGCCGAACCTGCGCACCAAGCCTGAGCTGAGATCGGCCCTGGACCAGGGTTCAATTCCCTGCCTCGGCGGGTCTTGGGCTCAAAAATTCCACGGACTCGATAATTCTCGCTCCGGTGCCTTCTCGACTCACGGGTTCACACTCTGCGACTCTGGGCAATAGCTTGCTTAATCTCCACAACGGCCCCTCGCGGCGGGATGCCTGGCTTTCACCTTGTGGATACCCTGCCGGGGTTATCTCACAGGGGAATACCAGGACGGGTTCCCTAAGCAAGCGCCGGGAAACCCTTTGTGGGTAGCTGTGCGCTATATAAGCTCAAATACATACATACAAATACAAGCCTGGGCGCTGAGCCTGAGCACTGAGCCTGAACGCTGAGCCTGAGCGCTGAGCCTGAACGCTGAGCCTGAGAGCGAAGCCTGAGCGCCGAGCCTGAGAATCAAGCCTGAGCGTTGAGTATGAATGCTTAGCCTGAGCACCGAGCCTGAGCACCGAGCCTGAATGCTGAGCCTGAGTGCCGAGCCTCAATGCTGAGCCTGAGAGCGAAGCCTGAGCGCCGAGCCTGAGCACCAAGCCTGAGTGCTGAGCCTGAGCATTGAGCCAGAGCGCCGAGCTTGAGCGCCGAGCCTGAGCGCTGAGTCTGAACGTTGAGCCTGAGCACTGAGCCTGAATGCTGAGCCTGAGCATCGAGCCTGAACGCTAAACCTGAGCGCCGAGCCTGAGCGCCGACCCTGAGCACTGAGCCTGAGCGCCGAGCCTGAATGCCGAGCCTGAGTGCTGTGCCTGAGCGCCGAGCCTGAGCGCCGAGCCTGAGCGCTGAGCCTGAGTGCAGCCTAGGGAGGCCAACTTTCAATTATCACTTCACAGGACACTTTGTGTGCATGGAGACACATTACAAGCGCGAGACATTTATGCATGCGTAAACATATGAAGACATTTATTGGGGGAAGGGGATGGGGATTATGTCTAGTGTTACACATTTGTGAAGCCTGTTCTTGATCCTTGTTCTGAATCAGGCCATATTAAGGATATCAGTCAGCCAGAGGTTTAGCGAATTGAGTGTGATTACTCTTCATCCTTTTCTCGAGTTCTAATCCCTTTACCACCCACTGGAGTAAGCCTTGACTGCTCGCTATCGCGCGCTCTGAGAGACCAGATTAGGGAATGAACAGCTATGGTATCCAAATAAAATGAAATAGTGTTAAGCTTTGAAACATCGATGGTAAATGTCAGTATTTGCTGCACTCACTGACCATCGACCAGCGAACGCCACAGGACCTGCCTTTCGACTGGTCACTGCCCATTGACCAGCGAACGCTACCGAACTTGTCTTTCAACTGGGCACACTGCCCCTTGACCAGCAAACACCACAGGACCTTCCTTTAGACTGGGCACACTGCCCATTGACCACCTACTGGCACAGGACCTGCCTTTCGAGTGGGCACACTGCCCATTGACCACATAATGCCACAGGACCTGCCTTTCGACTGGGCACACTGCCCATTGACCACGAATGCCACAGGACCTGCCTTTCGACTGGGCACACTGCCCCTGGACCAGCGAATGCCACAGGGCCTGCCTTTCAACTGGGCACACTGCCCATTGACCACCGAACACCACAGGACCTGCCTTTCCACTGGGCACACTGCCCATTGACCACCGAATGCCACAGGACCTGCCTTTTGACTGGGCACACTTCCTGCTGACCACCGAACGCCAGAGGACATGCCTTTGGACTGGGCACACTGCCCATTGACCACCGAACGCCAGAGGACCTGCCTTTTGACTGGGCACACTACCCGTTGACCACCGAACGCCACAGGACCTGCCTTTCAACACAGAAATAGGATGCTTGACATCTAATCTCGGCTTTACCACTTCATCTAAATATGCTGAAATATCCTATTCAAAAGCTGGGCTAGACCAGCAACACAGTGAACCAAGAGACATGGTTTTAATCCCTGTGCTCTTAAGCAATCACGTTTCAAATTTATTCCTTTGCTCCTGGACATATCATACTCTCCCTGTGCCTTTGTTCATTGGTCTGATAATATGTCAGCACTTTGAAACAGGATTAATGAAGAAATACTCATCAAGGGCATTCTCCTGGGACATGTCCCAGCATGGATATTTGATCAACAGGTGGCTGGATTTGCACCTGGACTCGCTATAGTGGTCTACTAGGCTTTTACGATTGCACCAACTCCTACGCAGAGGACCTCACTCAATGAGTGATGACTGAACCATGCCAGGTGATCCACTAGGGTTTAGCTCCTCCTCGGAGAACCGGTCTCCACACTCGATAACAAGACAATGTCTAGATATTGACTCTAGAGCCATCGTTCATCGCTCTGTTTCTTGCAGCACACTTAGCGGCAGCTGAAAAACGACACTTAACCAAAAGTAGAACCAGAGAAGTGAAGTTGCCATGACAACAGTTCTGCTGGTGAAATAAGTATTAGTGTGATTGAATTCAGATGTATCCTTTGCAGTGAGCGGAGAAGCACCAGTTTATCTCTGAGCGAGGTTTCGGCCTATAGTGAGCCTTCTTCAGGGAGCTCTGCGTCCTCGATGACCACACTGAGGAACAGAGCTTATTGCAGTGCGCAAATGGCGAGGACCTCTGGTCTCGGAGATACAGCAACGAGAGCCGATGCAGCGCCTTTTACTTCAGCAAACACCCTGGAAAGCACCGACGGACAGTGGCATTTCACACATGCATAAACATGCTTTTTGGGTTGAATGGTGCACAGTGCACATGGCAAAATCGCAACAACAAAAAACAACACAATGAATTGGAAAAAGAGAAAAAAAATGAAAGTGCAGTGCTTTGAATGCAGGGTATGTGTCACATCCTAAGTAATTTATTGTTAGACCTGACATCATTGGCGTGAGTCTCCCTTCCATTTTTGACAGATTGCCTCCTCTGTTTTGATATGTTTTTGCTGGTTATATGTTTTGGGCACTGGTCCACTGCTAATCAGTGCCACAATGCAAGTGCTCCCTATGTTAAATGAATGTCCTGATTGGTTATTCCATGATTGTGCTATTTGATTTACTGTCAGACCCTAGTACCAGGATGCCTGCAGGATGACCCTGGTACCAGGATGACCTTAGCGCCAGGATGCCTGCAACGGTGACATTCGCGCTCTATAAATTCTTAAAATAAATAATAAATAATACAGTGCACCATGTGTGCCCAGGGCTTGTAAATCAAATGCTGCTGGTGGGTTGCAGCACTGTTTGTGCCACCCACAAAAGCAGCTTGTAAAGTGTGTCTCAGGTCTGCCATTGCAAGGCCTGTGTGCAGTATGCGACTACCATGTCGACTTGGCCAAGTGCACCCACTTGCCAATGTCAGGAACGGCCAAGGCGCCTGCCTAATAGGTTAAACTACATCTCCCAGAAATCCTGGAGGTGGGCGTGGCTCTATATAAGCTGGGAGGAACCAGTTAACACTGTTCGTGATTTTGTGTCTAACTGTGCTTTAGTTCTACCGGAGTTGGATTTCTGGAGTGAGTCTTCTTGTTCCTACGAGGGAATCTCTTGAGGTGCGGAGGATTGTTACTGGCGAGTGTGGGAGACGCTCGTATTTTGTTTCCTGCTGACTCGGGTGTTTACCGAGTAGCGGGAAAGCAATTAGGCGTTTGGAATCTATGCTCTCCGTTAGACGCCGGAGACTGAGAACTGCGTTGCAGTGAGAGCGAGGGAGAGCGGACCTCTGATGAACGACCCGCGTCCTGTGAGTAAACAACAGCGCAAGTTATTCTTGCGCTACCCTCACTGTGGAATCGTATTTCTGTAACTCGTTTGGAAACAGTATGCTGAACGTGAACTGACACGGCTGTTCAGTACAAAGAGTCATTTGCATACTGAGAGAGCGGAGTGTTGTGGAGAGGCTTCTCTAGGCACCACCGCTACGAAGAAAAGCACTAGTGTTTGTTTATTCAAGTGCCAAAGCGGAAGGTTGTGGGGCTCTACACCTTGCCATGTTTGGAGCAAGAGCTATTGAGGATTTATTGGATAAATGTTACAAAACGGAGGGCAGTAGTGGAAAGCTATGTCTTGCCGTGCCTCATAACAAAACAATCTCTGGTACATTTTATGGATTGGTCTCCGTTTTCACTTTACTTATTGTTTGGATTGGATTCATTTGGAATTGTGTGAAGGAAACACATTTATAAGTTGGATAGACCTAAAACAAGGAAGGGTACGTTACCAGATATACTAAGGAATTCACATGGTGACTTGTATGGTATAGGAGTTAACTGCTTCTTGTATTTTCTAGGGATCAAAGAATCTGATGTTCAAATACATAACTCATCAGGGAAGAGGTGGAGCGCACTAACTTCATTGAGGTGATTCTTGTGTTCCGTTTAGCAAGAATGAAATGAGTGTAGGGTTAAGCTGTGTTCATTTATAACCTTGTATTCCATTTTCTTGTCTTTCAGCTATCCCTTCCCTGCAGTCCCCTTCCGTCCCCTCCTTGTTCTGTTTATTTTCCCTCGCCCTATCACTCGAACACACTGTGTATTGAACAGTAGTGTGTTGGTGAGGTCGGGAGGTGGAGCTTTATGTGCATCAACCGGATCCTGCAGCGTGGAGTCTGACAGAATCACGAACCCACGAATTGCATTCTGCCTGGTCCGGTTGGGGTACATATGGCCACCTTGGAGGATGTATTACGGGCGTTGGTCTTGGTCCAACAAGAATTGGCATCGTCCAAGGCCGAGGCAGTTGCCCTTAAGGATAGGGTTGAGCAGCTGCCTAAGAATCCTTTTTCCGCGAGTCCATCCCAGATACAGGTTACTGTTCCCCCCCTATTCCTCTAGCTACCCCAGAAAGATATGGGGGTGATCCACGCAAAACGCAAGTGTTTCTGACACAGGTAATGCTACACTTCTCATGTAAACCTGCATCTTTTCCTATGAACCATTCCAGGGTGGCGTTTGCTATCTCTTATTTGGTGGGGGATGCCGCGAATTGGGCAGTACCCCTGATAAAAAGAGATGATGCCATATTGTCAAACTGGACGGCTTTCAGGGATGAATTTGAGAAAGTCTTTGACAGAAGGGCCACTAACTTTAGTGCAGATAAGGAGTTGTTAACCTTGCGACAGGGCAGAAGTGATTTAATAACCTATCTAACTACGTTCAATCGTTTGGTGGCTGAAACGGAATGGCCAGAAGGAAAGAGAATGTCTTTGTTCTATCAAGGTTTGAGGGATGAATTGAAGGATGTAGTAGCGCAGATAGACCCTCAGCCCACTACGTGTGTAGACATGGTGAACTTCGTACTAAGATTGGATGGTAGGCTAACTGAGAGGAGTGGGGACAGGAGGAAATGGGACAAGAGTTATGCCCGTACAGTGAGCTTCCCTCCTAGGGCTACGGGTACCGCTGAGGCGGGTATAGAACCAATGGAAATAGGAGCTATTAGACCCCATTTGTCCAAGGCAGAAAGAGAAAGTAGAAGAGTCCAAGGCCTTTGTATGTATTGTGGGAAAAAGGGACACTATGTGCGAGAGTGCCCTTCCAAGCCCAAGACTCCCACAGGTTGGAAAAAAAATAAAAGGGTGGCTGTTTCCACTACAGCTAGAGAGTCTGATGATGTGTTGGAGCATTCGCCTAGGACGGAAGAGACCCCCGACTGGAAACTCACATCATTGTCTTCCTCGGGGATAGGGGAAACCGAGTCCCACCTGGTGCTAGCTATGTCCTTGGAGTGTGAGCAAAAAACCCATCAAGTAATGGTTATGCTGGACTCAGGTGCCACGGGTAATTTTATAGACAATGGATTGGTGTCTCGTTTGTCGATACCTAGGGTGCCCAGAGACAATCCAGAGGAGGTGTTGGCGGTCGATGGGCAGGTCATCAAATCAGGTCTTATAACCAAGAAAACCGCAGCTGTAGTACTGCCGATAGAGGTGTCAGAAGGGAGACATGTGGAAAAGGTGGAGTTAAATATAATCGATGCTCCTCAATATGAGATCATTTTGGGAATGCCTTGGTTCACGTTCCATAACCCTTCGATTGACTGGAAAACACGCACAGTGCATTTTTCATCTGGGTTTTGTAAGGAGCATCTGGTGCCCTATGTGTCTTCCCCTGTAGCATTGCTAGCTTTACAATTTATGGTGGCTACAGCCGCAGAGAAGGAGGTGGTCCTTCCGAAACAATATGATATGAAGCCTTTGAGGAAGTATTTAGTGAAAGCAGAGCTGAGATATTACCACCTCATAGGGCATACGACTGCCGTATTGATTTGATTGATGGGGCAGTGATTCCCACATGTCGAGTGTACGCCCTGTCTGTGCCTGAAACCACCCATTTAAGGGAGTACATCGATCATTATGAGAGCATAGGGTTTATAAGACCTTCACGTTCCCCTGCAGCCTCTCCCCTTTTTTTCATTGCAAAAGCCAATGGTGATCTGAGGGCCTGTGTGGACTACCGCGTCTTGAATAAGAATACCATTCGCAACCGATACCCTCTCCCCCTCATTACCGTTTTGATTGACCAAGTGAGGGAGGCAGTGATCTATACTCGCTTGGACTTGCGAGGTGCCTATCACTTGGTCAGGGTTCCTGAGGGGGACGAGTGGAAGACGGCATTCAAGACGCGGTATGGACTTTACGAATATCTGGTCATGCCGTTTGGGCTATGTAATGCCCCTGCGGCTTTTCAGTTCCTGATCAACGATGTCTTGAAGGAGTATATCGATTTGTTCGTAGTTGTCTACATTGATGACATCTTGGTGTACTCTATGGAGGAAGACATTCATGTGGAGCACGTTTGCAAGGTGTTGGCGAAGTTGAGGGAACATAGCCTCTTTGTGAAACTCAGTAAATGCGAGTTTGGTGTATACAACGTGGAATTTTTGGGAGTGATGATCAGTCCTTTGGGTTTACAAATGTCTGAGCGTAAGGTGAAGGCAGTGCGAGAATGGCCAGTTCCGAGGAATGTGAGGGAGGTCCAGAGTTTTTTGGGCTTCGCTAATTATTATCGTCGCTTTATCCTGCATTTGTCGCTACTGGCAGTGCCCATTACAAGGCTATTGAGGAAGGGTATACCTTTTGAGTGGACCCCGGAGGCAGGTGAGGCTTTCCAAACCCTTAAGACTTCGTTCACTACCGCTCCGGTACTGTCTCATCCCAATCTAGAACACCCTTTTGTGGTGGAGGCTGATGCTTCGGATGAAGCCATAGGGGCGGTGTTGTCTCAGAGGGATGTAGGTACAGGGCAGTTGCACCCTGTGGCCTTTCTGTCAAAGAAGTTGAGTTCGGCTGAACTCAACTATACGATAGCGGAAAAGGAGTTGTTGTCTATAAAGAGGGCTTTTCAAGAGTGGAGGCAATATCTTTGGGGGGCTCTTCATACCATCACAGTATACTCGGACCACAGAAACTTGCAATACATGTCATCTGCCAGACATTTAACACAGAGGCAAATGAGATGGATGCTCTTTTTTGCTGAATACAACTTCGTGGTCACTTTCCACCCTGGGTCTGAAAATAGAAAGGCAGATGCCCTATCCCGACAGAACATGTCAGCCGAGAGTGTGGAAGATAAAAAGGCCATCATTCCTACAGGGAAAGTCTTGTGTGTAGTGAGAGCTGAGACATTTTTGGATGACGTAAGAAGTCATCGTTATCCCGGAGGCTGGATGTCATGGGCTCAGGGCATAGTGGATAGGAAGGTGAGAGACGGGCTGCCTTTCTTTCAGAATAAGTTGTTCTTGCCCTCTGTTCCTTTGCAGAAAAAGGCTTTCAGCTGGTGTCATGAGGGAGAGCTGGTGGGACATCCTGGTATACGTAAGACCATCGATACCATCTAAAGACATTTCTGGTGGGCTACCCTGATCAAGGATGTTACTATGTGGGTGGCTCGTTGTGATATCTGTGCCAGAGCCAAGGGAGTAACCACAAAGAAAGCGGGTAAACTTATTCCCATGCCTACACCCAACCTACCTTGGCAGAATATTAGTCTGGATTTTGTGTCTGGTCTTCCATTGGATAAGGGTTTCTCTGCCGTGTTGGTAGTAGTAGACAGCCTCACCAAAATGGGACACTTCATCCCTTGTAAAAATCTTCCAAATGCAAGTCAGACTGCCCAGCTTTTAGCTAGCAACGTTGTCCGTCTGCATGGGATACCCAGAGTGATTGTGTCAGATAGGGGGCCCCAATTCATTGCCCGGTTCTGGCGCATGTGGTGTCGCGCCCTGAATATCGAGTCCAATTTGTCTACCAGCTTCCACCCACAAACAGACGGGCAAACGGAACGTCTGAACCAGACTTTAAAGAAATACTTGAGATGCTTCTCTAAAGAAGCTCACGAGTCCTGGGTAGATCTGTTGTGGATGGCGGAACTGGCCTATAATAATGCATGGCATAGTTCTACGGGGATGTCTCTCTTCAAAGCTAATTTCGGATTTGATGCAAACACATTGCCAGTTGACATACCCGCTGATCTCCACGACCAGCCTTCTGTTAAAGAAAAAGTCTTGTTGTTGAGGAATGTACACAAGGGGGTGCAGGTGCATTTGAACAAGGCAAAGGAGGTGTACAAGAAGTGGGAGGATCGCCGCAGGGTAGAGAGCCGTCAGTTTGTGGTGGGCGATAAGGTATGGCTGTCTACTAAGAACATTAAGTTTAAGTTGCGCAGTGTGTTCCACCCAAGATACATTGACCCTTATCCCATTGTGAAACAGGTGAATCCCGTAACATACAAACTGAGACTGCCAGGTTCGCTGCGGATACACCCTGTGCTTCATGTGCAGTTGCTGAAGCCCGCTCTTACATCTCGCAGGGCGGCCCCTCCGCCCGTGTTATGTGATTGGGGAATGGAATACGAGGTGAGGAGCATTCGTGACTCCAAGTGGTGCAGGGGTGTCCTTAAGTATCTGGTGTCTTGGAAGGGCTACACAGCAGAAGACGACTCATGGGAGCTTTGTTCTGATGTGCACGCTCCTGGTGCGGTACGTTCTTTCCATAGGAGATTCCCTGCTAAGCCTGGCCCTAGGAGATGCTAGGGACGGGGACATACTGTCAGGAACGGCCAAGGCGCCTGCCTAATAGGTTAAACTACATCTCCCAGAAGTCCTGGAGGTGGGCGTGGCTCTATGTAAGCTGGGAGGAACCAGTTAACACTGTTCGTGATTTTGTGTCTAGCTGTGCTTTAGTTCTACCGGAGTTGGATTTCTGGAGTGAGTCTTCTTGTTCCTACGAGGGAATCCCTTGAGGTGCGGAGGATTGTTACTGGCGAGTGTGGGAGACGCTCGTATTTTGTTTCCTGCTGACTCGGGTTTTTACCGAGTAGCGGGAAAGCAATTAGGCGTTTGGAATCTATGCTCTCTGTTAGACGCCGGAGACTGAGAACTGCGTTGCAGTGAGAGCGAGGGAGAGCGGACCTCTGATGAACGACCCACGTCCTGTGAGTAAACAACAGCGCAAGTTATTCTTGCGCTACCCTCACTGTGGAATCGTATTTCTGTAACTCGTTTGGAAACAGTATGGTGAACGTGAACTGACACGGCTGTTCAGTACAAAGAGCCATTTGCATACTGAGAGAGTGGAGTGTTGTGGAGAGGCTTCTCTAGGCACCACCGCTACGAAGAAAAGCACTAGTGTTTGTTTATTCAAGTGCCAAAGCGGAAGGTTGTGGGGCTCTACACCTTGCCATGTTTGGAGCAAGAGCTATTGAGGATTTATTGGATAAATGTTACAAAACGGAGGGCAGTAGTGGAAAGCTATGTCTTGCCGTGCCTCATAACAAAACAATCTCTGGTACATTTTATGGATTGGTCTCCGTTTTCACTTTACTTATTGTTTGGATTGGATTCATTTGGAATTGTGTGAAGGAAACACATTTATAAGTTGGATAGACCTAAAACAAGGAAGGGTACGTTACCAGATATACTAAGGAATTCACATGGTGACTTGTATGGTATAGGAGTTAACCGCTTCTTGTATTTTCTAGGGATCAAAGAATCTGTTGTTCAAATACATAACTCATCAGGGAAGAGGTGGAGCGCACTAACTTCATTGAGGTGATTCTTGTGTTCCGTTTAGCAAGAATGAAATGAGTGTAGGGTTAAGCTGTGTTCATTTATAACCTTGTATTCCATTTTCTTGTCTTTCAGCTATCCCTTCCCTGCAGTCCCCTTCCGTCCCCTCCTTGTTCTGTTTATTTTCCCTCGCCCTATCACTCGAACACACTGTGTATTGAACAGTAGTGTGTTGGTGAGGTCGGGAGGTGGAGCTTTATGTGCATCAACCGGATCCTGCAGCGTGGAGTCTGACAGCCAGTCCCTAAACCTTCCCTTTGCTTCATATTAGACACCCCTATGGTAGGCCAAATGGCATGGTGTATTGTAAGTACAAGGTAGGACATATTCTGATGTGTGTAGCATGTACTAATAATGAATTACAGCCATTTTCGTTTTTCACTATTTAAGGCTACTTCTTCTCCATAGGCCAGAATGGGCAGTTAGAATATTACAGTTTTATAATCCTAACTGTCTCAGGGAACATGGTAGAAATTCGAATTTAGTATGCCTGAACTCAGAATACCAAAATACATATTTTAGTAAAGTTTATTTTAATATTCTGTGTTTGCAAATACCACTTTTAGAAAGTAGGTATTTTCTTGCCTAACTGTCCAGGCCTGCCTCTGCTAGGTTGTGTATTCCTTGTCTGAGTTTGTGAGTGACAGGGCTGAGGGATTCCAGGAGACAGGCTGGGGCAGCCCAGTGGTGAATAGAGAGATCTGCATCTAGATGGGAGGGAGTAGTTGCACCTGGGACCTGAATAGGGCTGAGCCTTCCCTCTACAATGCTGGCTCCACCCCCTGTGACTTGCCTGATGTATCTGCACTGCACTGTGAAAGTAGAAAAGGAATCATGACAACAAAGTGCTCCAGAGCTGTATCTTCCCTCCACTGTGCTGGCGCCACCTTCTGTGGGGCGGCTGATGTATCTGCCCTGCACAGTAAAAGGAAGAAGAGAGTCATATAAACAAAGTGCTCAGGAACTGGTTTGGACTAGGCAGAGGCCTCTCTGCATTCAGAGAACAAAGGATTTTGGGGAACAAATATTGGGACCCTGATCCCAAGAAATTAGATCACTTCTGGATCAAGAAACCTTTCTGCGAAGGAGAAGAACCAAGGAAGCTGCAGGAGTTTGGACTGCCCCTCTGCCAGTGTGCTGTTTGCTGGGTTGGCCTGCAGTGGTTGCTTCATTGCCAAGGGAAAGGAGAAGGAACTTTAACCACATCCCTGCTGTGGTTATTTTTCCCCTGTGCTGGAAATTAAGATTCTTCTATATTCATGACGAGCTCAGCTCGTCATCAGCACAGCTCAACTGTGCCTCATGACGAGCTGAGCTCGTCATGAGCATGGAAGGGGTTAAGGACTTTCACTCATCTACAGAATATTCATGGGCTTGAACTGTGCTTGCCTCCTGCTGAAGTCTCAGGGCCAAAAGACTTCACCTCCAGCTCCCCCTGAATTTCCTTGCTGGGAATTTTGACTCCAGACACTTACGTGCCACTGGGAGCTGGAAGCGTGACACATTGAGAAGAAGCGTGTCGCCGCCGCAGCTGAAATCGCCGCATCGCTGGAGAAGCGAGCCTTCGCCGCATCTCCCTGGAAGCGTATGTTCATCAAAGCTGCCTGCTGTCGCATCACCGGAGAAGCGTGACGCCATCACATCACTGGAGAAGCGTGTCGCAATGCCTGTAGAGGCTCCAGAGTACAGAGTAGTCGCAAGGCTGCCAGGGCGTCATCGCATCGCCACATCAAGGCCACTATCTTCTCGCATCGCAACCGGATCATCGCATCGCATCGCGGCGCCATCTTGCTCACTGCAACGGGCCTGCAGGCCGAGAATCTACGCATCACCTCCGCACCAGTAAGGCTCACGATGAGTCCCCTACTCTGCGCAAGCTTTGAGGCAGGACGGAACCGTTCCCCAAGGTCACGGAACCTGCGCATCTCCCCTTCTGCGAGCCTTTTATTTACTTTGCGTTACGCATCCAGGTACTTTGTTGAGAACTTTGTCGCATTTACCATCAACTTGAACTAAGCAACTTTGATCATCTTTTAAGCAATCTTAAGTGAGGTATTGTGGATTTTTGTCTTTTGTGGTCTTGTGTTAAGTCTATATAAAGAATACTTATTTTTATAAAACCTGTGTTGTGTCCATCAGTAGTGTTTCCACTGT
This sequence comes from Lissotriton vulgaris, assembly GCF_964263255.1. Classification (NCBI taxonomy): domain Eukaryota; kingdom Metazoa; phylum Chordata; class Amphibia; order Caudata; family Salamandridae; genus Lissotriton; species Lissotriton vulgaris. Next base: position 32,028,228 of record NC_141699.1, on the reverse strand, counting down.
ATTACTGTGTATATTCACAAATACTTAACACACTGCGTCTGAGATAAGCCTGTCTGCTCGAGCCAAGATACCAAGGGGGTGAGCAAGGGTTATTAGATTCCAACAATATCATTCTAGGCGACCTTAACCTTCCCTGGAATGATAAGAACAGTGCTCCTGTACAAAGCTTAAATGACCTTCTCCTCTCCAACAACCTCACCCAGCACTGTTCTCAGGAAACCCACAACAAAGGATCAATCTTGGATGTCATCATCGCCAATCATGACGCAATCTCCATAGACCACATCCTGCCCGTCGACTGGTCAGACCATCACCTTATCCTATTCCACCTCCCTCTTCAGACCATGACTCTGCCCTCCATCTCTAACCCACACTCATGGTCGAGAAACTTATCGCAGATCAACACAGATGAGTTAGAAGAGATAATATCCTCCCTCCTGCCCATCTCCCCGGTAGGCCTCTCCACAGAAGAACTCACAGCCCACTACAACGTTACCATGTCCTCCATCCTTGATGAACTAGCCCCCTTGAAACTGAAAAAAACCCGGGAACATTCCCTCCAGATTCTGGTTCAACAAGGACATTAATGAGGAAAGAAGGCAACTCGGAGCCTCTGAACGCCTCTGGAGAAAAGACCCCTCCTCCAACCATTGAAAAGGAACTCAGAGCAGTAGGAAGAAAGTACCAACACCACATCAACAACGAAAAATCCAACTTTTTCTGCACCGCGCTGGATCAAGCCAAAAACAGACCAAGAGAACTCTTTGATATCATTAAAAAACAAACATCCAAGCCAACGGCTAGCCTCGTCCAGCCCTCAAAAACCTTATGTGACAACTTCGCCAACTTTTTCAATGAAAAAATCAACTTGATCGAACTTTCTCTGGACCTTAATCTTCTTCCCCCAGACAAAGACTGCTCTCGAACAAGCGAAATCTCCTCCAAAATAAATCCAGCAGCAACCTGGTCCTCCTTTGACCCCATCTCAGAATCGGAGATCCTCAATCTTATCTCCTCCTCCAAGCCATCCTGTCACAACCTTAATCCCACTCCCGCTCAAATGGTCAAAGAGCAGAAACTCTCCCTAGCTCCACTTTGGTGCGAAATCATAAACAGTTCTCTTAAACCTGGTTCCATTCCAAAAACCTTAAAGTCGGCCAAGTAACTCCTCTTCTGAAAAAAACAGGCCTAGACGTAACCGACCTGAACAATTTCCGACCCAGCTCCAATCTCCCTTTCCTTGACAAAGTTCTTGAAAAATGTGTCCTTCGTCAACTGAACAAACACATTGACAACATAAACTTGCCCGACCAACACCAATCTGGTTTCAGAAAAGGATGCAGCACCGAAACTGCAATCCTCAACATCTTGGACGACATCTTCAACTCCCTCGACGATGGCCACTGCTGTCTCCTCATACTCCTAGACTTGTCTGTTGCGTTTGACACTGTAGACCACAGTCTTCTCATCAAAGCTCTCAATGAACGGGCTGGCGCAGAGAAAGTGGTCCTTCAGTGGTTCTCCTGCTTCTTCCAAAACCGCTCACAAAGAGTAAAAATCAAATCCTTTGCCTCTGAACTCGTTCCCGTCAACAGAGGAGTTCCTCAAGGCTCCATTCTCTTCCCTCAACTGTTCAACATATATATGGGACCTCTTACCTCCATTCTGAAAAAAGCGAATATCCCCTTTCATCTCTATGCAGATGATACACAGATCTACCTGGAAACCTCCTCCCTCAACGACATCCAAAGACTCAACAATATGTTATGTTATGTTATGTTATGCGTTTTTATTTGGCGCACAGATGCTCCAGCTAAGGAGCGTCCTGGCGCCCGACAAGGCAGCCGCACAACACAACTAAACAAAAGACAAACATATGTAAACAAACTAAGGGAATAAAAAGGTTTTCACCGCGCGGCGAAAAGAAAGCAAATCTCTCATAGCGCGAATCGCCGGGGGCAGGGAGTTCCACAGGACCGCCGCGCGCACTCGGAACGAGCGTCCTCCAGCTCTACTCCGCTTGAAACACGGCACAACAGCCAGTTCTAGGTCCGCAGATCTTAAGATTCGCGCTGGGGTGTAGTTGGCAAGGAGGGCCATAAGGATCGTTGCTGGAGACCCCTTCAGAATTTTATAGGCGACGCAGAGGACCTTAAACTGGATCCGCTGGGCCACCGGGAGCCAATGCAGTGACCCCAGGGTACTGGAGGTAGGACAGAACCGCGGCGTTCTGTATCCTTTGTAAGCGCCCGATCTCTGCCTGATTCAGACCAACCAGCAAGGAACTCGCATAATCCAGCCTGGAGATGACAGTGGCTTGGATCATGAGTTGCCTGGTGGGGGCATCGAAGAACTTAAACACTGGACGGAGCCCGTGCAGGATGCCAAAGCAGCATGCTGCCGTGCGTTTGGTATGGCACACAAACGTAAGGGAAGGGTCCAGCCAGACCCCGAGGTTCTTAAGCTCGGCGACTGGGATGGAAGCAGGACCCAAATCCCCAGGCCACCATCTCTCTCCCCAAAGATCCGGCTGTCTGCCAAAGACCATGACCTCGGTCTTACTAGCGCTCAGCTGGAGACAGTTGGACGTCATCCAGCTGGCGACCGCCCGCAGTCCTTGTTGAAACCTGGGGGCATCGACTTCGGCATCCCCGCTGATCGTAACCGCTAGCTGGGTGTCATCGGCGTATGACACCATCGTCATACCCCATTGCCTGACAACCTCAGCTAGCGGCCTTACGTACAGATTAAACAACGTAGGGCTCAGCGAGGAGCCTTGGGGGACCCCCAGGTTCAACGGATGGAATTTGGACTGGTAAGGTGGGACGGTCACGCTAAAGGCCCGGTTGGCTAGAAACGACCGGAACCACTGGAGAGCGATACCGGTGACACCAGCCTCCTCTAGGCGCAGCAGAAGGATGGGGTGCGAGACGGTGTCAAAGGCAGCGCTCAGATCTAATAGCACAAGCGCTGCCGTTTGTCCCGCGTCAAGCATGGAGCGAAGATGCTCCACCATATAAAGCAGAGCCGTCTCCGTGCTATGACCAGCCCTAAACCCATTCTGCGTCGCGTCGAGGATATCTGCGCGGCAAAGATGTTCTGAGAGGACAGCATTTACATGCGCCTCCATAACCTTAGCCGGCCACGGCAAGAGTGAAATCGGCCAATAGCTCTCAGGCTTGCTGCGGTCCAGGCTGGGTTTCTTCAGGATAGGCCGAACCATGGCTCGCTTCCACTTCAGTGGAACCTCGCCAGATGTTAATGACGAGTTGATCAAAGAACATAGCGGTGAGATATCATATGCCGCTAGGTCTTTGAACACATCTGGGCAAAGTGGATCCTCTGGGGACCCAGACTTCACTTGACGGGCCAATATGTCTAGGCTATCAGATGTTAAAATAGGTAAGGAATGCAATCCCTCAGATGGTGGTGGCTTAGGAGATGGATTAGCCGAGGGAGTGGCCGAAGGAAAGGCCTGATATATGGCATTCACCTTTTCCAGAAAGAACTCTGCCAATTTTTCACAGTGCTCAACAGAGCTCTGGTGCATCGTTGTTACCTTTTTGGCAGTAAGGTCTTTCAATACCTTAAAAATAGCCTTAGACGGGTTCGAACTAGTCCTGAATTGTGCAGCATAAAATGCGGCACGAGTTCTGCATACCGCCCGGTGATACACTTTCACAGTAGACAGGTAGAGAACTTTCTTTGTGCTGTTATAGGCTTTACGCCAAGCCCGCTCTGCACGCCTACAAGAGACCTTCAGTGCCCGCAGTGAGTCGTCGTACCAGAGGCTGGCTTTACCGGCTCCAGTTTTACAGCCTACCAAGGGAATAAGAGTGTCCAAAGCCCTGGATACCCAATTACAAAACCTGTCATAGACCTGATCAGGCGATCCCATGATGTCAAATGGGTCAGCCGATAGGAGGTGGAAAAACTCATCCAGCTTAAGTTTGTTCCAGCGTCGTCTTGGAATCGAGCACACCACTGGCTTGGGTTGAATAGCCGGAGTAGGGCAATGGATCTGTATCAAATAATGATCAGTCCATGCCAGAGGTGTGTAGCTGGTAATGCAGGCTTCCGTAAGATTAGTGAAAAACGGATCAAGGGTATGACCCCTTGAGTGGGTGGGCTGTGCCACCAGCTGATTCAGCTGGAGCGCCTCAAGGTCTGCCACAAAGCTGGACACCGAGGGACTGGTAGAATTGTCAAAGTGCAGATTTAGTCTCCAATGATGGAAAAATTGGAGCACCCCGTAGCCAGTTCGCTAATGGCGTCAGGTAGCACCGCTCTAAAAGCTACTTCACTCCCCGGGGCCCGGTAAATCAATAGGCCCGACAGGGTGAAGTTTGCTGTAATAGCTACCTTGAACAATGCGCTTTCGCAACCCGGGATTTTTTGCCCATGCCACGTACAAGAATAGCAGGATTTAACAGCGAGAGCTATTCCTCTGCCTCTAGAAGCTCGGTTTAAAGTGAATACCGAGTATTCCGGTGGGAAGGCCAGATTGACAATGGCCGTGTCGGCATCCTGCAGCCAGGTCTCTGTCACACAGAATAGGTCAGGCAACTCCTCATCTAGCAGATCGTGAATGTCTAGATTATGCTTAACAAGCGACCTGGCATTGAGATTCCATACGCTAATACAAGGCTGTGGGCTAATGGCCGCACGGGTGGCCTCCCTGCAGCTCCTACTTACGGGGGCAGCCAAGGAAAAACATCTGCAACCACACGAAAACGGGCCGCATAAGGGATCCACCCGAGGTGCAGTACAGGTCACCCAGGACCGGTTGATGGCAACCAGACTGTCTCTGGTGTAGCACCGCATGATGTACAGGAGAACGGCCAGGAGGGGGGTCAGAGTCCAGCCACGTCCAGCACGTCCTGTCGCGGACGGGCGCAGACGGGCAGGACTCTGGCACGACTCCGGCCACGCGAGGACGCGCCCGCTCCGCGATCCCGCTACGGAAGGGAGGAGCATTTAGTAGGCGTCCCCTCGCTGACACATGTGCAGTCACGCGCTGGCGAAGGAAGCTGCTCTGCCCCTCTCAACTATGGCGCCCACCCCGGGAACCAAGCCCGCCAAGCGGCGGTGGGGGGCACAATTTACTGTGAGGGTAAGAGGAGTATTTTAAAAAGCCCAACTATCTACGCGCAGCACAATTCAGTAAACAAACTGCAATTAAAAACGCCCTCAATGAAGTCCAAGAATGGCTATCAAAGAACCACCTCAAACTCAATCAGGGCAAAACCGAGATCCTCCTCATCTCTAACAAGGAAGAAAACCCGCAAATCATTGAATGGCTGAAAGCTATTGATGCCCTCAAAGGAAATCTCACCCTGGCTACCTCGGTCAAATCACTGGGAATCACCCTTGACCACAATTCTCCATGTTATGTTATGTTATGTTATGTTAAGGAATATTTATAAAGCGCCTATCACCGCCGCTCTATAAGCGCTTAATAGAAGAACATAACACACTGATAGCCATAGAACCCTCAGCTGTTCCACTGCCTAAACTGTCATAAATGCCTTTCTGAAGAACTCCGCCAAGAGCGCCTTCCTCAATCTGAAGCTCCTTAACAAAATCAAACCCCACATCCCCGCCTCTGACCTCAAGCAAGCAACCCAAGCCCTGGTGTTGTCCAGACTGGACTATCGGAACGCAGTTCTTTCCGGGACTGCTCGCTCTCACCTAGCCCGCTCAAAACCACCCTCAATGCTGCAGCCAGAATGGTCACCGGAATCAAGAAATTTGACCACATTTCTCCTGCACTCAGAGATCTGAAATGGCTCCCAGTCGAAATGCGGGCCAGTTACAGAACTGCCTGCCTCACACACAAAGCCCTGCACACAGGGAAACCGGAATACTTAGCCTCCAAACTCAAGAAAGCCGGACAAGCAAGGAACCTCAGGAGTTCCAACTCTCACCTCCTCATTCCCTTAAAAACGCATAACGCCATCCCAATCAACATCAGAACCACCCCCTCCTTTCCAAAATTCAAAAGCCTCCTTAAAACTCTCTCCCTCAACCGCGCCTTCCCGAACGCAATTACGTGATGCTCTTGCCTCCACCTGGCTGCCTCCTGTCATCACTCCCCCAACGGGCAGCCACCCGTCATCGCACAGCCACTTCCTACCTCTTCCATATCTCAGCCCCTGGGCTGACACCACCAAACAAACTTCTCCACTTCCAGTCGTGCCATCCTAGGACTTTGATACAACCTCCTGACCCCTCCTCCTCAATGCCTCACTGCGGCCGCCCCCTCGACCCCTCTACCTCAATCGGCTCACCGCGAAGACCCAAGAGAACTGTAAAGCCTCCTTTTGAACATTTTCTCCCTTAATCGGCCTACATCTGACACTCAGCTGAACTCTGTAATGCTTCCATTTGAACTTTTTCTGCATTTCTCCTTCCTTGCCTTTACCCTGTATTTTTGTCTCCTCCTCGTCATGTTGTAAAGCGCTCTGATGCCCTCGGGTCTGGCCAGCGCTATAGAAGACTTCCAAAATAAAATAAATAAATAAATAAGTAATCCCCTTATCCTGACTTAGAGGTAAGGGTCCCTATTTGGACAATGGTGAATACCATTGCCAACTAGAGACCCCCAGATCTAACAATTATGCATTACTTTTGTTTGCGTAAAAAAGATCTTTATTGCAGTAAAAATATATTTTTTGCATAAGTTTAGTTTAAATCATCACACATTGTTACAAATGATGTAAACACGATAAACATGTAAAAGGTGTTATTATTTTACAGGGTTTAAAAAAGTGTTTTGCAGTTAAACATAAAAACATTTTTTGTTGCAACGTGAACGTCTTTGGGGTCATGAGTCTGTGCAGTTACCAGGGCTCGAGTCGGGGTACCACGTGGGTAGGCAGCGTCCCCCCACTTATTTTACCGGGGGAGATGCCGTCCCCCCTGCCAAACAGCTGGACTTCACTCTTTGGCCTCTGTGGGACGAGGAGCTCGCCACCTTTCGTGACGCCACTTCCTGTAGTGACGTCACTTCCGGTGACAGCGTCCCCCCACTTCTTTTTTTACGACTTGTGTGCCCTGGCAGTTACTTGTGTTTCCGTGGACTCCACAGTGCTAGTTTCCTCACAAACATCACAGGTGTGTGGGGCATATTACCAAGCATAAGCGATAATTATGGCTAAGCTTGGTTAGCGGCAATTATTTTAACGCCGTGCATCGCCTATTTTTATCGCTTAGGAGCCTTGCTATTATCAAGGTTTATCTCCTAAGCGATAAAAATCGTCCGAAATGCATGAATATCGCTTAAAAGTCAGCGATATTCATGCATTACCGAGCTAATGATCTTAGCCATGTTATCCACCTACCATTGGATAACATGGCTAAGAACTGCTCCTGGGCAGGTGTTAGCTTTTGGAGATATTCACTCTTAGCGTGAATATCTCCAAAAGTTGGTAATAGGAGATAGCGATGTTAGCGACTGTTTCCAGTCGCTAACATTTTGACACGCCCACTTTGCATGTCATTAGTGATAAATATCACTAACATGCAAAGTGGGGCCCAAGATGATCGCTATCTCCTACTAGCTGTCGTTGTTAGCGACAGCTAGGTGATAGGGCGATAAAATGATCACCGCTTTAGCGGGAACAATTCCCGCTAAAGCAGCGATAAGGCCCTTGGTAATATGCCCCTAAATCCGTTAAATAAAGCGTTCAGAGGCTCCTTCTTTGAATGTTGGCGCCCTCCATGCATCAGTCATTTCCTCATCCTTGTGAGCCCTTCCAAGCCCCCATGCATCTGTGCCTCCATCATATGTGTGTTTTAGCACCTCAACAACCGCCTGACCTTCTACGCGCCCACCCGTCAGCTACGATCGTCCAGCCTCACCCTCGCCGCCGTACCACGCATCCGCAAAGCCACCGCCGGGGGAAGATCCTTCTCCTACCTGGCAGCCAAGACATGGAACTCCCTCCCGATCCACCTCTGGCTGACCCAGGATCATCTCTCCTTCAGGAAGCAGTAACGGACCCCTCCCCCACAGCGCCTTGAGACCCTCCCAGGTGAGTAGCGCGCTATACAAATGCCCATGATTGATTGATTGATTGATAGCAGCTTCTTTCTTGCACCACCTGCCCTGGCAGCAGCACAACATCTGTAAGAGGCTCTCCGCAGTAATTACAAACCCCGCCACTTCCCCTGTCTTCGGAGTGATGCTTCCAGGCCTGCCTGAGCTCTCTTCTCTCGCGCGCGGATGACGCTCCGCGTGCGTGATTTGTTTAAAGCCTCCCGCAGACAGCATGCCTGTTCAATGTGTCATACGATTGAATGCACACATTGTCATACTACGGCTGTTTGCTTTCGATAAGGTCGGCGCCGGCTGAGAGGACGGGATGTGACGTGAGTGTAACTTGAAAGGCTGTTTGCAGATGGCAAGTGTCCAAGTCCCTCAAGGCGCGCTCAGGATATTTTGGTTTTTATTCACCTGGGGGCCTGTGTGTGGCTGGAGCAACCCATGGCTTCTTTGGCTGCCATTTTGGATGCATGCGGTGTCCAAAGAACAGAATGCCATCTCAGCCACCCAATCAGCTTCACAGCCACGGCAGGCCTCCTTTGATGATTGGACCAGGCCCACACTGGTCCCCTCTCTCAATAAATCTCCATATTTGTAGATTCATTTCCAGCAGCATTAGCCAAGACTTTATTATTATTAATACGTGCCCTCGTGGAGGACTTCCATGAATACCAAGAGGCAGATTTACAAGCCCCTTGCGCCGCCGGTGCATCACGTTGCGTGACGCACCGGTGGCGCAGCCTGCTGATTGATATTTACAAGCACAGGTAAAGTCACCCTGCATGATTTAACCTGTGCTTGAAAATATCGCCCCTGTTCACGCAACACTTTGCGTGTTAGGGGTGGGACATGGGTGTTGCTGTGGGTGTTCCCACGCAACACCCATGTCCACTGATGCATTTCTAGATTTACAAGAAATCATAAATCTGGAAATGCGTCAGAATGCTACGCCACCCTAGATGTGGCGAAGCGAGGTGCAACGAGGAGACATTTTTTCATTTCTCCTCACCTCTTTCAATGCGTGCTGCCTTCTACAGCACGCATTGGAAGAGGAAATCACCTCCATTAATTGTCTCTTCCTGCACAAAAACAATCTCCCGACGACGCAGGCCTCCATGCACTATGGTACCTGGGTGCCTGCTCCGGCGCATGGCAGCAGTTTGTGTGCCAGCGCAGGGGGAGAGCACAGAGATGCAACATATTCTTGTAAATATGATGTTGCATCCCTGTGCTTCGGAAGTGTCGCAGCGTGGCGCAGACAAAGGGCTTGCGGTGCCGTGCTGCGTTAGTTTCTTGTAAATCTGCCCCTTGGTCTTGACAGCCAACCGCGAAGGCTTCCTAACATCTCACATATGGTTTCGGAAGGGTGGTTCTGGCGGTGGCCGGGGCCAATGAGCCGGCGGGCCTTCTACGGTACAAGCTCAGCAGATGAGCTCCCTAACACCTTCAGTTTCAGACTCTCATATCTTGCGCTAAGCCAATCTCCGACGAAGATTTATACTGATGTCAGCGCTGAATCCTATTACCCAGCTCTCCTCTGCTTTCTCAATTTCCTGTGTTATTCCTTTTGCCTCAGTAATCTCATTTCTATGGCTAACTCACGGGCTGTCGCTTCACATTTATGAACTGACACATAAACGTGTACTATTACTTTATGCTTTATGGGGTCCCCTAATGACTACAGCAGCGAGGCCTTCTGCGGGAGGAGGGAAGGCTCCAGTCTAGGAGCGGGCGTAGAATCTTAGGGCAACCAAACTCCATCCATCGCGGCCCAGGAAGGTGGAGGATGCAATGACTGGACACTCATCGGACCCCCGTGCAGCCATTGGACCCAAGCATCAAGTATTCACTGCTCCCCTAGAAGGCTTACGGGATCTATGTTGATCAAAGTGTTGTACTATCCGGCCAATCCCCCTGCAACAGTTCCCAGGTCCAGCTTACCTGCAGTCTGCTACCCTCTGCGTCCTACCTACCTGCTGCCCTCTCTTTATGCCTCATCTGCTTGTTTCTTTCTCTGTTTTGCCTTTTATACAAAATTGTCTGCCCTCTGCTTTTCCCTCTTCTGCTCTGGTTTGCCTTTCTGCAAGTTTTTCTGCCTCCTGTTGTGCCTTTCCTGCTCACTTTTCTGCCCTCTGTTTTACCTCTTCTGCTCTATTATGCCTTTCTGATAATTTTTGTGCCTCCTGTTGTGCCTTTTCTGCTTGTTTTTCTGCCATCTGTTTTTCCTCTTCTGCTCTGTTTTGCCTTTCTGTTAGTTTTTCTTCCTCCTTTTTTGCCTTTTCTACCCTCTGTTTTACCTTGTCTGCTCTATTCTGCCTTTCTGCTAGTTTTTCTGCCTCCTGTTTTGCCTTTGCTGCTTGTTTTTCTGCCACCTGTTTTGCCTCCCCTGCTCTGGTTTGCCTTTCAGCTTGTTTTTCTGCCTCCTGTTTTGCCTTTCTGCTCGTTTTTCTGTCCTCTGTTTTGCCTTGTCTGCTCTGTTTTGCCTTTCTGCCAGTTTGTCTGCCTCCTGTTGTGCCTTTTCTGCTAATTTTTCTGCCCTCTGTTTTGCCTCTTCTGCTCTGTTTTGCCTTTTTGCTAGTTTTCTGCCTCCTGCTGTGCCTTTGCTGCTCGTTTTTCTGCCATCTATTTTGCCCTTTTCTGCTCAGGTTTGCCTTTCTGCTAGTTTTACTGCCTCCTGTTTTGCATTTTATTCTTGTTTTCTGTCCTCTGTGTTGCTTTTCTGCTCTGTTTTGTGTTCTGCCAGTTTTTCTGCCTCCTGTTGTGCCTTTCCTGCTCGTTTTTCTGCCCTCTGTTTTGCCTCTTCTCCTCTGGTTTGCCTTTCTGCTAGTTTTTCTGCCTCCTGCTGTGCCTTTGCTGCTCGTTTTCCTGTCCTCTGTTTTGTTTTTTCTGCTCAATCATTTTCGGACACTTTGTTTTGCCTTTTTCTGCTTGTTTCTTCCCTCATCCTGCGGTTTCCTCAAGACATGGCTTTTCGACTGAAACCTCACACCCCAGTGCCCAGATACCTGCAGGGGTAACTGTGCCGCGCCTTTCAAAAGATGATTGATTGATTATGATATACCTTGAGCTGGTTAAAAGAGGACACTGTAAACTGTCCATTAATTATAGAGAAAAATAGTATTGCGACATGGTTGAACATCTGCAACGCGAACAATCCCTAACCGCAGTCGCTCTCGAGCATTGCTTTGATTAATGACGGTAAGTTGGGCTTTGAGACCTATTGTGACGTCATTCACTGGATCCCTTCTTTAAAGCTCCTCACAGACTCAGCACGAGCCTGGCCCGGCCAAGCCTGCAAGTACCTTAGCATAGGGGGATGATAACCACATCCTTGCGGGTAAGATTTACCGCCGGTGCTGAGCCCTAATGGAAACGGGTGTGGTCATGACGGAACGGTTCCGTCATGAGCATCGAAGGGGTTGAACTGATGCTCTAGGTTTCTATGGCACCCCTTGCACCGACATGGGGGTCATGGTGGGCCCCCATAGGGGTGTCTCCTTGCCCCTTGTGGCATATGGGATAAAGGGCCTGTAGGTACAGCGCCAGGTGGTATATATCATGGCAGACCGCTGGCTTGTCCTTCTCACTGAGCGTGTAACTGTCCCGGTGGCTTGGACAGTTTTGGAAGCAGATTTCAGTTAAGGAAAACCATGAACTCTTTGCAGTGAGCACTGGGATAAAGCACAGGTATGCGAAGCACTTGGATGAAGAACGTGCCTGTGGGACTGGAGCACCAGCAAGGCATCATGGGATGGCAGTGGTCTGAGAGGAAGCATCAGTATCTTCAGTGCATTGGATGGGTTCTGGCACCGCCTCTGCAGGACACTGCATATAGGACTTGTTAGGATGCAAGGTGGAGGGTCCTTTGCATGTCCCTCTTCCTGGGCTCCCCAATCATCTTACCTAGTGGTGCTCGTGTGGGAGAGCAAAGGTCGGAAGTTGTTGTGGGAGGTGGGTGATGCCAGGGGAAAGAAACACTCGAGGAAGAAGCACACAAGCGAAAAAAGAAAGCAGTGAGGCACAAGCACACAACGGCGAGTGCAACACGGAGGAGGGGAAAAGGGAGAAGCACAAGGGTGTGAAAGAGAGAGAGTGTGGCAGAGAGGTAAAGAGAAGAACATGAGGGAGACAGCTGGAAAACACATGCACTTTCCTGAAGTGCTTACCTAACAAGAAACAGTGGTGCCTGAGAAGTAAGCAGGGGAAGGACACAAGTAACGAGGCCAAGCTCCAGGGGAGGGACAAACACTAGAGGAAGGGGGAACAGTCCAGACAAATTAAAAGCAAACACATGAGAGTGGCATTAAAGTAAACCAATGGCAATCAAAGGGCGGGCTCTAAGATCACTGTAAGATGACAAGAGGTCCTGTCGCAACCAGTCACCGTGCTCTGTCTGGTAGATGGGATCTGATGATGGAGCCTGAGAAAGGACCACCAGATGGAGCTGAAGTTTGAAGACCACGGAGCAACTTTAGAGAGGAGCTAGACATGTAGATGTGTCAGCGGGGTGGTTTACAAGGCCCGGGAAGGATCATGTACCGACACACACATGGGTTCGGAAACATTGAAGGGGCTAAATAGATGCATGCGCCATCTTTATGAGGCTTCCTGGTAGCACAGAGGCAAGCTCTCCTCACCTTTCCAACAAACACAAGCTTACAACCTTCACAGGGACTCAGTCCAAGTCTGTCAGATTCAACTGCATCCCCGCCTGACCCACAAGACTGTGAGTACAACCCATGTTGTTCATCCAGCCGAGGCCCTGGACAATGTGCCCCAACTGGTGCCACCGTCTGCCACGCAATCTCATCCCTCAAATGAATGTTGGCATTTATTTTTTTCTATACATTTATTTCTTCAAATGTATCACCTTGCTCAACTTAGTACCCTAGGCGACTAGCCTGGTATGCCTACATGGACGGGTATTCACGTATTTACCACTTCCACCACCCCAAAGATGGCCTTGGGAGCCTAGCGGACTGGAGTCCCTAACCTCAAGATTCAATGTTCCCACTGGTGATTTATTCCAGGGCAAGTCTTTTGATTAAGGATACGTCTGATAACCGCTTTGGTGACCAATCACCCTCTCCCACACAGGAGGGGCCGAAGCTACAGCATTCCCCCATAATTGGTGGAGGACAGACTCTTTGGCAGTCACAGCAGAGGAGCCAAGACTTGCATGGGCAATGCACCTGCATGTTCTGAGGAGCAGGTTGGTGTGATGCACCTGAACTGGTTTTCTCTCCTGAACCTGGGTGGTTGTGCTACGCCTGCTACTGCCCTCCCCCCCTACTCACCTCACCACAGAGGGCAAACCTTGCTTTTGGTGTCCAGTTGAGTCTGCGAATTGCAAGAGGGATATTTATTTCTTTGCCGTGTTGCATTCAAATAGTCCAGTGTCCAGAAACCGCGCGTAGGTGCTCAGCGGGAGGTCTCACTTGGGTTTTCTTGTAACAGCTCCTTTGTTCTTGCTGTTGCTTTTACAACTCTTGACACCCCTGGTAACGCCATAGGGGTGACTTTGTGTCTCTGGCTTCAAGAGTCTTCCTCCTTTTACGCTACCATAACTACGCGTGTGTAACATGTGCGTAATTTGCTCTCTTATGTGAAATGCAAATCTGTTATGTAGTGGTATATTTTAATTGTATTATTTAACATATTAACATTTTAATGTTTGACACGAGGGTGCATTTTGTGGTATAAAAAAACAGCAAGTAGCATTGACAGCAGCTGCCCGCATTCTGCCGGTTCGAGTGATAGCCAAGCGCTCGCGGTACGTTTGCTGCGCGCGGCACGTAAATACGTGCCATGGAGGAATGGCGAGGTTTGGGAATTCACAGAACGAGCATCATTCAATATTCATTAAATTCCGACAATTGCACGCGTTTAGTTTAAAGTCTGCCCAGTATCAGTGCCAGGTACAAGCGCCTCGTGCGCCAGTTGTGGGCGCATCTGTTGGGAATGAACAGTAAATGGAAGCGAGCTGCGCGGCCGTCATTGAGTTATGGCCGCGCCGCAGCCCCTCAAACCTAAAGCAAGCCCTGGGATTGCCACAGACTCCGACAATAATACTGCTTTGTTTTATTTCCTGATGCTGCTGTCCCTGAAAACAGAGCCCCCCGGGCACGCGCTCTCCCGGCAGCCGCTTCATTCGCAGCTTCCAATAAAATGCTCCATTCGCATCGGATTTCTTTCTCACATTTTTATGACAAACAATGTCATATTCTGGGGCCTGGGGTCCTCGTCGCCTTCTGTTCCCCGAGACTGCAAAGGCTGCGTGTAGAGAGCTCGTCTGGAGTCAGAGACGGCCACGGGGCCGGTGTCGTGATGGACACGTCCCCTGCGTGACTCTGGGGGGCGCGCGTGCCAGGGTGGGGTCAAATCACGGAACGATGGATCCGGACTGAACTGAGGTGGCGAAGTGAGCTAAAGAACGATGGTGTATTCAACCCAGATCTGTGACTGGGGGGTCAGTGTCTGAAAAGTGTCAGTGCTCCATCCATCATTTCCTTGTGTTTGCTTTTGTCGCACTAAGTTGGCAGAGTATGCCCAAGCATCACTTTATCACTGGAGTCAAGATAACCTGGCTGATGAGGGCTGTTAACCCGAAACCGGTCCCAGGATGCTTGGTTTGGGTCCATGGAAAGACCTAGCTTGGCAGTTCAGGCTGGACTTTTCCCATGAGGCACAGGGTCAAGACTGATTTGCATATGGCTGTGTCTGAACTGAGGTGGCGAAATGAGCTAAAGAACGATGATGGATTCAACCTAGATCAGTGAATGGAGGTGAGTGTCTGAAAAGTTTCAGCACTCTGTCTATCATCTCCTGTGTTTTCTTTGTTCACCCTAAGTTGGCAGGGTATGCCCAGACGTTAGTCCCGTGCTCACAGCTATCCCGGCTGAAGACTGCTGGAATGCCAGAAACTAATCATAGGATGCTTGATTTCAATCCAGGGAAGACATGGCTTGGCAGTTCGGGCTGGACTGTTCCCATGAGGCACAGGGTCAGACTGATTTGCATGTAGCCATGTCTGAACTGGGGTGATGAAGTGAGTTAAAGAACACCCGGGACACCTAAAACAGTGTTTCAAATGGTATGCCCCAAGAAGAGTACCCTGATCAGCCAGAGCAAGATATGTGGCTGTACCCCCATTTAAAAAAAACAATAGGGGGGTGAGATGTTTCTCTCCATGTGCAGCCAAGGCCTGGAATGAGCTTCCTTTCCACCTCGTGAACACCACAGAGCAGGTGACATTCAGGAAGGGACTTAAAACCTGGCTCTTGACTTCTTAAGTCAACACACACCTTGTCAACCGGAAGGCAGGACCCAGCGCCAGGACACCTCCGGGTAACCGCTGCCCTTAAGAAATATAATTAACATGACATAACATAACATAGAGAATGTAGGACTTAACCGAGGCTGCCCATGTCCCTGTGAACTACAGCCAGACTGGAACACTTCAGAATCTTCCCCAGAGTTGCTTCACGTGGATGAGCTGTGGTGGCAGTTAGAAGAACGCGTCCTTTCCTCGGAGACATTGTGCTCAAGGCCCAGCAACATTTCTACCTCTTTCCAGAAAATGTCAACCTATCCAGAGTCCAGTAGCTAGGGAACAGGGAGGCGTGTTCCTCCCCTTTGGAATGCAGCCTCCTATCAGGGACCTCAGGGACCACCCCCTCTGCCTTCTGTCGGCTGCATCTGGCTGCGGCTGGACCCGTCTAGTGGCAGTAACAGCTCATAACATGGCCCAAGCCAGCTCCAGAGAAGGCCTTCTAGAGCTCACATCCTTGCCTGGAACACCTGCCTGGGGAG
The DNA here is from genome assembly GCF_964263255.1 of Lissotriton vulgaris. Classification (NCBI taxonomy): domain Eukaryota; kingdom Metazoa; phylum Chordata; class Amphibia; order Caudata; family Salamandridae; genus Lissotriton; species Lissotriton vulgaris. The sequence continues at coordinate 32,012,369 of NC_141699.1, read as the reverse complement.
CCTCCAGAGATTGAAAATGTCACAAGCTACCATTGGTCAGGACATGAATAAATAATAGTTAGGATCTCAGGGCAGTGTGCCAGGATTCTTTTGATCAGTAAATCATCTGTGAGCCTAGGTGGGGATCTGTAATTATAACCCTCCTTCTCAGGATGGGGACAAAGTTTGAGACAAGAGAGCTGAAGGCGGCCCGAAGAAGCCGGTACTGTCTGGTGGATCTGGGATGCAGGATGTAGGATCTGGGATGTAGGATGCAGGATGCAGGGTTCTGGTTGTGAGATGCGGGATGCATGGGGTTGCGTTGCTAGAGCACATTTCTTCAGAGCAGCCAGCTTCATGAAGCCCCCAGCACAGGTATCTGCTGGACAAGGACCCTGGCCCTACCGGAGACGCTGCAGCCGCTTCGATGGAAGAGGCGAGACTGGCTTTGAAAAGGGGTGCTGGCACTGTGCCCCACACTGCTATGGTGCCCTGCACTAGCGCTGTGCCCTCAGGCGGATGCCATCTATCGTAGGAGACCCCCGCTGTTCAGGAAGGTCAAAGAACTGTGGTCAATGCTGCCAGGTCAACGGAGAGGGCCAGTGCCTCTGGAGCCCTTGATGGTGGCTCCCTCTGAGACAGTCGCTCGGTGTCACCATGGAAACCCCAACAGGACGGGAGCATCCCTCGTCCTCCTTGCCTGAAGTGGTCCATGGAGCGGTGGGGGTGATATGAAGAAACACAACTTTCCAGTTGTGCTCATTTGTTCTGAATAATTGATTTCCAACAATTAGCATCATCCCGGGTAGGAGCAGAAATAATGAATGAGTTCAGAAAGTATCAATCACGTTGGAGCTGATCACAGTCGTAAAAGGGCATATTATCAAGAACGGCGATAAAATTATCGCCGCTTTAAAACGTTTATAATGGGCTTGATAATATGCCCTTGTGAATTCCCATAGAAGCCCATGTTCTGGTGTTAACCTGGGCTTCTATGGGAATTCACAATGGCATATTATCAAGCCCATTATCGCAGTTTTAGCGGCAGTTTCCTGCTGATAAAGCAGCGATAATTGTATCGCGGTTCTTGATAATATGACCCAAAGTTCTTAAGCGTCCCTGTGGTATCAGATTTTAAAAGGTGCTATAACAATCACCTTCCCCGCGGGGCCGTCGTAAGGAGGGCCTGAACAATCAAATCTACGCCAGTTTTCTCTGCACGCGTATTTTACGCCTGCAATTCAGGAGTACGTCACATCTTTGTGAAGATGGCTCACTGCTTGGCACGCTTGTGTCCTTTCTTTTTCCAGGCTGGTGATATGTGGGCACCCTCTCTTCTCTTTCCCAAGCAGCAGGGGGTTGCGGGGTGTTAGCCCTGCTCACCCACATTTGTGCTCTGATACTCACAGGGGCCCACACACCTTCCCATGACCCTACCATACTGACGGGCCCAGCTGCTGCTCACCTGAGGGTTGAATCATTCTTAAGTGCCTCACAGGTGATATTAGCCACGCTGTACACACTCACATAACACAACAAGAGGTGTAGTGTCACAATGACAGAGAACCGGGGACCCACCTCCCTGCAGTGCCGGATGTGAGGTGTCCAAGCAGGACCACCTGGGTCTCCTTGTAAATCAACCCTCTCTCCGCCTCCCAGGACACCTGACTGCCAAGCTGTCTCTCTCAAGCTGTCTCTCAGCCTGCCCTCCCTTGCCTTTGAAGTCTGTCTTTGAAGTCTGCCTCTTCCCTGCTCACCACAGGCCACGCAGCTGTTTGGTGACCGATCAGATGCCGGCGTGGGCTCCTTGAAGCTGTCTGCGAGGCACTTTGGTCTTTGGCCAGCGGGAGGCGTGTTCTGTTCATTTGTGGTGTGCTAGGTTGGTGCTTTAGAACTAAACTTTGAAAAAGGATCAGTAATTCTAATAAACGGGGGTGATTGCCATAGAGTTATTCCAACGTTACGCGTAATGTCGCGAAATAATACGGGTTACGCTGCACCCGAGTCCTGAGTCCCTGGGGTATGCTGATCCTAGATGGCTGTGTTACCTGTGTTGCACGATAGTAATATTGTAACTTGAAGTAAGCACGGGAGCTGTGTGTGTGCACCAACTCCTGCCTGTTTTCACTCATTCCAGGCCACACATCGTGTCAGACCTTCCTGGCGAAACGAGCACCGGGAATGATGGGGCGGGAGTGCTCAGCAAACCGTAACTCATATGAAACTTGTACCTCCGGTTATCATATCTCGGCTGCCTCCCAGCGTGCAATGGGGCCTTTCATTAGAATTATTGTGTTATTGTGGGTGTAACCACAGCCCTTCCTTATGTTGACAGTTACCCAGGGTCGCTCTCTCCTGCAGCATGCCCGCGTCACAGGGTCGGCTGCAGGCAGCAGTCTCTGTTTCAGGTCACAGCAGAAGCTCTCAGCTCTTCATCTTTCCGAGGTAGATTGCACCTGCAGCGTTGACTTGAGTCAAAGTTGACCTCTTCTGTTAAAGCTCACTGAAGCTGTCGCAGAGCTTTGTTTGAAGTACCTCAGGCGAAGCCAGGACACCACCAGAAGCCCTCTTTACTCCCATGTGCCCCGAAGATGCACCGAGCGCCTCAGGGACGCTCCAGAGCTCCCCTGAACAGCAAAAGGGGTGACAGAGATGTGTTCGTGATATTGTTTGCAAGAATTATACTGCAGATGTCCTGATACCACTGGAGAGTCACAGGCGCAATCTCACCTGTACAAGAGCTGTCCTGGATTACAGGAGCAGCTCAGTGTTACAGGAGCAGCTAAAACTACAGGAACAGCTCTAAATTACAGGTGCATCTCACATGTGCAAGAGCTGTCCAGGATTACAGGAGCAGCTCATTGTTACAGGAGCAGCTAAAATCTACAGGAGCAGCTATAAATTACAGGTGCATCTCACATGTGCAAGAGCTGTCCAGGATTACAGGAGCAGCTCAGTGTTACCGGAGCAGCTAAGAGGAGTAGCTCAGATTTACAATTGCATCTCAAATGTGCATGAGCTGTCCAGGATTACAGAAGCAGCTCAGTGTTACAGGAGCAGTTCAGAGTTACAGGAGCAGCTTTAAATTACAGGTGCCTCTCAAATGTAGACAAGCTGTCCAGGATTACAGAAGCAGTTTATGTTACCGGATCAACTCAGAGTCACAGGTGGATCTCGCATGTGCAAGGGCTGTCCAGGATGACATTAGTAGCCCAGTATTACAGGAGCAGCTTAGATCAACAGGAGCAGCTCAGAGTTACAGGTGCATCTCAGATGTACAAGGGCTGTCCAGGATTACAGAGGTGGCTCAGTGTTACAGGAGCAACTCAGAGTTAGGGGTGTGGTCCAGAGTTACACGTATAGCCCAGAGTTACATAAAAAACTCAAAGTTACAGGTAAAATTTAGAGTCAATTGTTACAGCTAAGGTTTGGAGTTACAGGTATGCCCGGGCGGTAAATTCCGTTCTGCTCGCGGAATTTGGGTAATTTCACGTTCCGTGGTTTTGCAGAATTTTTTGTTTGTTCGCACTTTCAAAATGCGTATTTGCAAGATATTTCCCCCAAGCACGCAAACAGAGTTCGCAAATAGGAAAAAAGCATTGCGAACAGTCGGAACAAGCAATTCTATGTGTTCGTGGAACTCTTGGTGCTTGCGGAGATTTTTTACCATTTTCACGGAGCTTTGAGTAGCGCGACTACGCAAATTGCGCCCACCCCTAGTTACAGGCACATCTTACATTTACAAGAGCAGTCCAGACTTACAGAGGCAGTCAGGTGTTCCTGAAACAGCTCAGCTCCTGTGCGCTTCACGCACGGAGCTGTCCAGGTGCTGAATCATCACCTGCATTAGAATGACCGGCTGCACCATGTGTCCTGTAATGCAGGGGCGCCGCAGAGGCTGGGAGGGGCTTCACTCATAGGAGCACTTGAAGTCTATGTAGGAGTGCATCAGTGCTGAACTGTCCAGTTAAATTAAAAGCATCTGGGGCCATAGTTACGAACACATTTTCCCTTAGACACAGAATGGGCAGAAACCTGTGATACATCTGACCCCTGATGAAGGAAACAAACTAATGTGTGATCACTAAATGTTTTTTTATAATGTATTAAACCCTTTCACAATTCAGAAGTCTTTCTGAATCTCAAAAGGGTTTTGAGACTCATTCCAAACTGCAGTTAGGAGGAGATCCTATTTCTGATATTAAATGTGTATCAATGGTTTTGACCACAATCGTGGTCGCAAGTCATTGAACATTTACTTTGGTAACCAATTTACTGATAGCCAGAAGTCCATACGGTCAGTTTTCCCTTTCTTTTTTTGGGGGGGGAAAAACCTTTATTTACAAATCAAAGTACACAGCTATTTAGCCTTACATCCCAGAGGCTAGGCAGCATAGTAAAGGTAGGACGTCCGGTGCACACAGTACATAGTGTAAAATCGTACCAGGTTTAGTTTTATGTTATAAAATAGGAAAACATGAAATAGAACATGATAAAAGAGCACCAGAACCAGTGCTAAGAGGCCAGGTAGAAGAACATAATTGCGACAATACCCAGGTCAGGGGAAGGCTGGGCCAAGGAACCCGAAAAGTACATGTATGAACAGTGCAAAATGGACGATATCGGGAGGGAAAGAGTGCAGGATGTGCAATGTAGTAACATTTGGGTTGGAACCACAGGCTACGGGGATAGTCATTCCTCCAAGGAGTTTTCCCTTTCTTAATTGTGTCAGGCGGCCTCGGTGAGAGTACACCATCCTGAATAGGAAAGATTTTCAAAGCAATCCATGGTACTTGAAAGAACAGGAGGATAGGTATTTAAAACAAGGTCAGAATTCGTTGCAGCGCTTTGTTGATTGGCCAAGATATGGATCCATGGGCCAGTGCTAATTGAGTCAAATTCTTTTAGGCCCTGAGGGTTATTTAACACATACACCTCTAAACAGCCCTGTGTCCTGCTTCTTTAAAAGGAGTCAAAACCCATGTGGTTTCCATAATATGATCATGACCGAGCCATATATAAATAATATTTTCCAGTAAACTACTTATTTAAAAATATCATCTGACCCATAGAAATCACAATTATAATAACGTTTGCAGTGAACGAGCCTGTTCGTTTAGGGGGTGCAAGTGCGCCCCATTGCAGTATGGCCACAGTTCTCGGCAGCGCCACGTGCACAGGAGGAGACGCTGGATTAAGAAAGCGTTGATGGTTGGGGACGCCTGTAGTAACTCATCTGCAAGTTTCAAAGTCCTATCCTTGTCCCTAGAGCCAGACACAATTCAAGAGTTAGCACCACAGAGCCAGAGACCTGAGGGAGGATGAGGGCTTTATGGTCTTGTAGAAACCACAGAGGTCCTTCTGCAGATCTAAGCCATCAGGAAGAGCTACAGCGTGGCGCGTTCTTCGCTTCATAGGGAGAGTGCCCGGAGAGGCCAAACTTTACACCTTATTGTATCAATTTTGCGATCTGCTCCTCCCTGGAAGGAGTAGAGGAAGCTTAACGACACGAGGGCTCGTGTGAGATGATGTTCTAGCATTTAGGACAGCTTGGTCACTCCAGGGTTAACACAAGTAGATGCCATTAAGGATGGCTGAATTTATGAGCCAATGTGTAGAGTGAAGAGATGATCTAAGTGACACAGACCAGTAGTGACCCAAGGGGCAGGGCACAGTGGTGACCCAAGGGAAGGAGCAAAGTGGCGACCCATGGGACAGGCACCAGTGGTGACCCATGGGGCATGGACCAGTGGTGAGCCATGGGGCATGGACCAGTGGTGACCCATGAGGCAGGGGGCAGGGGCCAGTGGTGAGCCATGGGGCATGGACCAGTGGTGACCCATGAGGCAGGGGCCAGTGGTGAGCCATGGGGCATGGACCAGTGGTGACCCATGAGGCAGGGGGCAGGGGCCAGTGGTGACCCATGGGGCATGGACCAGTGGTGACCCATGAGGCAGGGGGCAGGGGCCAGTGGTGAGCCATGGGGCATGGACCAGTGGTGACCCATGAGGCAGGGGGCAGGGGCCAGTGGTGACCCATGGGGCATGGACCAGTGGTGACCCATGGGGCATGGACCAGTGGTGAGCCATGGGGCATGGACCAGTGGTGACCCATGAGGCAGGGGGCAGGGGCCAGTGGTGACCCATGGGGCATGGACCAGTGGTGACCCATGGGGCATGGACCAGTGGTGAGCCATGGGGCATGGACCAGTGGTGACCCATGAGGCAGGGGGCAGGGGCCAGTGGTGACCCATGGGGCATGGACCAGTGGTGAACTATGGGGCAGGGGCCAGCGGTGACTCAAGGGACAGGGACCAGCGGTGACCCATGGGGCAGGGACCAGTGGTGACCCAAGGGACAGGGACCAGTGGTGATCCATGGGGTAGGGACCAGCGGTGACCCATGGGGCAGAGGCCAGTGGGACCCATGGGGTAGGGGCAAGTGGTGACCCATGGGGCAGGGACCAGTGGTGACCCATGGTGCAGGGGCCAGTGGTGACCCATGGGGCATGGACCAGTGGTGACACATGGGACAGGGACCAGTGGTGACCCATGGGGCAGGGACCAGTGGTGACCCATGGGGCAGGGACCAGTGGTGACATTCACAGATCGTTAGATGAAGGTGACGCATGCTTCCTAATCCAACTTGACTCATCTGTGGCCTTTGATACAGTAACTCACCCATTACTTGAGACACTCAAGAACCGCACTGGTATCAATGGTGCAGTCCTGAGTTGGTTCACATCCTACGTGCAACATCGCTCCTAACAAATAAAAATCAATAACTGTCTCTCAAAACCTACACCAGTTCAACATGGTGTACCCCATGGCTCAATTCTCTTCTCAGCCCTTTTTAATATCTTCATGGAACCCCTCACTGGTATTCTGAACCAAGCAGGGGTTAAATATCACCTGTATGTCGGTGGCATTCAACTCTACCACAAAATTAAACCCCCCAGTGACATCCTGCATCTGATTGCCACACTAATCAAGATTCTAGCTTGGCTAAACACCAACCACTTAAAATTGAACCCCATCAAAACTGAACTACTACTTTTCTCCCCCAAAAATAATCCTCTGCCAATCGAAGAATGGCTCAAGAATTTGGTGCTCTAACGTGTTCTCTAGCACTATCTAACTCCGAAAGGTCCTTGGGTATCACCCTGGACAAAACATGTCAATGAAGGAGCACCTCAACAACTCAACCAAAGGAGCGCCTTGAACACTAAAACATCTCAATAAAATCAAACCGTTCATGCCCCCTCATGATTTTAAGAGGGAAGTGCAATCTTCAGTCCTCTCAAAACTTTACTAGGCAACGCCATCTTCACAGGAACTAAAAAAATGACCTTGCCCCCCCTAAGAAAAGTTCTCAACACGGCTGCCTGACCCCTAACAGGTATTACATGATTTGAGCACATCTCACCGGCTCTTAGGAGCCTTAATTGGCTTCCCATCGAAGGAAGATGTATCTACAGGACTGCTTGTATCACCCACAAAGCCCTTCATGCACATAACCCCCAAATATCTAGAAACCAATATTTTGAAAGCAGGAAAAAACAGGACTCTGAGAAGCACCAACTCATTACTTCTCATACCTGCTAAACTGAAAAAGACATCCTCCCAGACACGCTCATTCACAGAAAATGCACCTACGATCTGGAACTCACTCCCTAATCATCTCTGCTGCAACCCCTCCTTTTCCTGCTTCAATCTGGACATTAAATACCTAATGCTCAACAACTACTTCAACATGCACACAAACCGAGCTGTGTTACCAACGCTCACACCCAAACCGATTAGACCCGTTGTGGTGGTCAATTGATTTTTTCAGCTGTTACTCTGTCATTTACTCAATTAACATATGCTATACTGATGTCCCCCTATTGTAACTACTTTGACTGCCTAATGCTTATCTTTGTCTGTATATATGTATGTCCTTCAATCAAACGATCTCACATAATTTGTAAAGCGCTTTGATACCTTCGGGTCTAGCTAGCGCTATATAAACCCTAAAAATAAATAAATAAACTCTGGACTGCTTTTCTACCTCTGGACTGTGCCTGTAACTCTGGCCTGTGCCTGTATCTCTGGCCTGTGCCTGTAACTCTGGCCTGTGCCTGTAACTCTGGCCTGTGCCTGTAACCCTGGCCTGTGCCTGTATCTCTGGTCTGTGCCTGTAACTCTGGCCTGTGCCTGTATCTCTGGTCTGTGCCTGTAACTCTGGCATGTGCCTGTAACTCTGGCCTGTGCCTGTAACTCTGGCCTGTGCCTGTAACCCTGGCCTGTGCCTCTATCTCTGGCCTGTGCCTGTAACTCTGGCCTGTGCCTGTAACCCTGGCCTGTGCCTGTAATTCTGGCCTGTGCCTGTAACTCTGGCATGTGCCTGTAACTCTGGCCTGTGCCTGTAACTCTGGCATGTGCCTGTAACTCTGGCCTGTGCCTGTAACTCTGGCATGTGCCTGTAACTCTGGCATGTGCCTGTAACTCTGGCCTGTGCCTGTAACCCTGGCCTGTGCCTGTATCTCTGGCCTGTGCCTGTAACTCTGGCCTGTGCCTGTAACCCTGGCCTGTGCCTGTAACTCTGGCCTGTGCCTGTAACTCTGGCATGTGCCTGTATCTCTGGCCTGTGCCTGTAACTCTGGCCTGTGCCTGTAACCCTGGCCTGTGCCTGTAACCCTGGCCTGTGCCTGTAACTCTGGCCTGTGCCTGTAACTCTGGCCTATGCCTGTAACTCTGGCCTGTGCCTGTAACTCTGGCCTGTCATGTTTCTGTAGTCTGTGTCTCAGAGGATGAAATAACGAGGGTTGTGTCTAAACCGTGCAATATCTCCATGTAGGAAACAATCATTGACAATGTAAGTATTTTGTATCTAAAAATGACAAACAGGAAAAGTATTTCCCCAAAGATAAGTTAGAGGCACAGAGGAAGGGTCTGGTGAGAGGAAGAATAGTCTAACTCGCTTTTCTATCTGTGGTCATTTCAAGGCGTGGAGATCTAGCATCCGCACACAGGATTATGATGTACCACATGCAGATAAAAAGAAAGCATTCAGAAAATGGACTACATGTAGCTCTGATCATGGGGTGTATGTGCTCTCTGTGTCTGTAAGAAGAGGTCTGTGGACGGTGGATGGCACACATTGGAGCACATGGTAGCCATGTGACACTCTCTCAAGCATTATCTGGTGATCATGTGATCATGGCGACAAACAGTAAGTCCTTACCTATGTAGCCACATGTAAAGTAGGCTTGGGTGAATTCCAAATACGCCCAAGCAATTTCAGTAATTAGGCATTACCCTTGTGATGCCAAATTACCGAAAATACACATTTATGCCAGCTTTAGTAATTATGAGTAATTTGGGGCAAAAATCCTACCGCCGGAGCACAGGAACAACGATCGAAAGGAGATTGAACAGCTGCTGACGACTGCTGTTCATGTCCTGTAGCATTTAGTGCTGTTCTCTTAGCGTAAAATGCATCCCCGGGCCTATTTTGAACAATAGTGTTAAATGCTGGATTACGCTTCTCACACAAGTACGCATAATAACGAGTAGTTTTGCTGTAATTATGAGTAATTACGCTACAGAGAACTACCTCAGTGATACCCACTCTTAATTAGAAGTGTTTAGCGGTGGGCAGATTTCACAATGTTTCATTCCGCTGATTTCCGTGGAGTTACATGAAAACTCAGCGAGATTCCAGGGAGTCTTGTGCGATGTAATGAATGCGTTGTAAAGGTTGTTTCCCTTCCGGTGTGTGTGGTAGCGGGTACTCAAGGCCTTCCGTAAGCGACGCTGCTATATCGTTCCAGAACACAGGGTTGTTTCAGTCTGATGGGAGCAGAGAAAAGCTGCTCCTGCTGAGCGGGAGCAAACATATCGAGGCAGCGCCCGCCACACCGCAAAAGGGTGCAGGCTGGGGAGCTGGCAGGTGTGGCGGGGGTCTAGGACTCCCCCCGCAGCCCCATGGCCAGCCCTTGCTGAGGGTGTTCCAGGTGAGCACTGGGACACCCACAGCAAAATTTGAGTATTTATTGCCCTGCAAAGGTGGTTTCCGGAGCATCACAGAGGAGTGTCGGCAAATCACAAGAACCGTGATTTCTGGACCAGGATCCAGCTTTCTAACAAAGTTGGTGTCATTCCGCACAGCTGTTTTTTTAAAACTATTTCCGTTCAATTTTGCAATGGAAAATTGCATGAGGAAAACACGTTTTTGGACTCCCTCTTTTCTCACCCCCAACCCAACTTGCCAGGTTACCCCCAAACTTTCCGCAAAGTAATTGAAGTGGATGAACTTTTTTAAAGAAAAGATTGGTGAACATATGTCAAACAGTGCCAAACGTATTAGCTAACCAAAAAATGATTTTCTATGAAAACGTGATCCTAACTATAACTACTCAGTGGCAACCACCACTGGGTAAGATTTATTTATTTTAACAAGTTAATTTAATTCAACATAAGTTCCTACTGAGTTTTATTTTAAGACCATTATTTTGCTTGCAAGTGTGCTGCAGTACCAGCTGTTCACCATGTGTAGTGCTGGACCTACTCCAGCTCTGAGCTGTGGTACATTTTCAAGTGTTGTTTTTTTTTTTTTGCCCGTAGTAACAGTTTTAAATAGCAATGTCCTTAACCTTTGGTGGGTGGGTGCACGTCCCCAAAACCCCTTTGTAGTCCTTCTTAGCCCCTCCTTAGTCCTCCCAAAACCCCACCATTTAGTAGCAAGTATTCGCCGCTATCCAACCACTGTCTTCGCCTCCCCACATTTACTACTAAAATACACACCTGGGCTTGTAGAAGTCTCCACAGTCGGGCGGGGGCCACCACACATAAAAGAGGTAGGGGAGGAGGCGTTGACCAAAATCACAGTTACAGGTTCTGGATTGTCTGAATGCATTGATCCTGCACGGGTTCCTCCCTTTCCTCTGATGCCTGCCCCATTGCATCTCATCACCCATCACAGTGGCCATCTCTCCATTTTCTCCTTTCTCACCCCCTCGCCTCCATTCCCTGATCTCCACCCCCTTCTCTCTACCTTTTCCGTCCTTTATGGCCTTTCTTGGACAGGACCATGCGGCACCTGATGTGCGGTAGGGCTGGTAACAGGGTTCGCCATCCCTACATGGGAGGCCGGAGGTGCACAGAGGTGGAAGCAAGAAGACTCTTTTCACTCCTGAAGATTCTGATTGGTCAAATGTCCCAAACTGTGCTACGAGTCTACAATAGCCCCTTGTCCCATCCTCATCTGCCGCTGCTCGCAAAAACTTGATACTGCCAATCGTGGCTTTATTAGCCAAGGTGTGGATCTATGATCCAGTGAAAAGTCAGTCTGGCCATTTCTCACAGTCTATTACCATATATAGCCCTTATCGCTACCTTGTCGTGTTCTTTCAAAAGTAGTAAAAATCCATAAGTAGAACATAGTTTTCTTAAAACTATCAGGCCCCAGCCGTAAATGATATTTTCTATTAAATTTCCTATTCAATTTTTTTCAATCTTACCCTTAGAAGTCATAGTTATCGCAAGCTTTGCAGTAAAAGAGTCTGTCTGCTCAGGAATGCAGGTACACCTCATGCACCATGGACAGTCCTCTCTGAAGCTCATCGTACACAGGAGTCGTCGCTGGACGAAGAGACCGCTGATGGATGGACACATCTGGAGAAGCTAATCTCCAAGCTTCAAAGTCATATCGCTGTCCCCCAGAGCCAGAACGCAATCCAAGAGTTAGCATCGTGCGGCCAGTGATGTGATAGAAAGTGAGGGCTTTATGGTCTTGTAGAAGAGGCTTAAATCAAAAATCACCCAAGGTCCTTCCGCAGAGCTCAGCCATCAGGAAGAGCTACAGCTTGGCGCGTTCTTCGCTTTATAGGGAGGCGGCACAGAAAGGCCACGTTTTATACCTTATTGTATCAATTTTATGAGTGACAAGGTCTTAAAGTTAGAACTGGATCCACTGCTCTGCGCGGGAGAGTAAGGGTGACGTGAGGATGCGAGGGATAGAGTGAGATGAAGTTCGAAGGGATAGGATGTGGTGGTGACACAAGGGATAGAGTGGCTTAGCGATACAGGGGACACATTCAGTTGTCACCTGAGGGGTGGAGCGAGGTGGCAACCTAAGGAATAGAGTGTCGTGATGATCCAATGGAGAGGGTTCAGTGGTGATCAAAGAATATACAGATGTGGTGACGTGGTGGTCTACGGGATAGGGTTAGTCGGCAACCCAAGTATAGCGCAAGGTGTTGATTCATGGAACAGGGCATAGTGGTGACCCAAAATGCATGGCGCAGTGGAGTTGCAAGATAAAGAATGAGTTGGTGACAAAGGGACAGGGTGGCTTGCTGATCCAAGGGACAAAGGATGGTTTTCACCTAAAGGGCAGTGGTGATTGGTGATCAAAGGGACACGGTGTAGTAGTGACACAAGGTATAGAGCAAGGTGGTGAAACAAGAGATGGTGCAGAGTGTTAACCGAGGTGAAATGCGAGGTTGTGATTCAAGGTATAGAGTGAGGTGGTGGCTCAAGGTATGGATCGAGGTGGTGATACAAGGCACAGGGTAAGCCGGTGAGTTAAGTGATAGAGCGAGGTGGTGAACCAAGAGATGGTGCAGAGTGTTAACTGAGGTGAAGGACAAGGTTGTGAGATTTAAGGTAAAGAGTGAGGGAGTGGCTCAAGGTATAGATCGAGGTGGTGATGTAAGGCATAGGGTAAGCCGGTGAGTTAAGGGATGGAGTGAGGTAGTGAGCCAAGGTGCAAAGGGAGGTTTGTCAACCAAGGCATATGGTAATGTTTGATCCAAGAGTCAAGGCACAGTGTGATCCAAGGTAAAGAGCATGTGGACCCCAAGGGACAGAGTGCAGAGGTGACCCAAGGGACAGAGTGCAGTGGTGACCCAAGGGACAGAGTGCAGTAGTAACCCAAGGACAGAGTGCAGTGGTGACCCAAGGGACAGAGTGCAGTAGTAACCCAAGGACAGAGTGCAGTGGTGACCCAAGGGACAGAGTGTAGTGGTGACCCAAGGGACATAATGCAGTAGTAACCCAAGGGACAGAGTGCAGTGGTGACCCAAGGGACAGAGTGCAGTGGTGACCCAAGGGACAGAGTGCAGTAGTAACCCAAGGACAGAGTGCAGTGGTGACCCAAGGGACAGAGTGCAGTGGTGTCCCAAGGGACAGAGTGCAGTGGTGACCCAAGGGACAGAGTGCAGTAGTAACCCAAGGGAGAGAGTGCAGTGGTGACCCAAGGGACAGAGTGCAGTGGTGACCCAAGGAACAGAGTGCTGTGGTGCCCCAAGGGACAGAGTGCAGTGGTGGCCCCAGAGACAGGGTCCAATGGGAATTCAAGGTGTATAGTGAGTTGGTGACCCAAGGGACCGCGAGTAGTGGTGATTCAAGAGACAGGGTACAGTGGGGATTCAAGATGTAGGGCGATGTGGTGACCCAAGGGACAGACTGCAGTGGTGACCGAGTGCAGTAGGAATCCAAAGTGTAAACTGAGGTGGTGACCCAAGGGACAAAGTTTAGTGGTTACCCAAGAAACAGGGTAGTATGGGGATTCAAGGTGTAAAGTGATGGGGTGACCCGAGGGACAGAATACAGTGGTGATTCAAGAGACAGGGTACAGTGGGGATTCAAGGTGTGGAGTGAGGTGGTGATCCACGGGACAGACTGCAGTGGTGACCTAGTGCAGTAGGAATCCAAAGTGTAAACTGAGGTGGTGACCCAAGGGACAAAGTTTAGTGGTTACCCAAGAAACAGGGTAGTATGGGGATTCAAGGTGTAAAGTGATGGGGTGACCCGAGGGACAGAATACAGTGGTGATTCAAGAGACAGGGTACAGTGGGGATTCAAGGTGTGGAGTGAGGTGGTGATCCACGGGACAGAGTGCAGTGGCGACCGAGTGCAGTAGGAATCCAAAGTGTAGACTGAGGTGGTGACCCAAGGGACAAAGTTTAGTGGTTACCCAAGAAACAGGGTAGTATGGGGATTCAAGGTGTAAAGTGATGGGGTGACCAGAGGGACAGAATGCAGTGGTGAACCAAGAGACACAGTAGAGTGGGGATTCAAGGTGTGGAGTGAGGTGGTGACCCAAGGCATAGTGTGTTGTGATGATGCAAGTGATAAGGCGAGGACGTCACCCAAAGGATAGGGCAGAGTTGGTTCAAGGTTTGGAGGAAGTTGGTGAACCACAGGCTAGCATGAGAGGGTGATCCAAGGGTCAGTATGGAGTGGTGTTTCAAGCTATGGAGGTAGGTGGTGGTCCAAGGGATAGGGTGAGGTGTTTGTCTAAGGGTCAATGCGCAGTGGTAACAAAGGGTAGAAGTGAGGCGGTCGCACACAAGGCATAGGGTGAGGTTGTGACCCAAGGAAGAAAAGGATACAATGATGTGGTGACCTAAGGAATAGATTCAGGTGCTGAAACAAGGAATAGAAGGAGGTGGTGATGGGATGCCAATGCATGAAATGGATACCACGATACGTGCTGTGTATATAAATATATATAAATATTGATGTGTGTGAGTGTGTGTTTGTATACACCTAGTCTTGTGCTGTGTAGTTAGTGTCAGTTAGAAATTTCCACAGTAAGAGTGTTTTTAAAAAAGATATCTTTGTAACCTTTTGGTTTTGGAAATATAAGCAACCTTAGCTCCATCCTGGAAAGTTTTGGGGTGATCCGTGAAGTAGTGGGCAAGAAAAAGGGAGGTCTCAAAACATTGATTTTCTAAGGTAATTCTGATAGGAAATTTCTGTTGCAGGAAGAAAAATATGAGTTGAATCACACCAAATTTTGCTAAATGCTAGAACTTCACTCAGGAAACATGCTTTTTGTGGTTTGGCATAAATCTGTTCAGCAGTTCTTGAGAAATCTGCATTTAAAGAGGTGCTGTGGGTGGTCACAAAAGGGTTAAAAAATGATACATCTGGATGGTTGGTCCTAAGGTAGTCCCACAGGAGTACTGTGGTACCAAACATTTTTAAATAGTGCTGGTTGATTGGCTGAAGGCACTCTTTTTGTCCATTGACCTTTTTGGTCCCTCTGGACTGTGACCAGTACCGTGGTACAGAGAGATCTGATTGTCTGACCACAACAGAGAGAATAATAACATTAGTGGAAACTTGCTACACATAGCGCTTCATGCTGCAGTGTTTGCAGTGTCACTCAGACCTAAACATGCTCATCTTGTGTGAGGATTTTAGAACCTAAATGGTCTTTAGCTTAGAATTAACAGCATCACGAAAAGACTATCCTTTTTTAAAACAAGTGGTTCGGTAACCCTAAGCAGAGCCACAACACACGTTAAAAGCAGCATAGGGCCAGATTTTCCTCTGTAGCAGTGCTTAATTTGTGCCGGTGCTTTCCGGTGCTTAGTACCGGCACTTATTTGACAGGGCCGGGGCTATTGAATTATGCTCCGGTATGCAATGAGCACGTGTCACGAAAAGTGAGAGAAACAGTTGTAAAGTCTTGCAATGGAATTTGGTTTCTTTTGCAAATGTTGTTGTGCACTGTACAGAGCCCCAAAGGACTGCAACGCAGCGCTGTAGCTTACTTTACGCTATTTGTGATACTTTTCAGCAAGGGCGCGTTTCATGACCCATCCCATTTACCCCACCCATACGTTTTGAAATAAATCTGTATCCACAAATTTTGTTGAACTGGAGTTTTCCTAAAAAAAAATAGGGCTCCTTGAGCCGGGTGTAACATTGGAGAAAAGTTGTATGTTCTTCAAACCTTTTCAACTTTGAGCGTGTGCTGCTCAGTAGAGCACATCAAGAGTGTGGAAAAGTGTTAAACTATTTCTAAGCATAATATTGTGTACTAGAGAGGTGCCTGTCCAGCACAGAACCTATGCTAGATCTGAGGCACACACCCTTGAACGACTGTATAAGGGAGTGTGATGTTTAGGGCTAACAAAAGTGTGACAGCACAGGGGGAGAGAGAAACAGTGCCATAACGTAATATATATTGCGCTATACACAGCCCTCTTCCATTGACGCAACATAGCTCCGCAACTCTTTTTGCCGCACTGTGCTCTGTTGTGTTGCGTCAAATCTTAGTGCACCTGCCCATGGAGTCTGATTCACACTGTCACATCTTGCTCCAGACTTGGCGCATTGCATTATGGGAGATACAGTTCAATTTACTCACATTTCATTGATTGCTAACAAGCATCTGTGGATAAAGCACATTGCGTGCGTTTAGGCGCGTGGCGCTCTGCTGCTTTGTGTCGAGTTGAGCCCATGATCCTCTCTGAGTTTGAAGCTCAGGAGACTCTCATGAAGGACATGATTACTGTAAGTCTTCCCAGATGATGATGCGCGGTCAGCACAATGTGCATTAAACTGATGACAATGCGTCGGAGATGGACCCAGTGCACTCTGAGCGAAGGCCTTTATTGCATCAGACGCGACCCTGGATCCTAAATCTCACATGATTGCAGGAGCCAGAAAAGTGTGGAACTGAGAGCAGCAGAAAAGGAGCTTTCAGCTCCAGCTCAGAGATTCAGAGAAGCCCAAATCCTGCCATTCTCAAGTGGCTCCATTTCTGAGCGCTAATCTGCTTTATGAAGCATACTTTTTGTTCAAAGATTGTGCTGCTTATGGCTCCATACATTGCTATTCACCCATCAGAGACCTGTCAGCACGTCTCATGCAAGAGTCACCAAAATAGAAACATCAGCATGGTTTTTGCTCTTTAAATTTGTGTCATATCAAGGGGGTGTCTGCACATTGGATGTCCTTGGAGGCTGAGATTTCACTCACTCCTGCACAGAAGTGTATCCATTGCAGTCACCAAGAGCCAAGGGGTAACCTGGGCCAAGAGGCCATAGGCTGTGGAACGCTGCACTCGAAACCTCTCATATTATTAAGTCCAGTATTACCTTGCTCTTATTTTTGTGCACAGTGGGAGGGTTGAGTTGAATATTAGAATTGGCCTCAACATGCACTAAGAACTCAAACCCATATTTATCAATATTTCATGCAACGCGATGCAGCAACCCCCTTGCTGCGCTGCGTGACGGGCTGTATTTAACATAATACACGCACATTCCTGCTCCCTGCCCGCGCTGATGCACAAACTGTTGCCTAGCCACCACACAGACACGCTTGCACCATGGTGCAGTGGTGTCTGCGTTGTAGGCAGGGTTGTCTTTGTACTGGAAGGGGCACCTCCCTGCACAATACCAATCATCAGAGACATTTTCCTTTTTCCACGTGTGCTGCACAATGCAGCAATTGTGGAAAGAGGAAATAACGAGAAATACATTGATTTCCCCTCTTTGCTCCTCTGGCGGGGAGGCGTACTATTCAGACGCATTCTCAGGTCAACCAATGTTGTTAAATATCTGGGAATGTGCCAGATTGCATGGGCAGATGTGTGGGAACACCCGCGCTTCACCCTTAGCACTGCTCCCTGCCGCGGAGTAATGCAAGGCAGTGAATTGCGCTGCGCTGTGGTACTCTACATTTATCAAGCCATGCAGGGCATTGCAAGGTGGTCTTGTCTGGCTTAGTAAATCTCATTTAGGTTTTGTGTTACCATTGCGGGTGTTGGACTTGGCCCTTCTGGCAGGTTCACTCCTGAACTTTTTGCTTGTTAAGGCGACCTGGTGTTAGTGATTTTTGGCTTCTGCGCACTTTACCACTGTGTCCCAGGGTAAAGTGCGTGCGTGTAGTGAGGTTGGCCTGCCCTTCCATAGGAATGCATGGGGAATGTATGTGTCCATGTTAGTTCCTGATGTGTGGGTAGTGCAAGCTCGAGTTTGGTATGTGTGGACTTGTGTGATTAAATGCGGCGTGATGATGTGTGCGGCATGATTGTGTCTAGTGTGGTAGTGCCACTTCTAGAAGTTGGCATGTCTGAGTAAATTATGTGAATTGCCTGTCTGGCTTGTGATTGGCTGGAGCTGGCTGGTGTGCCAGGCTCCAGGAGTCAGGATGTGTCTGCCCCGGTGGTGAATGGGAGATCTGCATGTTAATGTGAGGGAGGGGTGCACCTGGGACCTGAATAGGGCTGGGCTTTCCCCACACAAAGCTGGCTCCTCTCCCTGTGCTGCGTCTAATGTCCCTAGCCTGGCCAGTGAATGGAAAGAGGGGCTGAGCACATCAGAGTGCTCCAAAACCAGCTGCGACTGGTTTTTCCCCCCACCCTGCACCTAATGACAAAGGATTTGTGTATATAAAAAGGGGCTGTGTCCCCATGAATGTTGTTCTTCTCCTGATGCTAATTTGAGGGGGGCTGCTGCTGCTGCTGGGCGCCAGGAGGACCGACACTGGGGACTGCCTCCCTGCCGGGAGGGCCCTGTGAGCTGGCCCCTGGGCCCAGCCTTTGCCCCCCCTGCCTTCCTAAGGACCCTGGACTTCTTTTGCACCCCTCAAGTACCTGGGAGCGCTTTGCCTTTATTGTTCTACAGCACTTTGTTCTCCTCCAGGGGAGCACTTCTGCCTTTACTGCGGAGCTGCAATCGTCCTTCTGAGGATTCCCCAGCGTGGGGATCCCCCTGCCTTTGTTTTTCGGCATGGATGCCCACCCCGTTTATTTGCCATGCTGTGTGACCCCCCCCCCCCCCAGCGGGTGCCCACCCCGGCAGGGGCTTTTGCGCTGTTTATATCCGTAGCGGGTGCCCACCCCACCAGGGACGTGCTGCCGCCAGGGATTTGTGCCTTAATCACCGGGCGCCCTCCTCGGTTTATTGTTTCTGTGAGCCTCTTCCCCCCCCCTCTCCGGGCCGCCGCGCTGCCTGCGACGACCCGGAGGCTGGAAGCAGATGGGAGCCCACTCCGTGCCCCTGGGCCGGAAGCAGCCTGCCGGATCCTGGCCGGGGCTCCCTAGTGCAAGGGAGAGCCCCGGACTTTCTGCTGGTCCCGGGAGATTATGGGAGCCCACCACGCCTCCCAGTACGTCCCCGCCCCCGGACCAACGCCAGCGCGACCAGAGGAGCCGGGAGACGAAGCGAAGCCAGAGAAGCTGGTGAGTGTCATGGGCTGGGGGAAGCTCCGGGGACGCTTGCAGTGCCTGAGGGAGGCACAGTGTCTGGAGGCGGGCTGAGCGGCCCCATTTGGTCAGAGGGCCGCTCCCACAGGAGGGACCTTTTCTGCATGAGTCCCCCGAGCGGGACTCCAGCGTACTGGGGGCATTTTTGTTCATTTAGAGCCTGCAAGGCTCAGAGGGCATAGTTACTGAATTTAGAGCCAGAGAGGCTCCGACCTCAGGGGGCACATTATTTTAGTGGTCATTAAGCCCACGAGAGGCTCCACCAGTGCGGGGGCAGTTTCGGCAGAAATAGAGCGGCCCCGGTAGGCAGCGGTCCGCTCCCACCGTGTTCTGGCGGCATTTCTGGGTCATTCCGAGCGCTGTGGCTCCCACGTTGTTTTGAGGGCATTTTGTGTATCGGGGGCATTTTTGCTGGTAGAGCAGCCCCAGTTGGCAGCGGGCCGCTCCCCCAGTGGGCCAACATTTTTCCAGAGCCCACGAGGCTCAGGGGGGCATAGTTGTTTGTTTACAGAGCCCCCGAGGCTCAACGAGGCTCACCCGTTGTTTTGGGCCCTACGGTCCCTGTGGAAGTCCAGAAGAGATCCCCAGCTGCCCAGCACGTAGTGGGAAGCTGCTCCGTTTAGGCCAGTAACCTTTGCACATTTCTTCTTTTGCTGCCTGCGCAGCCTTCCCTGACATTTTGGACACAGGGCGTTTCAGCCCCTGAGAGGCCAGTTGGCCTGGGGAAGAGTTCTGGTGTGGTGCCCTTGCGTGGGGTACATGCTTTTGGCCCTATGTGATCTTTGCACAAACTATGTTACTTGCCTAATGTAATTTCTGCATCATGTAAAATGTCTTTGTGCCTATTCCTCTGAATGGGTTTTTATGCTTAGGTGGTGGTTTTCCTAGTATAGTTATACTAGTGAGTTCATGGTTCCCTGCGTGATATTTTCTGAAGGTGGTTAGGGTTGCGTAGGTGGTACTTACCTCTTACCAGTGGTTACTGGTTGTGTGCTACATTTGCTATTTGGTGCTACAGTTATTATATGTTCTATGTGCTAAGCGTTATTCCTACAAAGTGCTAATTCTACCAAGTGCTAGTTCTAAAAGTGCATATTCCTGACAGTGGTCCATGTGGCCCTGTCCCCTGTATATAATCCCCTGTAAATTCTGCCCGTTCCAGTGGCACATTGTAAAGTGTGTGTTTATTATCTAATGTGTTTGGTATAATACAAAGGCTATTTTTATTTATAACCTTGTGTGGAGTTTCCTTTGTGGTGGGCCTTGGGTGTTGTTGCTGGGTGCGTGCGCAAATAATTAACCTACGTTGCCTCTGGGATAAGCCTTACTGCTCGCGTCACGTTACCTACTGACTAGAGTGGTGGTCTCTGGCGCATGCCTTAGCCAACCGGAAATCCCATTTCTAACAGCGGTTCACATAACCTTTATAAATATGGGCCTCAGCGTGTCTGGCAGCAAAGGGGGCGGGGTTCACTGAGCGGGAAGTGCTGCCCCCTGCACTTACCGGGGATCAGGGATCAATAGCCCCTATTGTAGCCATTCTGTGATCAGGTGATCGGGCGCCGCCCTGGCGTGTTTTCCAACTAGACCTTGGCGTTCTTTTCAAGCGCTTGAAGTATCATAAACTGTGTATCTTGCTTTAACTCTCACTGTTTACAGCCATGGACGTAGTCTGCTCGCCTCCTAAGCTTGGGGTGGTTTGTTTCCGCTCAGGCACCTCTCCGTTGTGCAATGTCTTGGAGGATTTGGTGCCGGCTGCCCACTGAGCTGGGTGTGTTCTGGCATGGGTTTTTCTGCAATTCCTAATGGTCAGTTTCATCCAGTAGTTCTGTCACCCTATAGCTTGTGTGAAGGACTTGAGGCTTATGTTTTTTGCTGTGCTGGCTAGGGACTGTTTGTGAGTAGGCCTGGGTGGAGTCCATGGAGTTCCGCAAGGAGGAACTCCGTAAAGTGTGGTGAAAACTCTGCCAAGCTCATAGAAGTTCCACTCCAGCTGCAGCTTCCTCAACGTGAACGGAATTCTTCTCAATGTGAGTGGTATCGACCATCCACATTGAGAAATCTCATTGGGAAGCAGTCTAGCGTTGGCTTTTCCTCGCTCACCAACTTACTGTTGACAAGCGTGAGTGGGGAAAAAAATAGTTTTTTGGGACTCTGCGAGCTCCAAGGAGCGTGGAGTGCGGAAAACTCAGAAAACTCCTCAAACAGAGCGAAGTTCATTGCCCAGGCCTAGTTGGGGAGGGCGTGTGCCATAGAGCAAGGCGGGTGTCTAGTTCAGGGTGTGTGCTCTAGATCAGGATGTGTGCTCTAGATCAGGGTTTGGGCTCTAGAGCAGGGTGTGTGCTCTAGAGAAGCAGGGTGTGTGCTCTAGATCAGAGTGTGGGCTCTAGAGCAGGGTGGGTGCTCCAGAGAAGCAGGGTGTGTGCTCTAGATCAGGGTGTGTGTTCTAAAGCAGTGCATGTGCTCTAGAGAAGGGTGTGTGCTCTAGAGCAGGGTGGGTGCTCTAGAGCAGGGTGGGTGCTCTAGAGCAGGGTGGGTGCTCTAGATCAGGTGTGTGCTCTAGATCATGGTGTGTGCTCCAGATCAGGATGTGTGCTCTAGATCAGGGTATGTGCTCTAGAGAAGCAGGGTGTGTGGTCTAGATAAGGGTTTTTGCTCTAGAGAATGGTGTATACTCTACAGGAAGGTGTGTACTCTAGGGATTCAGTGTGTGTGCTCTAGAGAACAGCGTGTGCCCTAGAGCAGTGTGTGTGCTCTTGATTACCAGTGGGTGTGCTCTAGACCAAGGTATGTGCTCAAGAGCATGGTGTGTGCCATAGAGCAGAGTGTGTGCCATAGAGCAGGGTGTCTGCTCTACAAGAGGGTGTGGCTCTGGATTAGCAGTGTGTGCTCTACAGCAGGCTGTGTGCTCCAGATAAGCAGTGTGTGTGCTCCAGAGCAGGGTGTGTGCTCTACAGCAGGCTGTGTGCTCCAGATAAGCAGTGTGTGTGCTCCAGAGCAGAGTGCATGCTCAATAGAAGCAGTGTGTGGTCTACAGCAGGGTGTGTGCTCTAGAGAAGCAGTGTGTGTGCTCTAGGGCAGTGTGTGTGCTTTAGAGCAGGGTGTGTGCTTTAGAGAGGCAGTGTGTGCGCTCTGCATCAGGATGTGTGCTCTAGAGCAATGTTTGTGCTCAAGAGCAGGGTGTCTGCTCAAGAGCAGGGTGTGTGCTCTGGAGTAGCAGTGTGTGGGGTCTACAGCAGGATGTGCAGCACACATAGAACATGACAAATGCCTCCATGGATTGTTTTTGTGCAGGGAGGTACACCTTGTTTTGTGAAGGGAGGTACTCCTTGTTTTTGTGCAGGAAGGTACTCCTTGTTTTTGTGCAGGGAGGTAGGTACTCCTTGTTTTTATGCAGGAAGGTACTCCTTCCTGCACAATAACAATACTGCCAAAAACGCAAACACCTTTGCACTGTGGTGCAAGAGTGTCTGCATTGGCGCTAGCCACCACATTGTGCGCTGTCACTGGATAAAAGGAAAGGAATGTACCGTATCTCACAAATACGGTGCATTTCTTCCCTTTAAAAATGGTGTAGGGCAGCAAGCAAAAAAACTAGTGGCACTGCCCTGCACCATTGTCTGTAAATGAGGCTCCAGATGTTTTAATGGGCTGATTTGTATAACTCGTTTATAATGTGACAAATTGTCATAAAATTGAATTCCAATGTTTTGCTGCGAAAAATAAGCCACTGTTGGCTGCTGCATTTCATATGTTCAAATATCGAGCACTTCTATAAAAGCCGGATTTGAAACCCCATCTGGCCCATCCCAGAGCCAGCAGAAGAACACAGTAAATAGAGCTGTGTACAGACGCCATGAGAGAGACATCCTTGGCAGGCGGGAAAGGAGACACCGCCCGCTCACCAGGCAGGGATGGCAGAAACATGGCCGAACCACATCAGAGAACACAACCATCAAAGTGAGGCGCATAGAAAGGAAAGATGTCTGAAACCGAGAGATAAGAGAACAGAGGATCTCTGCTGGGGCTGTCTGCTGTGCCAAGAGAGAGGGCCGTCCACTACTGCCAAACCCGACACGAGTGCGCCTAACCCTGGCCCCCGCCGCTCATGGAAGGCGCTGCCGGCACACCGCTGATGTGAAGTGGAGACCGGAAGGGCCCGATTCACAGAACTAACTTAAGACAAAATCCTAAACTTACTACCATTTTTGTATTCACAGAAGTCACTTACTCATTTCGGTATTCACAGAAGGCATTTAGGAGTCCTAAAGTTAGGACTCCTAACTTCTGTGAATACCGAAATGAGTTAGGGCTATATGTATGAAGCCTTTTGTGATTCGCAAAGGCCGAAATTCGCAGAATTTTGGCCTTTGCGAATCACAAATGGCCTTTTTGCATGTTTTGGGATGTATGAAACATTCCCAAAATAAGGAATTGCTAACTTGTGCGATTCCTTATTTTGCCAAAGCATTTAGGGAATCGCAATTTTGTGATTCCTTAAATGCTATGTATGTAGCATTTTTGGCTAGCAAATTTTGGTTAAGGAATCGCAAATTACCACCAACTTGTAGTTGGTAGTAATTTGCGATTTCTTGTAAATATGCACAATTGTGCATTTGTGAGGGTGGCATATGACGCACATACATGCCCATTGCGCATGTATGTGCGCCATATGCACACACATGTAATTTACAGGGGTGCAGCAGGGTGTCCTTGAGACACCCCTGCACCCTTGCAAAAATTCTCAAATTGCGATTTGCAATTTGCGAATTCGCAATTTGATAATTATTTGGAAATCATTCCTATGGGCCTGCTGGCCCATAGGAATGCATTGGAAAATATTCCTTAATTGCGAATTTGCAAAATGCGAATTCGCAATTAAGGAAGCTTAAGGAATCACAAAATTAATGCTATTTTGGTCATACATACCATTTTGCATTTCCTAAATAGCAATTCCTTAAAATTAGCTATTTAGGAAATGCAAAATAGTTTGATGATACATATGGCCCTAAGTGCCTTCTGTGAATACCAAAATGAGTGAGTGCCTTCTGTGAATACTAAAATGGTAGTAAGTTTAGGATTTTGTCTTAAGTTAGTTCTGTGAATAGGCCCGAAGAGTAGCAGGGATACAGGTGTGACAGGAAACCTGTCATCAAAAGGTAACCCGAAATTTGATCAAACTCCAGGTCAACTCCTGTCCAGGCACGCCTGCTGAAACCACAAATGAAGGCGTGGAACATTACAAATGTTAGCACGGAACCTTAACCCCTGAAGACTTTACTGGGTGTAGTGTCTTGTAAATAAAAGAACGCTGGAACTCCTTTGGTTCTCACTGTACACCATAGGCCTGCAACGTAAGCGTTGGAGAGAAGAGTTGAAGGCAGGCCTATAATGTTGAGTTCTGACTTACATGCAGCGGAACAAAGACGTGTAAAAATACTCTCTGTGTGTGACATGGCTATTGGCGAGTTCCTGTGCCGGCAGGATGCTACAGTGGGGACACGGTCTCTTGAAGGCAGCAGAATATCAGGACCCAGTGGGCCAGGATGGTCTGAGGCTCACTCCTGTACCTTCTGCAGGACTGCACTCACGTCTGCATCTCAGGGAGCAGCTCACCCTTAGGAATGCACCGACAGACGGTGGTGGTGGTGGTGGGTGGTGGAAGGTTCTTGTGGCCACGCCCCTGTGTGAACCTGGTACTTGGACCCAGATAAGCCAAGGACGTCTCAAAAGCACCTCAAATGCTGTATGATGTCTCGGGAGGAGGTTCAATGCCTACTCTCACTTCGTGTCTTAGAGGGGCCAGAAAACGACTTCAAAACACAAAAAATACAATGAACTTGATGTCCTAACTCATTTCTGAAATAGAAGATATGTTTATTGATGAAAGAAGTAAAGGGCAGCTGGAGAAAATTAATTTCAGGAGATGAAGATTCTTAAATTCGCCGGCTACAGAAGGGTAACAAATAAACAAAAATGTTCAAATCAACGATTTAGAAAGTCTCTTTGGAACAAAGATTTTCTAACCACTTACAAAGAAGCTGCGAAGGTGATATAAAGTTTAGCACTTGTAATAGTTAGTGGTGGGCGTAACTTGCAATTTTCTCTATAGCATAATTATTCATAATTACAGCATTACACTAATAATTATTAGTAATTATGTGAAGCGTAATCCAGCATTTAGCTCTATTATCTTCGTGTAAAATGCACCTTGAACCCAAAATGGGCCTGTGGAGGCACTTTGTTCTAAGGAAATAGCACTTTATGCTACAGGACACAACCAGCCCAGCCAGCAGCTGCTCGCTCTCGGTTCATTTGCTGTTCCTGTACTCCTGCGAGAGGATTTTTGCCCTAAGTTAATCTTAATTACTCACGCTGTCATTTTGGTAAATGTGCATCACAAGAGCATTATGTAATAACTGACTGAACCTACTCCAGCGTAATTTCACCCAGACCCAGTAATAGCCTTCCACTTCATGTGTCCACTAGAGGGCGGCAGTGTACAGAGATCATTCCCAGCAGAGCCTCTGGACACACAGGCATTTGGCCTTTAGCTTTAGAGAAATCAGTTATCATGGAGGATGTGTGCTGCTTTATGGGTGAAGTTTACAGATGTGAAACATACATTACAGAAGAACTTTAAAGAAGGGATGCATTCGGATGCAGCTTGGAAGATGGCGTCGGAGTAGGACGCTTCTCAGAGCCTCTCCGACGCCGAATCGACATAGCACCGAATAGCGGGGTCCCGGGAGTGCTGCCCAGCGCCATTTGGACGGCGGAGGCTGGCGGAGTGGTCCGGTGTAGCCGGCGGGGCGAATTTAAACCTGCGGCGCCCTCCAGAGCGGAGCCGAGTTGCGGCCTGTAAAGCAGCGGCCTCGAGTACTGAGGGGGCCGGCCTCGGGCTGAGCGGCGCCTGGCCTTCAAGGGTCCGACCAGTGCTGGCGATCCCGGCCCGACACTGCTGAGAGCGGAGGACGCGCCCTGCCTGCGGAGATTCCGTGCACAGGTGCGAACCGGAGGATAGAATCGGCAACACCGGCAGTAAGAGGCCGTGGACCGGCGGACCGAGTCCCGGCGGGAGCAGACCGGCGGGGAGCGAGATTGGTTGCTTCCACAACCGAGGCGCGCCGAAGGTGAGCCGAGACGACTGTGGGGAGAGCGGCGCCTGCGGAAGGAGTACAGCGGGACGCTGCATCTGCAGGGCTGGCCTGGAGATAGATCAGGAGCGGCACCTTGGCCTGCATAGGCGGCGGCCTGGCCGGCGGCACCGGGGGTGCTCTCTCGGCCTGCCTGCACCTCTGGAGCCGAGTATTGGTTCACCTTGAGTGACGCTGGGATTGACCGGGGGAGCCCAGAGGACGGACCGAGCGGGCCGGACGCTTTGCCGCCTGACCACGAGGTGGGCAGATTTAACGGGCACACCAGCGGCGCCATTTTGAAGAGTCTTTGGATGGCGGTGGGAGGTCCGGCCCTGCATTTTCTCTGGCGTTGACTGCTGGCTAGGGGGCATCCGACGCAGCCTTCACACGCCTCCGGCTAGCTGAGTATTGGGACCGTGATGGTGGCTCTCCCGTCCCCTCTCTAATTCTTGGCCTGAAGTGGGCGCTGGTCATTTGATACTCTGTGCTGAACCGTGGCCATCTTGAAGGGGTTGCGGCCGGGCCGCTGAAAGGGCCAGCAGGGATACACTACAGCCTTGTCTGCGATTTCAATACCCCGGTTAAGCCCTACATTGGTATCTTTACCCACTGGACACAGTGGTGATAGCTCGCCATGACCTCCTCGCTACGTAGGGGAAAGATGGTGAAGGATGGTGCTCCTAAATCGTCGCAGCAGCCGGCCTCGCCAGGCGCCAGTGGCTCTTCGAGGCAATCGGACGATGATGCACCTGCTACTAAGGCGCTTATGACTGAACTCTTTGCCTCCATTAAAGATGATATCTCCGAACTTCGCTCGCAACTGGCATCGGATCTCCGGGAGGTGAGGAGAGATGTCGATGGGATTGGTGAGCGGGTGGCGACGCTTGAAGACCACGATTTGAGCATGGCGAATGATGTACACCAGCTCCAACAAGACATCATCCGCCTCACGGAGCAGAATCTGGACCTGCAAACCCACGCGGAGGACTTGGAGAACCGCTCCAGGAGAAATAACATCCGTATCAAAGCGGTGCCATGGGACGGTGAAGCTGGGGACCTGCGTGGGTACGTTCAGGCCCTGTTTGTGCAGATTCTGGAGGATGAAGAGGTGCAAGACATAAAGATGGACAGAGTGCACAGGGTTGGGAATGCCCAGAATCGGTGGGCGTCCGCCCCCGGATATCCTTGTATGTGTGCATGACTTTCAGCTGAAGGAACGCATTTTGAGAAAGGCTAGAACCATCCCCTCACTGCAATTTAGAGACCACCGCCCGCAGCTCTACCAGGATCTGGCTGCATCGACGCTACAGAAACGGAGGGACTTTCGACCTGTGACCACCTTCCTCCGGGACCGCAATATCTCCTACTCCTGGGGGCATCCCTTCCATATTATATTTCGCTGGCAGAATAGGTTGGTACAGATCAATACCCTGCGAGCAGCAAAAGACCTTCTGGGCATCGAGGAGGAGGCTCCTTCTCAGGAGGCCCATAGCTCGTTGTCGAGAAGGCGACATAGATCTTCTTCTTGGCATAGAGTGGGCCCTTCACCGTATCGGCGGCGGCCGGACCCCACAGCTAGTGTGCAAGAAAGGGGGGCCGCGGTGGCTTCGGTGGCCTCCGTCACTATGGCGGACTCCCAGACAAGCTCTGGGGCAGCATGACCCCGGTACTGGAGTGTGGCGTCGGAGGGGCTCTGGGCCTGAGGTTCTCGGGGTTTGATTGTACTTTTGGAGGAGACACCCCGGAACGTGGCCCTGGGGGTCGCTAGGTCGATATCCCTGCCCCGATTCCAGTCCGGCGGGGACCTTTCGAACATTGGCCTGCTGGAACTGATGACTACTCGGTTCAGGTTCAGTTACTTGAGTTCTGTTTTGTTGTTTTTTTGTTTTTGGGGAGGGGTTGGGGGGGTCTTGGGGCAAGGGGGCGACTGGGGGGGGATGGGACTCAGGGGGGGTGGGAGGGGTAGATGGTGGCGACCGTTGGAGGTGTGTGTGAGACTCTGCCGATTGAGGAGGTGCTTAACTTTGGGTTTTGCTCTTGAAACTCTGCTTTCGAATGGTGTTCTTGTGTTGCACTTTGCGGAGGAGTGCACGCGGGTGGTGCGGGGAGGGAGGCATTGGGTGGCTGGAGGCGGGGATGGGAGTGGCACTGAGGGCTCAGACAGGATCCCGGGAAGGGTGGTGAGAAGACCCCGGTCTAGAATGCATTTCACATGGCACAGGGGAGGGTTCTTGATCTGTCATGACTATTAGTGTAGGCTCATGGAATGTGAAGGGGCTAAACTCCCCACAGAAATGGCAGAAATTGTGGAAGTACCTGTCGGACCATCACCTTGATGTGGTTGGTCTTCAGGAGACTCACCTGGCCAGGAAAGATGAGCTTAGGCTCTGACACCGACACTTCCCTCTTATCTATAGGGCGTCTGCCTCTACTAAGCACAGGGGGGTTGCTCTTCTGTTCCGAGCGTCCCTCCACTTCCAACCAGTGGGGGTGAGTGGAGATAAGGAGGGGCGATGGCTGATGGTGAAGGGATCGCTGTATGGACGCATGTGCACTTTTGGGGTGGTGTATGGGCCCAATGCTTCGCAGAATGGCTTTCTACAAACACTGTTGGGAAAGGTGGGGGAGTTTGTGGAGGGCCAGCTGTTCCTATTGGGGGACTTCAATATGGTGTGGGACAAAGACTTGGATAGCTCATGCACACGAAGATCGGGGGCTGGGGTCTTTTCCACTGAGACGCAGCGGCAGGTTGGGGACCTGGGACTGATTGATAGTTGGCGGTTTCTCTACCCCCAGTCTAGAGACTATACGTTTTTCTCACCTGTTCATCTGTCTTACTCTCGAATTGATCACATTTTTGTGAGCCAGGCACTTCGGGGGGACATCCAAGTTTCCAGCATCTTTCCGCTTTCTGTGTCGGACCATAGCCTGATCGTTCTAGGGTTACAGTGGTCAATGGGGGGGGATGGGTGGAAGAAATTGTATTTTCCCGCGGCACTGGTGCGGGATGATGCCTCTTGCAAGGAACTGAGGAAAGCCATCAGGGACTTTATGGAGCTTAACCCGCCTTCGGACACCTCGGTGTATACCACTTGGGATGCCTGTAAGGCTTCACTGCGAGGTACCTGTTTGAGCCTTAATGCTAACCTTAATAAACAGAGGAGGAAGGAACGGGAGGGCCCAAAGGCTGAATTGGCAGTATTAGAACAGGCACATAAGGCTAACCCGTCCAGAGTGACCCTGAGACCTTTAACTGCTGTACGAGGGAAGCTCCGGGCCCACTATAATAACAGGGCTGAACTCACTCTCCTGCGCCTGCGGAGGACCTCCTACTCGCAGGGGAACAAGGTTGGGAAGCACTTAGCGAGACAACTCCGAGATAAGCGGGAACGTGAGTACATTGGGGGCATTAAGGATAGGACGGGGAAGGAACATCATCGGGATGCGGACAAGGCTGCTGCCTTTGGCCGCTTCTATGCTGATCTGTACAGAGGAGAGGACCTGGACAGGGACGCTCAGTCCGCATTCCTAAATGGTCTCCCTATACCTCAAGTTTCCAGGGAGTGGAATGAGCTTCTCTCTGCCCCTATCTCCAGGGACGAGGTGCTGGACGCTATAAAGGCTCTGAAACCCCACAAGGCCCCCGGCCCTGACGGGTATACGGCCTCGTTTTACAAGTCTTTTGCGGGAGAACTCTGCGATTACTTAGTCTCTCTTTTCAACGCAATGGCTACTAAGGGGAAGACCTCGGGAACGATGGCCGAGGCTATGATCACCATTCTCCCCAAACCAGGGAAGGACCCCACCCAGTGCTCCTCGTATCGCCCAATAGCACTCCTTAACCTCGATGCCAAATTGTTCTCCTCGATTCTTGCAAAGCGGCTTCAAGATTTGATGCCGGCTATTATCCACCCCGACCAGTCCGGGTTCATTAAAGGGCGGCAAACCCATTATAATCTACGACGGGTGATGCATCTGATCGAGAAGGCCAACAGGTTCCGCATACCGGCTGTGTTGGTGGGTCTGGATGTGGAGAAAGCTTTCGACCGTGTCGACTGGGGTTTTCTAAAGTTAACGCTGGAGGCCTTTGGGTTCTCTCCTCAATTCGTGAAGATGATCGGCGCTAATTATGACCGGCCCACATCTAGGGTGTTGGTTAATGGGCATAGGTCCGCCTGCTTTCCCCACTCTCGAGGCACACGGCAAGGGTGCCCCCTTTCCCCGCTCCTATTTGCTCTTAGTATAGAACCGCTAGCGCTTGCCATTAGGGAGAGGGAACAGATCACCGGCCTTCCCTTCACTGGCGAACAGCACAAGATCTCTTTGTTTGCGGATGACGTACTTCTGTCGATCGGGGACCCGGCCCACTCGTTACCCCATGTTCACGCGGTCCTATCGGACTTCGAAGAGGTGGCGGGCTTCAAGGTTAACCTGGATAAATCGTACATTCTGAATCTGACTCTTTCCCCCACGGAAGTGGAGCGGGTGCGCATTCTCACGCCCCTGTCGTGGTCTTCTTCCTCTTTGCTATATCTCGGTGTTAGATTAACCGCCACCCTGGGCGGACTGTTCGCGGCTAACTTCCCCCCTGCTCTGGCGGCGGTCCGTGGGGAGCTGGAGAAGTGGAAGCCGAAATTCATCTCCTGGATGGGCCGGATCCATGCAATTAAGATGGTATTGCTACCCAAATTCTTATACCTCTTCCAGGCTCTGCCCATACCGGTAGAGTTGGATTTTTTCCGTCGCCTGAAAACCCTGATGCTGAAATTTGTGTGGCAGGGAGGCCGAGCGCGGCTCTCGTTTGCTGTCCTTCGAAGGCCGCGGGGGGAAGGGGGGTTGGGTTCCCGGACATGCAGTTATACTATAAGGCAGCGCAACTGAGGGTGCTGGTTGAATGGTCACAGCAGCTCTCGGAGAAACATTGGCTACATATGGAGCGAAGTGTGGCTGGGAGGTCCATTTGGGATTTGGCCTGGAAGCCTAAGGCTGATCGGCCTAAGAATGCCTATATTTGCACCCCCACTAGCACGGTCCTGAAAGTCTGGGATACAGTCAGCTGCAATGAACGCTGGACCACCTTCCCATCACCATTTACCCCTATTCATCTGAATCCGTCCTTCCCACCGGCTCTGCGAGATGGATCATTCGACCTTTGGAGAGAGGGCGGCTGCAGAGCACTAACCCACTTGTTTCATGGGGAATCTCCCCTTACCTTCCAAAATTGCATGAGGGACTATGTTGTCCTGCCCGCTGAACGGTTCCATCATACTCAGCTTCTGCACTGGGCCACTTCGCCGGGAATACGAGATGCTGCCACAAGACCATTGACGTCCTTCGAGGCGTTTATCCTTCGCACTTCTTGTATGAAGGGGACGATCTCCTTCCTATATAGATTATTGTTGGACACCGTCATATTCCCCCGTCCCCGGTATATGGAGCATTGGGAGTCCTGCCTTGGTAGGGACATATCGAACGGCGAATGGGCAGGGTTATGGCGGGATATCAAAGCGCATAACCACTCGATGGGTCTCAGGGAAGCACATCTGAAACTAATGTATGACTGGTACCTCTACCCGTCCAAGTTGCATCGTATATTCCCATCGTCCTCGGACAGGTGCTGGCGGGGTTGCGGCTCATTGGGAGACTTCCGCCATATTTGGTGGGATTGTCCCACCATTAAGCCCTTTTGGTCGGAGATACTTTCCCATATCAAGGAGATGTTGGGTTACCCGATCCCGGAGTCCATGGATTATGTCCTGCTGGGGCTCCGTGATCCGATGTTGGAACACCAAACTAGAGCTGACAAACGTATCATTTGGCTGTGCCTGGGTGCTGCTAAGTTGACAGTGGCAGCGGCTTGGAAGAAACCGAGCGCACCGGCGATCTCGCTATGGCATGCGCGGCTGTGGCGTCTACTGAGTATGGAAAGAATGTCTGATATATTTTTGGGTAACTTTTAAGAATTTCTTGTTTCAATGGGGTCCTTTAGTTCGATTTCTCTCTCGGGGGCTCCCGTCAGCAGTCAGTCCCTCAGCACTACGCGCACTTCACCTGTTTCAATTTTAATTAGCGGGGTGCTTGAACTCGGATGTGCATGTGAGCTTGGTCGCCACCACGGGGGGGTGGGGTGGGGGGAGGGGGGGTGAGGGTAGGGGGGGGGCTCTGTTGGGGTTTGTTGGTTTTTGGTTGCGACACTGCCTGGCAGCCGGAAGCGGACTATGGAGGGCTCCAGAGCAGCTATTCCCCGAGCTGGTTGAGCGGACTACTGGACTACCGCTTGAGTAGCGAGTTAACAGCCGGGGTGCTCAGGAGTCAGATCACTGTTACTAATAGACATCGACTTTGCACCGGCTTTCCAGGTCCTCTATGTTGTGCTCTCATAATCCATTGTGATGGAACCCTCTGAATCCCATGTGTGGGAATAATTGTTATCTGGCATCAGTGTCTTTCTCTTTGTTCTTCTTTCTATTTCTAAACTCAATAAAAATACATTTGAAAAAAAAAAAAAATAAAAATAAAAAAAAGAAGGGATGCATTCAAGAGAGAGAGTCGTCAGCAGACGTTGTTAAGTGCCCAGACGATGTGGGCATGTCGGGTGAAGCCTGGAATCATCTAAGCATTTGGTTTTCTCTAGATGATGCCAATGGCCATGTCCTAGACACGGGGTCTTGTCCTAGACATGGCCGACTCAGTGGCGCCTGCAACATTCCCCTCATTCTTTTCAACAGTCAGGGCTTAGTCAAGAGGACCAGAGAGGCTGCTCCGCTTTCAGCAGCAGATCCTACCGGGTGTCACAGCTAGAAGGTTCCAGCAGCACTTCAAGGACCTTTTGAAGCTGAACTCAGACAAAACAGAGGTTGTCATCCTCCGCTCCACCCCCTCAGCCTGGGACGACTCCTGGTGGCCGAGCGCACTGGGAACAGCCCCAACACCCACCAACCACGCACGCAACCTGGGGATCATCCTCGATTCTACACTCTCCATGACAAAGCAGATCAACGCTGTCTCCTCCTCCTGATTCAACGCCCTCCGCATGCTCCGCAAGATCTACAGGTGGATCCCTACAGTGACAAGAAGAACGGTCACCCAGGCCCTCATCAGCAGCAGGTTGGATTACAGAAGCGTCCTCTACGCGGGAACCTCGGACAAACTCCTGAATTGACTACAACGTATTTAGAGCGCCTCTGCACGCCTGGTCCTCGACATCCCTCATCGCAGCCACATCACCCCCCACCTGTGAGACCTGCACTGGCTCCCCGTCAACAAGAGGGTAACCTTCAAGCTCCTCACCCACGCACACAGGGCAGTCCACAACATCGGACCAGCATACCTCAACAGACGACTCACCTTCTACACCCCCAGCTCCCCTCCGCTCCGCTGACCTCGCCCTCGCCCCCGTCTACCGTATCCGTAGAGTGACCTTCGAGGGCAGATCGTTCTTCCACCTCGCCGCCAAGACCTGGAACACCCTCCCCATCCTCCTACGGTAGACCCAGGACCTGCTAGCATTCAGAAGACTACTCTAGACCTGGCAATTCGAGCAATAGCTTTCCAGGGCCTTGAGACCCTCACGGGTGAGTAGTGCGCTTTACCAATGTTCTGATTGATTGATTGATTGATTGACCTTCAAGCTGTCTCAATAATTAAGAAACACAAAGCAGCGCAAAGCGCTTCGTCAATGGTTCCTGGACTAACTGGGTGGAGCTGAGGACAAAGCACTTTTGTAACAAGGTGGAGTATTATGTGGTGACACTGGTTAAGCTTCATAATGCAATTCCCTCACAGCACACCAAAGACGGTCCTTGGATTCACAATAATAAATCCTTAGCTCAGTCATGGTAGAGTGGCAAAGATCAGTCAGGCTTTACTAGAGGAACATGTATTAAGCATTTCAGAGTGCCAACAGGGACAATAGGTAATTTACACCACTCAAAAGAAATGTGACACTAATTTATAAAAGCTAAAGAAGATTTCTATATAAATTTAGACACTAATATGAAATAAATCAGATCAGTTTAACCAAAGTTATGGATTTTAGTAGCAATATTAGATCAGTGAAAAAAGCACTGTAAAATGTTATCATGGAGGTCAATGGTGAAAAGCACTAATGACAATCGGTCACTTGTAGGTTGAGTTGCGTGAAACTCAAGGAGGGTAAAGGTGAAGTGGGTCTCAGGATCAAGCCACGACAGTCAGTTCGATTTTACCTGTCTCGAGAAGGCTGGGTGCAGAGCTGTTCTGGCTGCCCGTGGTGCTGGAACAGGAGCTCTGGGAGAGCTGGTTTTACTGGTGGGGAACTAGGTGAGAAGCTGACAAAGAAGCTACGGCTGACATTGGATGAAGGTTTTGCAGAGTCCTCTCGAGGTGCAGCATTGAGTAAAGGTGGTGGTTGCCGGAATGGCGACCAGCAAGCCTTGGCAGCAGTAAGGTTTGCAAAAAGTTATTTCGATGTCCAGGGAAAACCTCCTGAAACGTGGTGGAGGTCAAAACTATGTTTCCCATAATGCATTGGACCACCTACCTTTGGGTGGTCCCTGGGAGGGTCCGATGGCCAGCGATTCTCTGAATCCGGTACGTTGTGTTTACCTGCGGTGTGCAGAGGACCAGTGTCACTAGTCCAGGGGAGTCTGGAGTTGCCTTTGGCTCACACAGGTTTCCATCTGTGCAGGGAAATAGAGCTTTGGTGCAGGACGAGTCACAGTCATGCAGTTCTAGGGAGGTTGCCACAGGTGCAGAGTATCAAGCCTTTGCTTCGTGCAGATTCTGTTATCACAGACACGAGTCTCCTCTTTGTCCTTTGTTGTAAGTCAAATCAGAACTGAGTTTCTGGTGACAGGGGTAGTCCTTAAATCTTAGATTTAGGGGTGTTAGGGAGGTGTGTGCAAGTGGCACATGGGCTACTAGCCCCAGTGGCTAATCCACCCCTGAGGTGATCACATCTGGTGGTGTGTGTCACCTTATCTACACAGCACCCTCTATTCTACCACTTTTAAAAATGCCAGATGTCTTCCTTAGCTGCACGGACTAGGTAGCCCACCTTAGAGGTGTGGCTAGCCTTCTGGGGGTGAACAACTCCTGACTACCTAATTTTCCCACCTGCCACTTTGCAAAGGAGCAATGAGGGGTATGGGAGGGTAGACAGCGAGGTGTGTGGGAGTGTAGGCATAGGGGAGTTTGGGAGGGTAAGCAATGAAGGGTGTAGGAGGGTAGGCAAAGAGGGGTGTGGGTGGGTAATCAATGAGGGGTGTGGGAGGGCAGGCAATGAGGGGTGTGGAAGGGTAGGCAATGAGGGGCTTGGAAGGGTAGGCAATGAGGGGTGAGGGAGGGTAGACAACGAGGGGCATGAGAGAGTAATCAATGAGGTCATGGGAATGTATCAAAGGATAGAAAGGTCGGGTGCACTCCAGTTTACTCATTCTTGTAAATTTCAATTGAATCTGTGCGTGCATTCTGGATTCGTGGTCCGCCCTTTCACCACGTAATTTCATCAAACAACGGCAAGTTCTGGGAGCGAAACTCTGCTCCCCCACCAGAAGCACTGCTTAAAAATGCCTTTTGCAATAAATGTGTCACAATGAAGTCGCGTTGTATGACTTTTTTTCAACTTGATTCCAAAGTTCTAATTGTTTTATTGTTTTACTCCATTTTTTTATGTCGCATGAGAAGCCATAATTATGTATATAGAATTCTAAGACAGTAGACGTGTCCAACCAGACTTTCTATTTCTACAGCAGGAAGTTTATACATAATTCATCCTCGATAGTGAGTATTATCCAATGCATTTCGGGCCAAGTTTTTAGCCCTTCATCAGGGATTCATTACAAATGTAAATAGAAGTGTTAGACCATATGTGTATACGAACAACAATTATGCAGTTTCGCAAGACTTTCAATTACACGTTAATTTACAAAAAAGTACATCAATCGACATTTTCCCTCTAGCTACTCATGATACAACTCAAAAGAGATGATTGCCTTTTCTGATTACCCTATTATAGTTCTTAAAACCTCCCCACTTCAACACATATTGTGTCCCTCCTTCACTCTGATCTTACGCAACATGGGAATGTAGGCAAGAAGGGGCATGGGAGGGTAGGCAACGAGGAGTATGGGAGGAGTGTCAACGAGGGGAGTGGGAGGATAGTCAACGAGGGGAGTGGAAGGGTAGACAACAAAGGGCGTGGAAGTGTAGGCAATGACGGGCATAGAAGGAAAGGCAATGAGGGGTGTGGGAGGGTAGGCAATGAGGGGTGTGGGAGGGTCGACAACGAGGGGCATGAGAGAGTAATCAATGAGGTCATGGGAATGTAGGCAACAAGGGGCATGGGAGGGTAGGCAACGAGGAGTATGGGAGGATAAGCAACAAGGGGTGTGGGAGTGATGGCAACAAAGACGCGAGGGAGGGTAGTCAATGAGGGGAGTGGGAGGATAGGCAATGAGGGAAGTGGGAGGATAGTCAACGAGGGGAGTGGGAGGATAGTCATCGAGGGGAGTGGGAGGATAGTCAACGAGGGGAGTGGGAGGATAGGCAATGAGGGAAGTGGGAGGATAGTCAACGAGGGAAGTGGGAGGATAGTCAACGAGGGGAGTGGGAGGATAGTCAACGAGGGGAGTGGGAGGATAGGCAATGAGGGAAGATAGTCAACGAGGGGAGTGGGAGGATAGGCAATGAGGGAAGTGGGAGGATAGTCAACGAGGGGAGTGGGAGGATAGTCAACGAGGGGAGTGGGAGGATAGGCAATGAGGGAAGTGGGAGGATAGTCATCGAGGGGAGTGGGAGGATAGTCAACGAGGGGAGTGGGAGGATAGGCAACGAGGGAAGTGGGAGGATAGTCAACGAGGGGAGTGGGAGGATAGTCAACGAGGGGAGTGGGAGGATAGGCAATGAGGGAAGTGGGAGGATAGTCAATGAGGGGAGTGTGAGGATAGTCATCGAGGGGAGTGGGAGGATAGTCAACGAGGGGAGTGGGAGGATAGGCAATGAGGGAAGTGGGAGGATAGTCATCGAGGGGAGTGGAAGGATAGCCAACGAGGGGAGTGGGAGGATAGGCAATGAGGGAAGTGGGAGGATAGTCAACGAGGGGAGTGGGAGGATAGTCAACGAGGGGAGTGGGAGGATAGGCAATGAAGGGAGTGGGAGGATAGGCAATTTGGGAAGTGGGAGGATAGTCAACGAGGGGAGTGGGAGGATAGTCAACGAGGGGAGTGGGAGGATAGTCAACGAGGGAAGTGGGAGGATAGTCAAGGAGGGGAGTGGGAGGTGGGAAGTGGGAGGATAGTCAACGAAGGGAGTGGGAGGATAGTCAACGAGGGGAGTGGGAGGATAGGCAATGAGGGAAGTGGGAGGATAGTCAATGAGGGGAGTGGGAGGATAGTCAACGAGGGGAGTGGGAGGATAGTCATCGAGGGGAGTGGGAGAATAGTCCACGAGGGGAGTGGGAGGATAGGCAATGAGGGAAGTGGGAGGATAGTCAACGAGGGAAGTGGGAGGATAGTCAACGAGGGGAGTGGGAGGATAGTCAACGAGGGGAGTGGGAGGATAGGCAATGAGGGAAGTGGGAGGATAGTCATCGAGGGGAGTGGGAGGATAGTCAACGAGGGGAGTGGGAGGATAGGCAACGAGGGAAGTGGGAGGATAGTCAACGAGGGGAGTGGGAGGATAGTCAACGAGGGGAGTGGGAGGATAGGCAATGAGGGAAGTGGGAGGATAGTCAATGAGGGGAGTGGGAGGATAGTCATCGAGGGGAGTGGGAGGATAGTCAACGAGGGGAGTGGGAGGATAGGCAACGAGGGAAGTGGGAGGATAGGCAACGAGGGGAGTGGGAGGATAGGCAACGAGGGGAGTGGGAGGATAGTCAACTAGGGGAGTGGGAGGATAGGCAATGAGGGAAGTGGGAGGATAGTCAACAAGGGGAGTGGGAGGATAGTCATCAAGGGGAGTGGGAGGATAGGCAATGAGGGAAGTGGGAGGATAGTCATCGAGGGGAGTGGGAGGATAGGCAATGAGGGAAGTGGGAGGATAGTCAACGAGGGGAGTGGGAGGATAGTCAACGAGGGGAGTGGGAGGATAGGCAATGAAGGGAGTGGGAGGATAGGCAATTTGGGAAGTGGGAGGATAGTCAACGAGGGGAGTGGGAGGATAGTCAACGAGGGAAGTGGGAGGATAGTCAACGAGGGGAGTGGGAGGATAGTCAACGAGGGGAGTGGGAGGATAGGCAATGAGGGAAGTGGGAGGATAGTCAACAAGGGGAGTGGGAGGATAGTCATCGAGGGGAGTGGGAGGATAGGCAATGAGGGAAGTGGGAGGATAGTCATCGAGGGGAGTGGGAGGATAGGCAATGAGGGAAGTGGGAGGATAGTCAACGAGGGGAGTGGGAGGATAGTCAACAGGGGGAGTGGGAGGATAGGCAATGAAGGGAGTGGGAGGATAGGCAATTTGGGAAGTGGGAGGATAGTCAACGAGGGGAGTGGGAGGATAGTCAACGAGGGAAGTGGGAGGATAGTCAACGAGGGGAGTGGGAGGAGGGAAGTGGGAGGATAGTCAACGAAGGGAGTGGGAGGATAGTCAACGAGGGGAGTGGGAGGATAGGCAATGAGGGAAGTGGGAGGATAGTCAACGAGGGGAGTGGGAGGATAGTCAACGAGGGGAGTGGGAGAATAGTCAACGAGGGGAGTGGGAGGATAGGCAATGAGGGAAGTGGGAGGATAGTCAACAAGGGGAGTGGGAGGATAGTCATCGAGGGGAGTGGGAGGATAGTCAATGAGGGGAGTGGGAGGATAGGCAACGAGGGAAGTGGGAGGATAGTCAACGAGGGGAGTGGGAGGATAGTCAACGAGGGGAGTGGGAGGATAGGCAATGAGGAGAGTGGGAGGATAGTCAATGAGGGGAGTGGGAGGATAGTCAACGAGGGGAGTGGGAGGATAGGCATCGAGGGGAGAGGGAGGATAGGCAACGAGGGGAGTGGGAGGATAGGCAATGGGGGAAGTGGGAGGATAGTCAACAAGGGGAGTGGGAGGATAGGCAATGAGGGAAGTGGGAGTATAGTCAACGAGGGGAGTGGAAGGGTAGACAACAAAGGGCATGGAAGTGTAGGCAATGACGGGCATAGGAGAGTAGGCAACAAGGGGCATAGAAGGGTAGGCATCAAGGGGTTTGGAAGGGTAGGCAATGAGGGGTGTGGAAGGATAAGCAACAAGGGGTGAGGGAGTGATGGCAACAGAGAGGCAAGATAGTGTAGGCAATGAGAGGAGTGGGAGGATAGGCAATGAGGGAAGTGGGAGGATAGTCATCGAGGGGAGTGGGAGGATAGTCAACGAGGGGAGTGGGAGGATAGGCAACGAGGGAAGTGGGAGGATAGTCATCGAGGGGAGTGGGAGGATAGTCAACGAGGGGAGTGGGAGGATAGGCAGTGAGGGAAGTGGGAGGATAGTCATCGAGGGGAGTGGGAGGATAGTCAACGAGGGGAGTGGGAGGATAGGCAATGAGGGAAGTGGGAGGATAGTCAACGAGGGGAGTGGGAGGATAGGCAATGAAGGGAGTGGGAGGATAGGCAATTTGGGAAGTGGGAGGATAGTCAACGAGGGGAGTGGGAGGATAGTCAACGAGGGGAGTGGGAGGATAGTCAACGAGGGGAGTGGGAGGAGGGAAGTGGGAGGATAGTCAACGAAGGGAGTGGGAGGATAGTCAACGAGGGGAGTGGGAGGATAGGCAATGAGGGAAGTGGGAGGATAGTCAACGAGGGGAGTGGGAGGATAGTCAACGAGGGGAGTGGGAGGATAGGCAACGAGGGGAGTGGGAGGATAGGCGATGAGGGAAGTGGGAGGATAGTCAACAAGGGGAGTGGGAGGATAGTCATCGAGGGGAGTGGGAGGATAGTCAATGAGGGGAGTGGGAGGATAGGCAACGAGGGAAGTGGGAGGATAGTCAACGAGGGGAGTGGGAGGATAGTCAACGAGGGGAGTGGGAGGATAGGCAATGAGGAAAGTGGGAGGATAGGCAATGAGGGAAGTGGGAGGATAGTCAATGAGGGGAGTGGGAGGATAGTCAACGAGGGGAGTGGGAGGATAGGCATCGAGGGGAGAGGGAGGATAGGCAACGAGGGGAGTGGGAGGATAGGCAATGAGGGAAGTGGGAGGATAGTCAACAAGGGGAGTGGGAGGATAGGCAATGAGGGAAGTGGGAGGATAGTCAACGAGGGGAGTGGAAGGGTAGACAACAAAGGGCATGGAAGTGTAGGCAATGACGGGCATAGGAGAGTAGGCAACAAGGGGCATAGAAGGGTAGGCATCAAGGGGTTTGGAAGGGTAGGCAATGAGGGGTGTGGAAGGATAAGCAACAAGGGGTGAGGGAGTGATGGCAACAGAGAGGCAAGAGAGGGTAGGCAATGAGAGGTGTGGGAGGAATGGAAACAACAGGGGCTGTGGGAGGGTTGACAATCAGGGTGTGGCAGGGTAGGTAACAAGGGTTATGCAAGGGTAGACAACAAAGGGCGTGGAAGTGTAGGCAATGACGGGCATAGAAGGAAAGGCAACAAGTGGCATGGGAGGGTAGGCAATGAGGAGTATGGAAGGGTAAGCAATGAGGGGTGTGGGAGTGTTGGCAATCAGGGTGTGGGAGGGTAGGCAATGAGGGGTATGGGTGAGTAGGTAACAAGGGTTATGCAAGTGTATGTTAAATGTTAAATGTGGTATACTTGTAAAGCGCAAAGCTGCCCCAGCAAAGGGGCGTCCCGGCGCTGTATACCGCTGGGGAACCCATCCTGGCTTTCCCTGTGAGATGGTCCCTCCTTGGCATCTCTAAGGTGAAGACAAGCATCCCCGGCGCTGATGGGGCCGTTAGTAGAGATTAAGCAAGCTATTGCCCAGAGTTGCTGAGTGGGACCCATTGTTGGAGTAGGCACCGAGGCGAGAATTATCGAGTCTGCTGACCATGGCCCAAAACCCTGCTGTGTCGCCAATCGAACCCTGGTCCCGGGTCAACCTCTGCTTCCGGGTCTGCCGCCTTTAACCAGTGAGCCACACCACTCTACCGCTGTAATGAATGAAAGGCTGTATGCAATGACAGGCATAGGAGAGTAGGCAACAAGGAGCATAGAAGGGTAGGCAATGAGGGGCATGGAAGGGTAGGCAATGAGGGGTATGGGAGGGTAGGCAATGAGGGGTGTGGGAGGGCAGGCAACGAGGGGCATGGAAGTAGGTATGGGCGGATTTTGCGGATTTGCGGATCGTAGATCTGCAAAATCGGCGGATTTGCGGATCCGCGGATTTACCCTGCTGAATCATTTCAGCTTACTAATTTCAGCGGCCATGTGTGTGTTACTATGCAATCGCCCCGAGGGGCGCAGGGTTCCCTTGGGTGAGCTGTCCATCATAGTGGGTCAATGGTGGGAAGACGGTGCACACTGCGAGTGTGTGGGGGGGGGCTTCCCAGCCCAAAGTCAGGCGCCCCGAAGGGCGCAGGGGTCCCTTGAGTGAGCTGTCCATCATAGTGGGTGAATGGCAGGAAGACGGTGCAAACCGCGAGTGTGTGGGCGGGGCCAAACGGGCAGGGCTTCCATGCGAGTTCACACATGCTTCTTGTGTGTATAAAAGGTCAGAGAAAGATCAGTTCCGCAGATGAAGAGAAAGAAGCTCCTGGTCACAGGAACAGCACGGGTATTGCGCTCGTGAAAGTCAAGGATGCAAAAGCCTCTATCCAGCATCATAGCTGATTTTCCACGGCTTTCAGCGGCCATGTGTGTGTTACTATGCAATCGCCCCGAGGGGCGCAGGGTTCCCTTGGGTGAGCTGTCCATCATAGTGGGTCAATGGTGGGAAGACGGTGCACACTGCGAGTGTGTGGGGGGGGGCTTCCAAGCCCAAAGTCAGGCGCCCCTAAGGGCGCAGGGGTCCCTTGAGTGAGCTGTCCATCATAGTGGGTGAATGGCGGGAAGACGGTGCAAACTGCGAGTGTGTGGGCGGGGCCAAACGGGCAGGGCTTCCATGCGAGTTCACACATGCTTCTTGTGTGTATAAAAGGTCAGAGAAAGATCAGTTCAGCAGATGAAGAGAAAGAAGCTCCTGGTCACAGGAACAGCACGGGTATTGCGCTCGTGAAAGTCAAGGATGCAAAGGCCTCTATCCAGCATCACAGCTGATTTTCCACAGTAGATTTGGGAAGAAGGCACACCTGCCTCGACGACGCTCACGATTGTTTTTGGGCTGATGAATGAGTCACTCACAGGAAGGGCATGTTGTAACTATTTTACCATGGCGCCGGCAAGCTGCCAGCGCCATCTTAAAATACTTACTAAATTAGCTTCAACAGGAAGCTCTAATAGATAAAATCGAGCACCTGCTTTATTTTATCTATTAGAGCTTCCTGTTGAAGCTAACTTAGTAACTATTTTAGGATGGCGCTGGCAGCTTGCCGGCGCCATCCTAAAATAGTTACAAGTTGACAGGCCAGCCAGGCTTCAACTTTTGCCCCCGGAATCCGCCGCTCGCGGATTTGCGAATTCGCAGGAGTTCGCGGATCGCGAATTTACCGAAAATTCACAAAATCCGCGAGCGGAACGGATTTTGCGCTGATATTTACATGGAAGGGTAGGCAATGAGGGGCATAGGAGAGTAGGCAACAAGGGGCATAGAAGGGTAGGTAACGAGGGGCATGGAAGGGTAGGCAATGAGGGGTATGGGAGGGTAGGCAATGAGGGGTGTGGGAGGGCAGGCAATGAGGGGCATGGAAGGGTTGGCAATGAGGGGTGTGGGAGGGTAGGGAATGAGGGGTGTGGGAGGGTAGTCAATGAGGAGTGTGGGAGTGATGGCAAAAATGTTCCCAAAAACTCCTCTAAAGATTTCTCAACGCCAGCGGTCAGATTTCTCATTGCAGGTGAACGCGCATGCTCGTGACCATTCGCG
This sequence comes from Lissotriton vulgaris, assembly GCF_964263255.1. Lineage (NCBI taxonomy): Eukaryota > Metazoa > Chordata > Amphibia > Caudata > Salamandridae > Lissotriton > Lissotriton vulgaris. The sequence continues at coordinate 31,969,358 of NC_141699.1, read as the reverse complement.
TTGAGAAACCGTGCGTTCAAGTTGAGGAAAGCTGTCACTTGAGTAAACATATACTCAAGTGGCAGAAAGGAAGCAGCGCCCGCTTGCGCTGTGCACGCTGCCATTCGTGATGATTGCACAGTGCGGACAAGCACCTGGCACTGAAAATCACAGCAAACTGGCATTTATCTAATGCACTCCGCTGCTCGCGGGGCTTCACCTAGTGAAGGAGACTTTTTTTGTAATTCGCAGATTTCCGCGTAGCAGAACTCCGCGAACTACCCCCAGGCTTACTCTAAACCCCATCTGCTCTGTCCAGGGTCATGCCTGGGTGTTGCCCTCTGTCAGCCCTAAATGCACTCTAAAGAGCACATGACATGTCCAGGGTCACGCCTGGGGCTGCCCTCAGTCAGCCCTGAATGCACTCTAAAGAGCATGTGACCTGTTGTGGGGCATGCCTGGGGCTGCCCTCTGCCGGCCCTGAATGCACTCTAAAGAGCACGTGACCTGTTGTGGGGCACGCCTGAGTGTTGCCCTTTGTCGCCCTGAATGCACTCTAAAGAGCACGTGACCTGTCCAGGGTTACGCCTGGGTGTTGCCCTCTGTCTCTCCAGGGGGGACAACATAATGCCTTCCCCATGGCTGCATTTCTCCTGTGCTTGTCTGTGTGCTGTGCCTCCATCACCCTTGGGGGGCCCCTTTAGAGCACCTTGGCCTCCCACCTCCAAGTCTAGCTTGTTCCTGGGTGTCATGGTCATTAGGCCAACATGCTGGTGAAAGGGAGGGAATTCCCTTATCAGTGTTAATTCTAATTGTTGTGAAATCACAGGGTTATGAAGTGGTAATCTCTGCTGGGGCCTGCTATGCTTCCTAGCTTCTGTTTGAACTTTCAGAGCCAACTTAACAATTATCTTTCTTTTCATTTTTATATAGGGTACAAGTTTTTTCCTTTTCTTTATTTCAGGTGTATTGCAAACAATTAAAGTGCATATGATATACGCGGGGAGAGGCTGAACCGCATTGGTTCCATACTAAGAGTGAACCAACACGCGTTTGGCTCCTGGCCTTTTGGACAGGACCTTTTTCAAGGCTGCGGCGGTGTCTTAAGATCTGTAGCCAAGGGGAGAGGCAACAAGGCAGCTTCACACCTGCCACTATTCAGTGGTCCAGCCACCTCAGCTGACTCATCATGACAGAACACGGCTGGCTTGCTTCAAGATGTATGTGGAAATGTGTGAGGCATGAGCACGCGGCCTGAAAAAACGCGGGGGCTGAGGAATAACGTCCCCTCTGCCCCCCCCGTGTGATGGGCCTGGGTTCATGCATGTGAGGGGTGAATCATGAGCTGTCACTCCCTCACCATGATGACTGTGATGGGAAGAGGGATGCTGGAAACGCTCAGAGGTTTCATCAATAATCTTCTTTCACCTGAGTCAAGATTTTGCACGTCACAGCCCTGCGTTTCCCGGGGGGGGGGGGGGGGGGGCTTGAGAGGAGGGAGGAGTTGGGGGGGGAGGGGTCCTTCCTTCCTGCTGGCTGAAAAGGGAGCATGACAGTCTGGTAAGAGGGGCTCAGATCACACATCTTTCATATAAACAAGGCCTCGCCTCCAGTGTGAGTACTCACACGAAGAGAAGTGAGGGCTGTTGCTAGGAAGACTCGTGAATTGACTTCTCTGCCTTCCCAGACTCTTCCCACACTGCCCCGCGCCGAGATATGTTTATTATTCTTGTATAATTGTGCATTTGGAACTCATCGCAACGAGTAAACAAACGCACGCACAGCTATTTGGAACAATCAATCTTTGTAACTCAATGTAATTACCACCCAGGTCTCCAGTTATCCCATAAAAGCACCAATTAGTTGCTCTTTGTAATTAAAGATAATTACTCAGCAGTTGCTCGTACTTTTTAAATTACAACAGGATCTGACTACGTGAAAGACACATTGTGGAGCCCTCTTGCAACGGGGTATAAGCATAATGTCCTGGTTAGAGACATTTATGCAGAGTATGCCTGTAAGCAGAGGGGTGCACATCTGTCCACAGACCAGGGCTGTGTGTGAATGGTGCTGGGGTGCACATCGGTGCTGGGGTGCACATCTGTCCACAGACCAGGGGAGTGTGAATGGTGCTGGGGTGCACATCGGTGCTGGGGTGCACATCTGTCCACAGACTAGGGCTGTGCGTGAATGGTGCTGGGGTGCACATCTGTCCACAGACCAGGGGAGTGTTAATGGTGCTGGGGTGCACATCTGTTCACAGGCCAGGGCTGTGTGTGAATGGTGCTGGGGTGCACATCTATCCACAGACCAGGGCTGTGTGTGAATGGTGCTGGAGTACACATCTTTCCACAGACCAGGGGAGTGTTAATAGTGCTGGGGTGCACATCTGACCACAGGCCGGGGGTGTGTGAATGGTGCTGGGGTGCACATCTATCCAGAGACCAGGGCTGTGTGTGAATGGTGCTGAAGTGCACATCTGTCCGCAGACCAGGGCTGTGTGTGAATGGTGCTGGGGTGCACATCAGTGCTGGGGTGCACATCGATCCACAGACCAGGGTTGTGTGTGAATGGTGCTGGGGTGCACATCGGTGCTGGGGTGCACATCTGTCCACAGACCAGGGCTGTGTGTGAATGGTGCTGGGGTGCACATCGGTGCTGGGGTGCACATCTGTCCACAGACCAGGGGAGTGTGAATGGTGCTGGGGTGCACATCGGTGCTGGGGTGCACATCTGTCCACAGACCAGGGCTGTGTGTGAATGGTGCTGGGGTGCACATCTGTCCACAGACCAGGGGAGTGTGAATGGTGCTGGGGTGCACATCTGTTCACAGGCCAGGGCTGTGTGTGAATGGTGCTGGGGTGCACATCTATCCACAGACCAGGGCTGTGTGTGAATGGTGCTGGAGTACACATCTTTCCACAGACCAGGGGAGTGTGAATAGTGCTGGGGTGCACATCTGACCACAGGCCGGGGGTGTGTGAATGGTGCTGGGGTGCACATCTATCCAGAGACCAGGGCTGTGTGTGAATGGTGCTGGAGTGCACATCTGTCCGCAGACCAGGGCTGTGTGTGAATGGTGCTGGGGTGCACATCGGTGCTGGGGTGCACATCTGTCCACAGACCAGGGCTGTGTGTGAGTGGTACTGGGGTGCACATCTGTCCACAGACCAGGGGAGTGTGAATAGTGCTGGGGTGCACATCTGGCCACAGACCGGGGGGGTGTGAAGGGTGCTGGCGTGCACATCTGTCCACAGACCAGGGCTGTGTGTGAATGGTGCTGGGGTGCACATCTGTCCACAGACCGGGGGTGTGTGAAGGGTGCTGGCGTGCACATCTGTCCACAGACCAGGGCTGTGTGTGAATGGTGCTGGGGTGCACATCTGCCCACAGACCAGGGCTGTGTGTGAATGGTGCTGGGGTGCACATCTGTCCACAGACCAGGGCTGTGTGTGAATGGTGCTAGGGTGCACTTCTGTCCACAGACCGGGGGTGTGTGTGAAGGGTGCTGCACACCCACGAGCCTCCTTTCAGGGTGCCCGGGGCAGCGGTCTCTTCTCCTGTGTCAGCTCCAACCTCTGACTGCTGCTTTGCAGGACCTGTGATTTAATCAATCGAAGTATTGATTGGAAGGTGGTGCATCTTAAGGGAGTGTTTCTCCTTTAATCAATGTATATAAGCATGGTGAAACCGCCACTTTTATATAATGAATGGGTAAAAACATAGAATGACCTGGCTCAACCCTGCATCCGTGTTTGATATCGCATTAGCTAAGCCCAACGGCTACAAGAGAACACACCGAGACCCCATCAACAAACACGGAAGTGGAATTACCATCATCCACTGCACCACCGCCGCAGATGACACCACCTCCTTCATGGAACACCTTAACTTGCAACTGAAAACAAACAGCAAAATCACCATATCAGAGGCACCCTCACCTACAGACTCCCAGGACCATGCCCCAGTTTCTGCGACGCCATCACCAAAGCCATTGCCTACCTCGCCATCGACTCCAACAATGACATCTTCCTCTGTGACCCTCAATTTCCACCTCAACAATTCCAACGATACCAACACCACAAACCTCCTCGAAAGCATGAGCAACACCAGCCTCACCCAACTTGTCACCAACCTCGTACACATCGCAAGACACACACTCTACCCAGCTTCATTGCCAGCAACTGAGTCAAGTACAGACATGTCACCAAGCTCGCATGGCCAGACCACACCATCCTCCACTTCATCATCTCTGGATCACCCAGCACCGCCCCAAGCCACCCAGCACCTCACATTACAGCCAGAACAATGTCTCAGGGAGCCAATGGAATGACGCCCTCAACACCTCCTGACCTCACACTGCAACCCACCTTCACTGCCTGAATCACAGACTGCGCTGACAGAGTTGCCCCCAGCAAACCAACGAAGCACAAGAGTTCCTCCAAGCAAGCCAGTTGGTACACTATAGAAGTAAGAACCATGAAATGCATCTACAACTGACTTGAAAGGGACGGCACATCAGCATGGCGTCCATGGACCAGGGCCACATTCAAATCAGCCCTCAACCAGAACCACCAAATCCTTCAAAAGATGAAAAGCAGCCCCCTGGCCAACCGCCTTGAACTAAGCTCCAGCCACAGCAAGGAACTCTTGAGCATCGCCAGAGAGTTCTTCAGCACCTAAGCCACTGAAAACGTCATCAACTCTATTACATCCTGTCGGCCTTCTTCCATGACAAGATCTCCACGAGCAACAAAAACTTTGATGTCCAACCCACCAACATCCACGGTCATTTTGCCCCTTCGAATGAGGATTTCAACCACCTGCTCACCACCTGGGACCAGTTTACCATGTAAGACACAGCAGCAAACATGAACTCCGCCAGCTAGGAGCACCCATGGACTCCTGCCCCCCATCACATTTTCAACTTCGGGAGTAAGCCGATCAGCAGCGAGGTCACTGCTATCTTCAACGCATCCATCACCACGGCCACCTTTCCCAAGAATGGAAACACGCAGACGTCAAGCCCCTACTCAAGAAACCTTACACCGACCCCAAGGAACACAAGAAACTACCACTCCAGCTCTCTGCTGCCCTTTCCCACCAAAGTCCTCGAAAAAGCCATCAACTGACAACTCACAGAACACATTGAGAACAACAATCATCTGGACAGTTCCCAGTCCAGATTCCGCACCAACCGCAACACCAAAACCGCCCTGGTTGCAGCCATAGATGACTTCAGATCCCTCCTCGACCAAGGAAAGATGGAGCCCCTTATCCTCTTTGACCTCTCAGCAGCATTTGACACACTATCACAGCAACCCTGATTAAAAGGCTTCACAACATTGGAATCCAGGGAGACGCCCTAAAGTGGATCGCCTTCTTCCTCTCTGCTGGAAATCATAAAAGGACTCAACTTCCACCCCTGCCAAAGTGTGGAGGCCCTAACCGCTGCGTGAATGTCTTCACCGTTGTGTACTCCATGCAGAGTTCTTCCACCAATACTTGCAATGTCTGCATTGCCAGGAGCAGTCTTTGGGAAGTGTGGCAAGGCCTGTGTCTGCACACCTGTCTAAATGTCCAAGACACCACTCTCTGTACTCTACCTCACTGTCCTTACACTCTCTCCTACCACAAACTCTGGAGCTCTCTACTGGCCCCTCTCTTGTGATGAACTTTGTGACTGAACTTTATGGATGCAAGATGCATGGTGCATGGTGCATGTTAGACACTGGGTTTCTGGTTGGCAAAGGTATGCACCATGTCCTAGCAGGAACCACAATCCAAGTCAGGGTAAGTGTAGTACACATTAAAGGTCTATTAATACATAAAAGCAAAGGTGCACCACACAATTCCAGAAATATAATGTCAATGATCTCGATTTTGTGGCTTCCTAATACTACCAATTAAGAGATCATTTGGAAACGCTCATCCACAAAGAAATTTCCCACCGATTACGATGACTATATATACTCAAAAGAATTTGCCCTGAAGAAGTCCCTTGAGGACGAAACGCGTCGGCTGCGAACACCCGTGTTTTGAGTGTACACCCTTTTTTTGGAATAAAGAAAATCACAACTAAGAAAACCTACGTCTGTGATCATTGACATTATATTTCTGGAATTGTGTGGTGCACCTTTGCTTTTATGTATTAATTTACTGAGTTCTTGGATGAACTATCACTGTGACAGTGGGTGTTAACCAGTGTGCACACACTTCGCCCATACAAACTACTCAGGGCGATTTAAAAATTTGGGGGTGATTTGGGTTAGGTGCTATAATTAGGAAGTTTCCACTGTCTCCTTTGTCTTTTGAAATTACACATTAAACGTCTACCTGTGCTCACCCTCTAGTAGATTGGCACAGAGCAGTCAGGCTAAACTAAAAAGGCAATGTGTAAAGTATTTATGCACACACACACATGCACACACACACACACACACACACAGAGTGAAAACACCACAAAAGTACTCCACACCAGTTGAGAAAAATAGACAATATTTGTCTCAGTAAAACAAGACCAAAACAACAAAAATCCAACATACACAAGCCCAGTTATTAATTTTGCAAGACGAAATCAAAATGTATTGGTTAGAAAGCAATAGCTCCAACTGGGACTATTTGGTCATGCTTGACTGGGGCAAATCCAAAGGTTTAGTTTGACCGCAATGGAGAGTGGACCGAATACAGGAGTCATGCAGACCCATTGACAGTATCTTGACTGCGTTAGAAATTGAAGGCAATGCGAGGCACAGAGGGGATGATGCATTTTGGATGAAGGTGATATATTGGTTTCTGAAGGCGGTGCAATGTCGTTGAAGCTTGGACGCTCAGGGTTGATGCGGTGCGCAGAAGAGCTGATGCGTCAGTTACTGGTGCGAGGCCTCGGTTTCTGAAGGCAACACTTGTCAATGACGCGTCAATGTCAAGAGCACGATGCATCGATTCCACAGCTTTAATGTCAAACCACTGAGCTGAAGGCGCTGCATCGGTTGGAAGACACGCATGGCTGGGACTGAGTTGGAGCGGTGTGTCACAGACTTTAGTGAGGCGGTGTTCAAACCTCAGGCAGTGGCGGTTCTTTGGAGGCACTGCGGCACAAACGGGGCTGCGTTGTAAGTCGTGGCCGATGCGTCACGCACTCGGCGAGTGGAGACCACAGCTCCGGTGCAAGCAGTTGCGATGCGTCAATTTCATCAGGATGCACCAGTTCTGAAAGGATACTTTGTAAGTCGATGTGTTGGTTACTTGGTTACATCACCAAAACGCAATTCCAAGGGCCCAGGACTGGATTTGGCACCACATGGCAGAGCAGGACTCACAGTAGAGAAGCGCAAGTGCTGGTTGCAAGATGCAAGTAAAGTCGTTGGTGTCCCTGAGACTTCAGCAACAAGAAGCAGGCCCAAACAAGCCTTTGGAGAACCTATAGAACCAGGATATAGAGAGTAAAGCCCAGTCTTCACACTCCCAGGCAAGAAGCAGCAGGCCAACACAGCAAAGCAAGCAGTAAAGTGGCAATCCCTCCGGGCAGCATAGCAACTCTTCTTCCTGACAACATGTTCTCAGTCCAGAAGTGTTCTGAGTATATGGTGCCAGAGGTCTAGCACTTATGCCCATTTTATCCTTTCAAGAAGGGAGAGAGACTTCAAAGAAAGTTCTTTTTACTCCACAAGACTCTGCCCTTCCTTGGCCTGGCTCCAGACACACTACAGCGGGGGTGAGAGTTATGCAGCTCTTTGTGTGGGGACAGGCACAGCCCTATCATTGTGAAAGTTTCAGCTTCTCCCACCACTCTAGCTCAAGAAAGCTCATTAGCTGGGTAATGGGCCACCAGGTTTTGTAGAGCACACCTCAGCTACCTTTGTGTGTGACTGTCTAGAGGGAATTCACAAAGCCCAGCTATCATCCAAACCAGAAGTGTATTTCGGAGACGGGAAGAGGCACAGAATGATTCAAATAAGAAAATGGTAACATTCTAAAAGTGGTATTTTCAGACCTGCAATGTAAAAACCTCCTTCACTAATAGGTGTGTTTTTAAATTCAGAGTCCAGAGGCACCAGACTCCTTCTTACTATCTTTCTCCAATTGGAAGTTACACTTGTAAGGTGTTATAAAGTAGATCCAATGCTAACCTATGGGAGAGAAATGACTTGCTGTAGAGAAAAACAAATGTTGACGTATTTCACTCGCAGGACCCGTATAACACCATACACTGCACCCTGCCTATGGGATACTTAGGGCTTACGTTAGAGGTGACTTATATGCAATAAAAGTGAAGGTTTGGGCCTGACAAGTTGGTCAAACTTGACAGGTCGAAATGGCAGTTTAAAACAGCACACACAGGCTCTGCATTGGCAGGCCTGAGAAGGGCTACTCATGTGGGTGGCCCACTAGTATCATTTGATATACAGGGCCTGGGCACCTGTAGTGCTCTGTGCTTGGGGCTTACCAGTAAATCAAATATGTCTATCATGGAGAAACCAAATGCCATTACATCTTAGACAAGCATTGGTATAGCCAATAGGTCTCTCTTTTGGGCCCTTATAAGTGTTTAGCCAGGCAGCAGTTAATTTTGTTGCAGTAAGGATATTGTGCTGCATGACTAAATACTTATATCGTCCCAAAGGCGAGACCTGTTGGCTATGCCAATGCTTGTCTTATATGGACCCAGCAGGTTTCAAAAAGAGTCTTCACTTTAGTAAAAATTCAATTTTGGTAAACAAATAAATGAAATAATGCCTAAATATACATATGCATGTGTAGTGGCATGCGCATGTGCATAGGTGATAATGCGGGCACCTGCATACATTTGTTTTAAAAAGTCTTTATTAGCATTTTGGAAAACGTATACATTTGGCACAGCTTGGCATCATAACACAGTGTACAGTCAGATACATTGAGCACCTGCTTGAGTATGCTATACTTCGAAGCATAAGTGTGGGTCAGGTGCCTCTGTTTCGTGGGTCACACTCTCCAATCTACGCATGCCATTGTGTGCTGCTGTGAGAAGTTGGCCTGATATGTAGTGTTTCCAATTCTGGAACTACTTGGTATCAGTCCAAACAAACCCCAAAGATGTCTGGTTGTAAGTCAACCTTGTTAGACAAGCTATCCTAGTGGTAGCATGGACTAAGCAGCCTTAAAGGCTTAACTTAAGAGGTCGTGTTAAGCGAGCTGTTTTACCACATACAATCCTGTAATCAAATGAAAGGACACCACACAAGTATATATTATAAAAATATATGTATTTATTTCTAAATTACTCCCCAGTACTCTTTATGAGGAAAGGGGCACAAGCGTTAAATCAAAAGCACAGTATAACATACAAAGTTGCACAATTTTGGATGAGGGCGGGTGGCCACTCAAACCATATACTAAAAAAGTGGTATAAGAGATACCAATCGAACAGTGGTTAGGCCTAGGGCCTAGGGAATCGCTGGGAGCAGTCAAGACTAGCAATGCTGAAGTCGGGAGTAGCCCACAGGAGACGGGTGCAGCACGGAAAGTGCAGCTTGCACCAATGCAATGTCAATGGTGCGTAAAAGTTACACAAAGTTAGTTTAAGGACACTTCCGCTGAACCTAGAGGAACAAAACTTAAGACACAGACCCTAGAGGTGTGGACCAGTGTAGGAACACCGGCGTTGCAATGTTACCTCACCCACAGGAAGTGGGTGCACAGGGTCGAAGTGGCGTCGGGTTTTGACACGCAGGTTCTTGGCGCTTGAAGCTGAAGATGCTGCAGGCGATGTGAAGGAGAAGTGTCCGGTGGATCCAAGGGTGGATCTGAAGTGGTGAAGACCTGAAAGCAGAGGGGACAATGTTCAAAGTCACTGACCAGTGACCACCGTGGAACCAGATTGGAACCAGGCAAAGTCGGGTGCAAACAGGTGATCAGGGGTTGCTTCTCTCTGCAGCTGCGTGGACACGAAGAGGTCAAGGACGTCCAGGAGTCGTTCACAAGCTGTCCCTTGAAGGCTTTAGCTGATGGCGGTGTCGGCAACTCGATTAAAGCAAACAAGCCTTGGCTAATGCAAGCCACGGGGAAAGTGAAAAAGGCTTATTACTCGGACCAGCAAGGTCAGAGTGGGTACTTCTTTCTACAGGAGCGAGAGCAGGTCTAGAGCAACCAGATTCACAGTGTAAATTGTAGGTTTTGTTGCCAAGATGGCCGCTGACCACGTGACAAGCAGACGGGATGGCGAGTCGAGTGGCACAAAACAAAAGGGCCCCACGCAGATCGTGGAGAAGCTGGAGGGCTGATCTTTGGTGCAAATGCTGCTCGGTTGTGAGGCTTCTCAAACCCCAAAGCACAGAGTCGAGGGTGCCTCGGGTGCTGCGAAGTCAGCGTCTCGGGGGTCTTTCAAGATGGCCGCTCCCACATCTCTCGGTGCGTCCACGGGTCCCTTCTTTGCAGGGACTGTGGATCGGGCTGGGAGTAGTCTGAGAAGCTGGGTCTTGTCAGGATCTGCACTCGGGCTCTGGCGGGAGGCGGCGGCAAAGCAGACGTTGAGGTGCTGGGTGATGCCTGTGTTCACAGGGTGGCCCCTCCTAAGCCACAAGGGAGATGCTCTTCAGTCTTCTGTTCATCAGAATGTCGAAGTCCAGTCGTCTTCTTAGTTTAAAGTTGATTTCAGGATGATCTGAGTTGCATTGGCACTGCTCCCACTCTTATTCCAATCTGAGGGGTGGATCTCCTGCTAGGTCCCTCCCCTATGGGTGGGACCAGGAAGGGGGGTGGTTACACCCCCTTTCCTTTGTCCAGGTCTCACTGGAGCTGGGGCTGGGCTGCCCCAGAACCGGTTTGACCGGATTATGCAAGGGGAAGCCTTGTGCTCCCCAGGCACTGTCTGGTTTCATTCAAACCTCCCTGCTACAATCCACTATCTCCTGTCTGGGGTGGTGTCACACCTCCCTGTGACAGGAAATCCTTTGTCCAGGCCTCCTCTGCTGAGTTTCGGTCAGCAGCAGGAGGTCAGACATGTGTCTGTGGCAGAAGCATCCATTTTGTGGATCTGAGGCTCTTTTAAAAATCAACCGCGTTTTAGCAAAAGTAACATGTCGTCCCCTCTAGAGGGGTGGAATGCTACCCCCGTCGCCAGGACTGGCGAGGGGGTAGTATTCCAAATCGTATTACACCTTACACGACATGTTTTGATAAAGCCAAACCAAAGTTGACATATAACCGCGAGGATTATAATGCACTTAATAGTATATGGTTTGGCATTATCCCGGAACAGCTAAGGGAATTGGTCCCGACAGCTGCAGACAGGCTCAGCTCATGCTAGAGCACCATCTCACATTAAACCACGCACTCTGCCTTCAGGATTGTTAAGGCCTGCCATAGGAGTGGCTCACAAGTTTATATGTGTCCAGATAGGTTTAGATATAGGCATACTATATCTAAGCAAGGGGTGATTACACCACCTTGCCCCAGCTGAGTGATCAGCCAGTTGTGTCAATTTTAGATAGCCAGCCAGGGGTGGCAAAAGATATGCTGCAGCCCCTGGTTGGCCTTGGATGCACCTATGCCCTGGGCACCTATAGTGCTCTGTACAGGGGCTGATAAGGTGACCCAAGCCAATCTAGTTATGCACCTAGGGTACATGGAATCCATTTTACAGAGAGAGCAGATAGCCTGGGGCCCTGATTAGCAGGGAACCAGGCCAACTAAGTCGAAAACCAGCTAAACACAAGGCAAAAAATATGGGGTAACCATAGTCAGGTAGCCACCTTCCTACACAACCCCCCCCCCCCCAAACGAAAGGAGATAAGGCTATCCTTGTCCAGGTAAGCCTTTATTGCCTGAGTGGCCATATAAGGAAGTACCTGCACTAGCATGGGTACCCCCTGTCTCATGGTCCACTAAGCAGTCCCTCACCCTTGGGGTATCAGAGGGTCTCTGTAGGAAGGTGGATATCTGACTATGGTTACCCCCAAACTTTTTGCCTGGTGTTTAGCTGGTTTTTGACTTAGTTGGCCTGGGATCCTGCTATTCAGGGCCCCAGGCTGATTGCTCTCTCCTTAAAATGGACTCCATGTACCTTAGGTGCATAACACAATTGGAATTGGTTCACCTTATAGGCCCCTGTAACAGTGTACCATAGGTACCCAGGGCATAGGTGTAGCCAAGGCCTGCCAGGGGCTGCAGCATGTATTGTGCCACCCCTGGCCTGGCCTCCATATTTGACACAACTGGCTGATCACTCAGCTGGGGTAAGTTGGTGTAGTCACCTCTTACTTAGGTACAGTATGTCTGTGCCTAACCCTAAACTGGACACATATGTTCCTATCAGCCACTCCTATGGAAGGCCTCATCAATCCTGGAGGCAGAGTGCTTGGAAATATGTGAGATGGTGCTCTAGCATGAGCTGAGCCTGTCTGCAGCTGTCGGGAACCACTCCCTAAGCTGTTCCGAGATATTGCCATACCATATACTCTTAAGTGCATTATAATCCTCGCGGTTAAATGCTATCTTTGGTTTGGCTTTATCAAAACATGTCGAGTAAGGTGTCATACGAATTGGAATACTATCCCCTCGCCAGTTCTGGCGACGGGGATAGCATTCCACCCTTCTAGAGGGACACGACATGTGTATAGCCTTAACCCCGGTTAAAGTTAAACAGAGCCTCAGCTTCACAAAATGGACGCTGCCACCACAGACACAAGTCTGGCCTCCTGCTGCTGACCGAAACTCGGCAGATGGTGGCCTGGACAAAGGGTTTCCTGCCTTGGGAGGTGCGAGCACCACCCCAGACAGGATTTTGTGTATTGGGTAGGACAGGGCTGAATAGAATCAGACATGCCCGGGGCACACAAGGTGTCCCCGTGCATAGGCCAGTCCAAACCGGTTCTGGGGCCTTCCAGCCCCAGTCCTGGCGCGGAGCTGGACAAAGGAAAGGGGGTGTAACCGCCCCCCTTCCTGGTTCCTCCCAGAGGAGGGACCTAGTAGGTGATCCACCCCCAGTTTGGGAATAAGAGGGGGAGCAGTGCCATTGCACAGCAGATCATCCTGAAATCAACTTTAAACTAAGAAGACGACTGGACTTCGACTTTCTGATGAATAGAAAACTGAAGAGCATCTCCCTTGTGGCTTAGGAAGGGCCACCCTGTGAACACAGGCACCACCCAGCACCTCGACATCTGCTTTGCCGCCGCCTCCCGCCGGAGCCCGAGCCCAGAGCCTGACAAGACCCAATTTCCCAGACTTCTCACAGCCCGATCCACAGTCCCTGCAAAGAAGGGACCCGTGGAGGCACCGAGAGACGTGAGAGCGGCCATCTTGAAAGACCCCCGAGACGCTGACTGCGCAGCACCCGAGGCACCCTCGACTCTGTGCTTTGGGGTTTGAGAAGCCCCACAACCGAGCAGCATTTGCACCAAATATCAGCCCTCCAGCATCTCCACGATCTGCGTGGGGCCCTTTTGCTTTGTGCCACTTGACTCGCCATCCCGGCCGCTTGTTACGTGGTCAGCGGCCATCTTGGCGACTAAACCTACAATTTACACTGTGGGTCTGGTTGCTCCAGACCTGCCCTCGCTCCTGTAGAAAGGAGTACCCGCTCTGACCTTGCTGGTCCGAGTAATAAGCCTTTTTCACTTTCCCCGTGGCTTGCATTAGCCAAGGCTTGTTTGCTTCAATCGAGTTGCCGACACCGCCATCAGCTAGAGCCTTCGAGGGACAGCTCGTGATCGACTCCTGGACGTCCTTGACCTCTTCGTGTCCACGTGGCTGCAGAGAGAAGCAACACCTCATCACCTGTTTGCACCCGACTTTGCCTGGTTCCAATCTGGTTCCACGGTGGTCACTGGTCAGTGACTTTGAACATTGTCCCCTCTGCTTTCAGGTCTTCACCACTTCAGATCCACCCTTGGATCCACCGGACACTTCTCCTTCACATCGCCTGCAGCATCTTCAGCTTCAAGCGCCAAGAACCTGCGTGTCAAAACCCAACGCCACTTCGACCCTGTGCACCCACTTCCTGTGGGTGAGGTAACATTGCAAAGCCGGTGTCCCTACACTGGTACACACCTCTAGGGTCTGTGTCTTAAGTTTTGTTCCTCTAGGTTCAGCGGAAGTGCCCTTAAACTAACTTTGTACTTTTTACACACCATAGACTTTGTATTGAAAAGTGTGTGCACTTTGAACACTGCACCCGAGTCCCGTGAGCCTTTCCCGACTTAGTCATTGCCAGTCTCGAATAGCTCCAGCGATTCCCAAGGCCATAGGCCTCTTCACTTTCCTCCTGGTATCTCTTATACCACTTTCTTAGTATATGGTTTAGGTGGCCCCTAGGGCTCATCCATATTGTGCAACTTTTGTGTATTTTAAACTGTCTTGTGATTTACCGCTTGTGCTTCTGTGCTCATAAAGAGTCCAGGGGATTTTATAGTTAATAAATCAATATATATTTTCAATATATATCTGTGTGGTGTCCCTTTCATTTGGTATTCAAGGGGGTTGTGTATGGTATAACAGCTGGCTTCACATGCCTTTCAGAGTTTAGCCTAAGACTGCTTTGTCCACGTTACCACTAGGATAACTGGTCTACAAGGTTGAATTACAACCATCATCATAAGGGTTGCTTGGCATGGTACAAAGTGATCACTAGAATTAGTGAGCATTATATACCAGGCCAACTTCTCACATTGGTGAGCAGCGGATTGGGATCTGAGCTTGCTGTTGTTTTACCATTACAATCTTTGAGATTATCATTTGAAAGATCATACAGGTACCTGCTAGGTACATATAAAACAAGACTAGTATACTTAAGTTCTACTGAACTTAGTTGTTGTAGAGCAAATGGAGTAGCACACCCTAGCTACAACTACTAGATAGGTTTAGTAGGTAAACACCAGTGTAGGTAGATTGCAACACATCCACCCACACTAGAGCAATGTCTGGAGCAGAGGGGTCCAGTGGACTTACTCCTGTTGAGAGTGACCCTCCAAGGGCACCATCCAAATTTGCTATTTTTCCCTTTAAGGAATTAAGACAGCTTTGTGTCTTAAGGGGTCTGAAGACAGGGCCTTCCCCTACTACAGACCACCTAAGAGAGCTCTTGGATCAGTCTGAGGCTCTAAAGACCTCTAAAGCAAACCCCACAGGGGATGCTGAAGGAGGCCATCCTTCAGAGGATGACACTGTAGACACCCCTGCCCCTATCATCCTGGTAGATGAGGAAGCCTCCACCACTGGAGCTCCTCAGGTAGATGTAGAGGAAGAAGAAGAGGAGGAGGAGGTGGAAAGCAGTGAGTCAGATGATGACAGAGATAGTCAGGTGCTGGTCAGTAGACTGAACCAGGCTAACTTAAGTCAACTTGGGAATGAATCAGGTAACAACCCATTCAGACCCCCAGGTGGACTTAACCAGGGCCATAGGAGGAGGAGGCATCACTCAGGTGAATCCAATACCTCCCATGTCTCTAGAGGCTCTCATGGTCACTCCAGAAAGGAGATGACTAGCCCTCAGAGAAGGGAACATGAGGCCAAGATGAGAGAGGCTGAGCTTAGGATCCAGAGGCAAGAGTTAGAGGTTGCCCTGGCTAAGGAGAAACTTGCTAGAGCAAGACAGCCTAGAGAGAGTGGATTAGGATCCACTGGTGGCAGCAATATCCAGAAGGATAAAGACAGGTCCTTTGATACAAGAAACCTGAGTAAGATTGTGCCCCCCTACAAAGCTGGGGATGATATCCACAAATGGATGACTGCACTTGAGAGAGCCTGCATGGTACAGCAGATCCCTCAGGAGCAGTGGGCAGCAATCTTGTGGCTCTCCTTTGAAGGTAGAGGCAGAGACAGACTCCTCACAGTTAGTGATGAGGATTCTAGAAACTACATGGTCCTGAAGAGTGCTCTGATTGATGGGTTGGGCTTAACCACTGAACAGTACAGGTTAATGTTCAGAGACACCCAGAAGACACAGACTCAGGACTGGTCTGAATTTGTTGAGTGTGCCACTAAGGCTCTGGAGGGCTGGTTGCTGGGAAGTAAGGTTACTGACTATACAGGATTGTATAATTTAATTATGAGAGAGCAAATCTTAAGTAATTGTCAAAATCAGCTTCTACATCAGCACCCGGTTGACTCTGATCTGACCTCCCCACAAGAATTGGGTAGGAGGGCAGACAAATGGGTCAGAACCAGGATCAGGCCTAAGAACCTGGGTGGTGACCAAAAGAAAGAGACTACCAAGCCTCAAGAGAAGGGTGGGGATAAAAGTAAGGAAAAGACTTCCCCAGGGCCCCAAAACTCCAAGAATGGGGGTGGGTCCCAAGACACTTCTACATCCCAGAAAAAGCCTTATTGTCATACCTGTAAACAGGTGGGGCATTACAAAACAGATAGCTGTTGTCCCAAGAATGGCAATAAGGAGAATATACCTCCAGGTAAGGCTCCAACACCTCCTGTCACTGTTAGCAGTGGTCCCCCAGGTGGTGGGAGCACCCCCAAGAATTTGGGTGGGTTTACTTTTGGAGGACAGGTGGACTCTGGCCTATCCAGGTCCCCTAACTCAGATACTCTTGTCTATGAGACTGGCATGGGGTTTGCCAATTTCACAGCTTGCCCAAACACTTTGAGCAAGTATAGACAGGAGCCCCTCATCAATGGCTTGAAAGTTGAGGCCTTCAGAGACACAGGGGCTAGCATCACCATGGTGGCTGAATGTCTAGTCCCCTCAAGGCAACTTTTACCTGATGCCAAATGTTGGACAGGCCACATGAAGGGCCCGCTCCCCCTCTGCCCGACCAGGCCCGAGCCCGGTCCCTCAAGTGTTACACACCACCTCTCCACGTTTTCCGTCCCCTCCGGGACCCCTGCCTCTGAACATCTCGACCTCTTGGGCCCGATCCCCTACTGGCCCGCGCACCCGACCTGGGCGCCATCTTGGACACTGCACCACGAGGCCGCGTGGCCTCCGATCGACCCTAACCCTGGGCCTGGCCAGGCCTCAGACATCCCGGCACCACCATCCACCCAGGAGGTGAGCGGACTACTTGGCAGGTCAATGGGAGAAAGAGGTGTCGATGGCTCTCCCCCGCCAGGTACCGCTCGCCCCCAGCCTCCCCGGGCGCTGGCTCCACCCCCCTGCTGGGTATCTGGACTCCCTCATCCTGGACCCCCCGACCTCCAAGTGCGAGGGTCCGGACATCAAAGGGCACCAGCCCTATAACTGAGGCAGCTCCAGAGCAGGAAGGCAGTTGTATCCTGGAGTCGAGAGACGCAGAGAAGAACTCATCCTTGACGGACTACTGGCGCTGCCGTAGCCCTACCTTGTGAACTATCGTCCTGCCTGCTGGCGCTGCCGCAACCTTCGTAAACCTTCATCGTCGTCGGGACCTGCTGGCGTGGCCGCGGACCATTTGTACCACCATCTTCATCGGGACCTGCTGGCTCCGCCGCGGACCGTCGCTACCGTCAACCACCTCGGGACCTGCCTGGCTCCGCCGCGGCCCGATCATCTAGAACGCCGAGCTCGAGGATTGAGAGCTATCCATCCACCCAATTGGTAACAAGACTGTCCCGCTACCCCTTTTCCCAACCAGAGACCCGAACCGAGGGGACCCCTGAGTCCAGACCTCCTTGTATCATTTGACCGTACTCAAAGAATTGCCGATAAAGTATCGTTTAACCTTATCCTTGTGTGGTGTCCGTCTGTGGGGGGGAAGTTACTTGTCTGTACGATCGCTGGAGACGGCTCTCCCTGGAGACCCCTCCCCTTATACTCGGCCGACCCTCCCGGTCCGTCTAACATTGGTGGCCAGCGGCGCGATCCGAATCACCGCATAATCGTACAGAGAGTAGCTCACCCCACGACGAAATCACGATGACAACCAAAGAAAGCGGATCCACCGAGAAATTTCAGATGGAGAAATTGGAAGAATACAGCCATCGTGAATTAAAACAATTCTGCATCGAACTAGGTATCGCTACCACCGGTCTAAGTACCAAAGACGATTTCAAGCATGCCCTGGAGTCCTGGGCAGAAACCGGGGCCGTCAGACCCCCGGACCAAAATATCGCAGCAGTAGAAAAAGACACCGCGGCTCCCGAGGAGCGAAGAACGGGCCTCTCGCAAGACGAGATCCAGGAACGAGAAAGAACAAGACTACATGAACTAGAAATGGCCCGGCTCAAAATGGATGGTGAACTCAAGTTGGCCGAACAGAAACTGAACTTAGAACATCTGAGGCTCCGAGAAGAAAGAGAGGAAAAACAGAGACAAAGAGAGCTCGAGGAAAAAAGACTGGCATACGAGCATGAGCGCAAATTAGCCGAGATAGACTTACGCAAGCAAAACAAGGAATCAGGGGCGACCGAGCAACCCCGCACCCCGGGAGCAACAGATAAGAAGGTACACATCCCCAAGGATGTCGTCCGAGAATACTTCCGAGAGGACGACATCCAACAATGGTTCAAGGCCTACGAAATAGCTATGACCTCCCACCGGATCGATCGAAGCGACTGGGGAGCCGGTCTATGGGGGAGATTCCTCAATGAGGGCCGCGATGCCCTGCTACAGCTCCCGGACCATCTGATGACCTCCTATGACCACATGAAAGCGGCCATCCTCACCCGCTATGGGCTCACACCCGAGATGTACCGCCAGAGGTTCCGAGACTGCACCCGGATCCCGGGTACAACTTGGGTGGAGTACGTGAACTATTTCAGCAGAGCCTTCGAGGGTTGGATCAAAGGAAGCAATGTCACAACTTACGAACAGCTCTTCAACCTCATGGTGTGGGAGCATCTGTCAAACAATTGCTTCATCGAGCTCCGGCAGCACCTCCTCGACAGCAAATTGACTGATCCACGGCAGCTAGCAGCCGAAGCTGACCGGTGGGAAATCACCAGAGTGGGCCGAAATGGGTCCTATGAACAGAACCGAAACCACCACGGTCAGCACCGTCCCCGAGGAGGAGGAGGAGGGGGCCAAGGACGAGGAAGAGACAGCGCTCCGGCCGCCCCCGCTGCCAGCACCACCCCCCCGGCCAACCGGGGCAGCACCCCGGCACGACCGGGATATAGGGCCAATGTCACGTGTCACCGATGTCAGCGAGTCGGCCACTACGCAAACGACCCAAATTGCCCACAGAACCAGAGCCCGAGACCCCGCCAGGTGGCTGCTGCTGCCCTGGGGGAAGAACAGATCTCCGAGGAACAAGAAGAATATGAGCAAGAACATCAAGAATGGGAGCCAGCCGCCATGGCTCTAGCCTGCTTAGGGGGGAAAGACATGGTCCCGCGGGTCCCCCTACCCGCTAACACCCGGAAGTACAGTCAATGGGTGAGCATCAATGGACGCCGGGCCGAAGCACTCCGTGACACCGGGGCCAGTGTAACAGCCGTCCGCTGTCACCTGGTGACCCCAGAACAGTTCCTACCAAATATTCTCTGCCCTGTCCGTTCAGCCGATAACTCGGAGAGTCTGTGTCGGATGGCCTGCGTCCCTTTCGAATGGGGAGGAGTCTCCGGCATGTTGAAGGTGACGGTCCGAGATGATGCTCCCGTAGACTGCCTCCTGGGGAATGACCTTGAAAGCTCTCCGTGGGCAGCCGTAGAACGAAGAGAACACCTGGGGATGTTAGGCATCCCGGACTGGGCGTGCGTCACCACCCGGTCCATGGCCGCCCGTGCCAATCCCCAACCCGAGGAACCTGAATGGCCGGCGCCTCCTCCCCCGGTCGCTCCAGTAGAAGACGCCGACCGTGCCGTCCCCCCAGAACCAGCTCAACCCCCGGACCTCTCTGGCCTCGACCAGTGGCACCAAGAGGGGGGGCCCACACAGGAGCAGTTTTGCCAAGAGCAGAAGACCTGTCCCTCCCTCGAGGGACTCCGCCAACAAGCCCTCGCCCAGAGCGCAGGGGATACCTCCGGAACACATTGGGTCTATTGGGACAATGATCTGCTATACAGTGAACAAAGGATCGCGGAGTTGGGGGCCAGTCGAGTGCTAGTGGTGCCCCTCCGTTTTAGAGACTTCTTGCTAAATCTGGCCCACGATGTCCCCCTGGCTGGGCACCTGGGTCAGGATAAAACTTACAGCCGCCTAGTGACCCACTTCTTCTGGCCTAAAATGAGGAATGATGTACTCCAGCATTGCCGATCTTGCCCCACGTGCCAAGCCAGTGGGAAGAGCGGCCGCAAACTAAAAGCCCCCCTGCAACCATTTCCAGTGGTCACCACCCCGTTCGAGAGGGTCGGGATAGACATTGTGGGGCCCCTGGACCCCCGTACAGCACAAGGACATCGGTTCATCCTGGTACTGGTGGACCACGCCACCCGCTACCCCGAGGCTGTTCCCCTGCGAACTGTGACAGCCCCGGTAGTCGGCCGGGCCCTGATGGGGATCTTCTCCCGTGTGGGCTTCCCCCGAGAAGTCGTCAGCGACAGAGGCACGAACTTTATTTCAAAATATATGAAGTCCCTCTGGCAACAGTGTGGGGTCACCTACCGATTCACGACCCCCTATCACCCTCAAGGAAACGGACTCGTTGAGCGGTTCAACCGCACGCTCAAAGGGATGATTGGGGGGTTGGAAGAGCCCCTCCGTCGCCAGTGGGATGTGCTACTGCCGTGCCTCCTCTTCGCATATCGAGAAGTCCCCCAGAAGTCCCTCGGCTTCAGCCCGTTTGAACTGTTGTATGGACACCCCGTACGGGGGCCGCTCAGCCTAGTCAAGGAAGGCTGGGAAATGCCCCCTCTAAAGAACCCTCCAGATGTCTTCAAATACCTCCTAACCCTCCGCAACCAGACCCGACGATTCAGGGAGATAGCGAAAGCAAATTTGGAGGCCAGTCAAGAGGACATGAAAAAGTGGTATGACCAAAATGCCTCCTCCATCGAATTTTAACCCGGCCAACAAGTATGGGTAATGTCCCCCACCGAACCATGCGCCCTGCAAGACAAGTGGACGGGGCCCTTCAAAGTAGTCGAGCGCAAGGGCCCTGTCACCTATCTCATCGACATGGAATCTTCACGGAACCCCCTCCGGGTCCTCCACGCTAATAGACTGAAACCCCATTTCGTGCGTTCAGAACTCAGCCTCCTGATGGCCACAGACAATGGAGCCGAAGAAGACTCCGAACCCCTCCCTGACCTCCTACGGACTCGGGAGAAAGACGGCTCCGTGGACGGGGTCCGACTCTCGGAGGCCCTCACCCTGGAACAAAGCCAAGAATGTCGAGACCTTCTGCTGCAGTTCGCCAGCCTGTTCTCCCTCACCCCAGGTGTCACCTCCTGGTGTGTGCACGACGTGGACACGGGGGACAGCCCCCCTATCCGCCACAGGGCCTACCGCGTACCAGATCGGGTACGGGCCTGCATCCAAGAAGAAGTAACCAAGATGCTCACGCTCTGGGTCATTGAGCCCTCAGACAGCCCCTGGGCCAGCCCAGTAGTACTGGTCCCCAAAGCAGCCACCCCCGGCACCACACCGGAACTCCGGTTCTGCGTCGACTACCGGGCCTTGAATGCGGTCACCAGAACAGACGCACATCCCATCCCCCGGGCAGATGAACTAATCGACCGCATGGGAGCTGCCCGCTACCTCAGCATTTTCGACCTGACGGCGGGCTACTGGCAGATCGGCCTCACACCCCGGGCCCAAGAACGATCTGCGTTTTCCACTCCTGACGGCCATTATCATTTCAAGGTCATGCCCTTCGGCATGAAGAATGCCCCAGCAACATTTCAGCGACTCGTTAATCAGGTCTTGGCCGGACTCGAAGGATTCAGTGCCGCCTACCTAGACGACATCGCTGTATACAGCCACCACTGGTCCGACCACCTCCGCCACCTCCGAGAGGTGCTACAGGCCCTTCAGCGAGCTGGCCTCACGATCAAGGCCAGCAAATGCCAGATTGGTCAGGGGTCCGTGACCTACCTCGGACACCAGGTGGGAAGCGGCCTGGTGGCCCCTCTGCAGCTCAAGATCGCCGCCATCCAGTCCTGGCAGCCCCCCATCACCCAGACCGAGGTACGCGCCTTTCTGGGACTCACGGGCTATTACCGACGGTTCGTGAAGGACTATGGTAGCATAGTGGGGCCCCTCACAGAACTCACATCCAAAAATCAACCAAAGAAGGTCAACTGGACCCCAGATTGTCAAACAGCCTTCGAACAACTAAAGGCCGCCATGTGCTCCGCCCCTGTGCTCCAGGCCCCCGACTACAGCCGGGAATTCGTCGTCCAGACGGATGCCTCCGACCACGGCATTGGGGCGGTCCTGTCTCAATTGAACCCCGAAGGCCTTGATCAACCAGTGGCCTTCATCAGCAGGCGACTCCTGCCTCGAGAGCAACGCTGGAGCACCATCGAGAGGGAGGCCTTCGCCGTGGTATGGGCCCTCAAAAAGCTCCGGCCCTATCTCTTTGGCACACACTTTCGGGTACAGACCGATCATCGACCCCTGCAGTGGCTGATGCAGATGCGGGGGGAGAACCCAAAACTACTACGTTGGTCCATCTCCCTACAGGGGATGGACTTCACTGTGGAACATCGACCTGGACAAGACCACGCCAACGCGGATGGCCTGTCACGCTTTTTCCGCCTCGACGAGGAGAGTCCCCAAGAGGATGGGTGACTCTCCCCGCCTTCAGCTGGGGGGGACGCATGTTGGACAGGCCACATGAAGGGCCCGCTCCCCCTCTGCCTGACCAGGCCCGAGCCCGGTCCCTCAAGTGTTACACACCACCTCTCCACGTTTTCCGTCCCCTCCGGGACCCCTGCCTCTGAACATCTCGACCTCTTGGGCCCGATCCCCTACTGGCCCGCGCACCCGACCTGGGCGCCATCTTGGACACTGCACCACGAGGCCGCGTGGCCTCCGATCGACCCTAACCCTGGGCCTGGCCAGGCCTCAGACATCCCGGCACCACCATCCACCCAGGAGGTGAGCGGACTACTTGGCAGGTCAATGGGAGAAAGAGGTGTCGATGGCTCTCCCCCGCCAGGTACCGCTCGCCCCCAGCCTCCCCGGGCGCTGGCTCCACCCCCCTGCTGGGTGTCTGGACTCCCTCATCCTGGACCCCCCGACCTCCAAGTGCGAGGGTCCGGACATCAAAGGGCACCAGCCCTATAACTGAGGCAGCTCCAGAGCAGGAAGGCAGTTGTATCCTGGAGTCGAGAGACGCAGAGAAGAACTCATCCTTGACGGACTACTGGCGCTGCCGTAGCCCTACCTTGTGAACTATCGTCCTGCCTGCTGGCGCTGCCGCAACCTTCGTAAACCTTCATCGTCGTCGGGACCTGCTGGCGTGGCCGCGGACCGTTTGTACCACCATCTTCATCGGGACCTGCTGGCTCCGCCGCGGACCGTCGCTACCGTCAACCACCTCGGGACCTGCCTGGCTCCGCCGCGGCCCGATCATCTAGAACGCCGAGCTCGAGGATTGAGAGCTATCCATCCACCCAATTGGTAACAAGACTGTCCCGCTACCCCTTTTCCCAACCAGAGACCCGAACCGAGGGGACCCCTGAGTCCAGACCTCCTTGTATCATTTGACCGTACTCAAAGAATTGCCGATAAAGTATCGTTTAACCTTATCCTTGTGTGGTGTCCGTCTGTGGGGGGGAAGTTACTTGTCTGTACGATCGCTGGAGACGGCTCTCCCTGGAGACCTCTCCCCTTATACTCGGCCGACCCTCCCGGTCCGTCTAACACCAAATATCAGGTGACAAACATTGATGGCATAGAATCCAATCATCCCATGGCAGTAGTCAATCTTAGCTGGGGAGGTGTCACTGGCCCAAAGAGAGTGGCAGTGTCAGCAAACTTGCCTGTAGATTGCCTACTGGGTAATGATTTGGAAATCTCAGCCTGGGCTGAGGTTGAACAGCAAACCCATTCTAGAATGGTAAATCTCCATGGAAAGGTTAGTGGGGCTGTAATGGCTACAGCCCCAATTCAAGATGTCCTTCCTGAAAAGGTTGGGAGGGCTGAGCAAACCTCAGCCCCATCTTTAGATAACTTCCCTCCTGGAAAGAGTAGCAGGGCTGTACTAGTAACAGCCCATACCCAAACTGAGTCTCCTCCTGAAAAGGTTGGTGGGGCTGTGATGGCCACAGCCCAAACTCAAACTGATACATGGGTAGTGAAGCCTGAAATGATGGATCACTCCACCCAAACAGAGAGCATTGAGGAGGAAGAGAAATCTCCCTCCCACCAGACTTTAGGAAAGGATCAGCCTCCTCAGGGAACTGATCTTACCCCTGATGAAGGAACTGTCCCAGAGGTTGTTAGGCCTGGCCTAACAGAGCCTCTGATGGCAGTGGACCCTTCTCAGGTGGGACCCAGTCTGGAGCAGGTAACCTGCCCCTCTCTACCTTGCCTTACTCAGCCCAGGGCTGCAGAGGACAAGAAGGACAGTGAGACCCAAAGGGCCCCCTGTCAAATAAAGCACCCCCATCAGCAGATTAGGGGCACCGAAACTAGTAGCCCTAGTGAGGTGCAAGCTTTAAAAACTCCTGAGGGATCCCCCTTAAAAGTAGTTAGGGACCTCCCCCAGATGGATATTGTTGGGCACAGCCAAACCTGGGACCCTAAGGGCCCAAACCTGACCTGTCCCTCAAGTAAGCCAAACAGAGGGACCCAGCCTCCAGCTTTAGGTAGCCAGAGGTTGACCCTGAGAGCACAGTGCAACTCAGTCAGAGAAAGAAAGGCACACATGGTGGAGAGTGATTGGAGGAAGCTGAGCCCTACAGAGGAAACTCACTTCAGTACTCCATCTCAACACCAGCCTTTGACTTTGCAAAGACACACCACAGGTAGAGATTCCCTATGGTGGAGACCCTCCGATACCCTTAGGGTGAGGGATTGCTTAGTGGACCATGAGACAGGGGGTTACCAAGCCAGAGCTGGTACTTCCTTATATGGCCACTTAGGCAAAATAGGCTTACCTGGTCAAGGATAGCCTTATCTCCTTTCGTTTGGGGGGGGGTTATGTAGGAAGGTGGATATCTGACTATGGTTACCCCCAAACTTTTTGCCTGGTGTTTAGCTGGTTTTTGACTTAGTTGGCCTGGGATCCTGCTATTCAGGGCCCCAGGCTGATTGCTCTCTCCTTAAAATGGACTCCATGTACCTTAGGTGCATAACACAATTGGAATTGGTTCACCTTATAGGCCCCTGTAACAGTGTACCATAGGTACCCAGGGCATAGGTGTAGCCAAGGCCTGCCAGGGGCTGCAGCATGTATTGTGCCACCCCTGGCCTGGCCTCCATATTTGACACAACTGGCTGATCACTCAGCTGGGGTAAGTTGGTGTAGTCACCTCTTACTTAGGTACAGTATGTCTGTGCCTAACCCTAAACTGGACACATATGTTCCTATCAGCCACTCCTATGGAAGGCCTCATCAATCCTGGAGGCAGAGTGCTTGGAAATATGTGAGATGGTGCTCTAGCATGAGCTGAGCCTGTCTGCAGCTGTCGGGAACCACTCCCTAAGCTGTTCCGGGATATTGCCATACCATATACTCTTAAGTGCATTATAATCCTCGCGGTTAAATGCTATCTTTGGTTTGGCTTTATCAAAACATGTCGAGTAAGGTGTCATACGAATTGGAATACTATCCCCTCGCCAGTTCTGGCGACGGGGATAGCATTCCACCCTTCTAGAGGGACACGACATGTGTATAGCCTTAACCCCGGTTAAAGTTAAACAGAGCCTCAGCTTCACAAAATGGACGCTGCCACCACAGACACAAGTCTGGCCTCCTGCTGCTGACCGAAACTCGGCAGATGGTGGCCTGGACAAAGGGTTTCCTGCCTTGGGAGGTGCGAGCACCACCCCAGACAGGATTTTGTGTATTGGGTAGGACAGGGCTGAATAGAATCAGACATGCCCGGGGCACACAAGGTGTCCCCGTGCATAGGCCAGTCCAAACCGGTTCTGGGGCCTTCCAGCCCCAGTCCTGGCGCGGAGCTGGACAAAGGAAAGGGGGTGTAACCGCCCCCCTTCCTGGTTCCTCCCAGAGGAGGGACCTAGTAGGTGATCCACCCCCAGTTTGGGAATAAGAGGGGGAGCAGTGCCATTGCACAGCAGATCATCCTGAAATCAACTTTAAACTAAGAAGACGACTGGACTTCGACTTTCTGATGAATAGAAAACTGAAGAGCATCTCCCTTGTGGCTTAGGAAGGGCCACCCTGTGAACACAGGCACCACCCAGCACCTCGACGTCTGCTTTGCTGCCGCCTCCCGCCGGAGCCCGAGCCCAGAGCCTGACAAGACCCAGCTTCCCAGACTTCTCACAGCCCGATCCACAGTCCCTGCAAAGAAGGGACCCGTGGAGGCACCGAGAGACGTGGGAGCGGCCATCTTGAAAGACCCCCAAGACGCTGACTGCGCAGCACCCGAGGCACCCTCGACTCTGTGCTTTGGGGTTTGAGAAGCCCCACAACCGAGCAGCATTTGCATCAAAGATCAGCCCTCCAGCATCTCCACGATCTGCGTGGGGCCCTTTTGCTTTGTGCCACTCGACTCGCCATCCCGGCCGCTTGTTACGTGGTCAGCGGCCATCTTGGCGACTAAACCTACAATTTACACTGTGGGTCTGGTTGCTCCAGACCTCCCCTCGCTCCTGTAGAAAGGAGTACCCGCTCTGACCTTGCTGGTCCGAGTAATAAGCCTTTTTCACTTTCCCCGTGGCTTGCATTAGCCAAGGCTTGTTTACTTCAATCGAGTTGCCGATACCGCCATCAGCTAGAGCCTTTGAGGGACAGCTCGTGATCGACTCCTGGACGTCCTTGACCTCTTCGTGTCCACGTGGCTGCAGAGAGAAGCAACACCTCATCACCTGTTTGCACCCGACTTTGCCTGGTTCCAATCTGGTTCCACGGTGGTCACTGGTCAGTGACTTTGAACATTGTCCCCTCTGCTTTCAGGTCTTCACCACTTCAGATCCACCCTTGGATCCACCGGACACTTCTCCTTCACATCGCCTGCAGCATCTTCAGCTTCAAGCGCCAAGAACCTGCGTGTCAAAACCCAACGCCACTTCGACCCTGTGCACCCACTTCCTGTGGGTGAGGTAACATTGCAAAGCCGGTGTCCCTACACTGGTACACACCTCTAGGGTCTGTGTCTTAAGTTTTGTTCCTCTAGGTTCAGCGGAAGTGCCCTTAAACTAACTTTGTACTTTTTACACACCATAGACTTTGCATTGAAAAGTGCGTGCACTTTGAACACTGCACCCGAGTCCCGTGGGCCTTTCCCGACTTAGTCATTGCCAGTCTCGAATAGCTCCAGCGATTCCCAAGGCCATAGGCCTCTTCACTTTCCTCCTGGTATCTCTTATACCACTTTCTTAGTATATGGTTTAGGTGGCCCCTAGGGCTCATCCATATTGTGCAACTTTTGTGTATTTTAAACTGTCTTGTGATTTACCGCTTGTGCTTCTGTGCTCATAAAGAGTCCAGGGGATTTTATAGTTAATAAATCAATATATATTTTCAATATATAGCTGTGTGGTGTCCCTTTCATTTGGTATTCAAGGGGGTTGTGTATGGTATAACAGCTGGCTTCACATGCCTTTCAGAGTTTAGCCTAAGACTGCTTTGTCCACGTTACCACTAGGATAACTGGTCTACAAGGTTGAATTACAACCATCATCATAAGGGTTGCTTGGCATGGTACAAAGTGATCACTAGAATTAGTGAGCATTATATACCAGGCCAACTTCTCACAGTCTCCACCATAGGGAATCACTACCTTGGGTGTGTCTTTGCAAGTTAGAAGGCTGGTTTGGATATGGAGTTTTGAAGTGAGGCTCCACTAATTTAGGACTCAGCTTCCTCCATTATCTTCCACCATGTGTGCCCTTCTCTCTTCAACTGAGTTGCACTGTGCTCTCAGGGTCAACCTCTGGCTACCTAAAGCTGGAGGCTGGGTCCCTCTGTTTGGCTTGCTGGCGGGACAGTTCAGGTTTGGGCCCTTTGGGTCCCAGGTTTGGCTGTGCCCAACAGAATCCATCTGTGGGAGGTCCCTAACTGTTTTTAAGGGGGCTCCCTCAGGAGTTTTTAAAGTTTTCACCTTCCTAGGGCTACTAGTTTTGGTGCCCCTAATCTGTTGATGGGGGTGCTTTATTTGACAGGGGGCCTCCTGGGTCTCACTGTCCTTCTTGTCCTCTGCAGCCCTGGGCTGACTGAGGCAAGGTAGAGAGGGGCAGGTTACCTGCTCCAGACTGGGTCCCACCTGAGAAGGGTCCACTGCCATCAGAGGCTCTGTCAGGCCAGGCCTAACAACCTCTGAGGCAGTTCCTTCATCAGGGGTAAGATCAGTTCCCTGAGGAGGCTGATCCTGTCCTAATGTCTGGTGAGGGGGAGATTTCTCTTCCTCCTCCATGCTCTCAGTTTGGGTGGAGTGATCCATCATTTCAGGCTTCACAACACACATATCTGTTTGAGTTTGGGCTGTGGCCATCACAGCCCCACCAACCTTTTCAGGAGGAGACTCAGTTTGGGTTTCGGCTGTTATCGTAACAGCTTTGCTATTCTGTTTTGGAAGAGCTTCTGTTAAAGATGGGGCAGAGAGTTGCTCAGCCCTACCAACCTTGTCAGGAAGGACATCTTGGATTGGGGCTGTAGCTATTACAGCCCCACTAACCTTTCCATTGGAGTTTACCATTCTAGAATGGATTTCTTGTTCAACCTCAGCCCAGGCTGAGATTTCTAAATCATTACCCAGTAGGCAGTCTACAGGCAAGTTTGGTGACACTGCCACTTTCTTTGGGCCAGTGACACCTCCCCAGCTGAGACTTACTACTGCCATGGGATGATTTGTTTGGATACCATCAATGTTAGTTACCTGGTATGTGGCACCTGGTAAAAGTTGCTTAGAGGGGACTATATAGTCAGCCACCATGGTGACGCTAGCCCCTGTGTCTCTAAAGGCTTCAACTTTCAAACCATTGATGATGGGTTCTTGTCTATATTTGCTCAAGGTATTTGGGCAAACAGAGAAGTTGGCAAACCCCATGCCAGTCTCATGAACAAGATCATTGGGTGATGGGGACCTGGATAGGCCAGGGTCCCCCTGGGCTCCAAAAGTAAACCCACCCAGATTCCTGGGTGTGCTCCCACTTCCTGGGGGATTACTGCTGACAGTAACAGGAGGTGTTGGAGCTGGCTTTGGAGGTATGTTTTCTTTATTGCCATTCTTGGGACAACAGCTGTCTGTTTTGTAATGCCCAACCTGTTTACAGGCATGACAATAAGGCTTTTTCTCAGTTGATGAAGTGTCTTGGGACCCACCCCCATTCTTGGAGTTTTGGGGCCCTGGGGAAGTGTTTTCTTTACTTTTATCCCCACCCTTATCTTGAGGCTTGGTAGACTCCTTCTTCTGGTTATTGTCCTGATTCTTAGGCCTAATCCTGGTTCTGACCCACTTATCTGCCCTCTTTCCCAATTCTTGGGGAGAGGTCAAATCTGAGTCCACTAGGTGCTGGTGTAAGAGCTGGTTCTGACAATTACTTAGGATCTGCTCCCTCATAATCAAATTATACAATCCTGTGAAGTCATGTACTTTGCTGCCATTTAGCCAACCCTCCAGAGCCTTAGTTGCACAATCAACAAAATCAGTCCAGTCCTGAGTCTGTGTCTTCTGGGTGTCTCTGAACTTTAACCTGTACTGTTCAGTGGTTAAGCCAAACCCATCTATTAGAACACTCTTCAGGACTTTGTAATTGCTGGCATCCTCATGTCTGACAGTGAGGAGCCTATCTCTCCCTTTCTCTGAAAAGGAGTACCATAAGATTGCTGCCCACTGTTCCTCAGGAACCTGCTGTACCATGCAGGCTCTCTCCAGAGCAGTCATCCATTTGTGGATGTCATCCCCTTCCTGGTAGGGGGGCACAATCTTTGTCAGGTTTCTACTATCATAGGACCTGGGTTTCTCTTTAGGAATATTGCTGCCACCAGTGGCATCTAAGCCACTCAATTTCTGCTCCCTTGCCAAGGTAAGTTTAGCTTGAGCCAAGGTAAGCTTAGCTTGAGCCAGAGCTACCTCCTCCCTCTCTATCTGGAGTTGGACAGCCCTCATTCTGGCCCTATGCTCTTTCCTCTGGGAGGGAGTCATCCTTCTCTGAGATTCTCTTGAGGCACTAGAAAGATGAGAATCCCCTGATTGAGATCTCACCCTCCTGTTACCTGGGAGAATTTGGTTATGAGATCTGGAGTGGTGCTGGCCCTCTCCATTCTCATGTAGTTCTAGGTTGGCCTGGTTAAGCCTGGCAACCTGTACCTGGTTTCCCCTCTGATCCTGATCTTCAGGCTCTTCTAAATCTGAGCCCTCCTCTTCCTCTTCCTCCTCCTCTTCTTCTTCATCTGGAAGATTCTCATTCTCAGGGGAGTTTAACCCTTCACCTGATTCTAAGGGAGCCTGACTCACCTTATCTAAGTCATCCTTTTCTAGGAGAGCTACTAGGGAAGGAATGGTAGGGCCTCTGCCCTTTTTTAGCCCCCTGGCCATGCACAAGGCACTCAGGTCTTTGTGGCTAAGGTTGTCATATCTGGATGTTGCCCCTATAGGGTCAACTGTTACAGGAGCAGAGCCTGAGGCTCTACCTGTATCAGACATGACTGCTAGTGAGGTGTAAGTGATGCACTTACCTACACTGAGTGTTTTCCTACTGTACCTTGCTAGTGAGTTGTAGTCAGGGTGTGCTAATCCCTTTAATCTACAACTACTAAGTTCAGTAGAACTTAATATGCTAAGCTTTTGATTTATATGTACCTACGGTACTTGATGTGATCTTTCAATTTGATGTAAAGATTGCAATGGTAAAACAAACAGCAAGCTCAAATCCGCACCGCTGCACACCAATGTGAGAAGTTGGCCTGATATGTAGTGTTTCCAATTCTGGAACCACTTGGTATCAGTCCAAACAAACCCCAAAGATGTCTGGTTGTAAGTCAACCTTGTTAGACAAGCTATCCTAGTGGTAGCATGGACTAAGCAGCCTTAAAGGCTTAACTTAAGAGGTCGTGTTAAGCGAGCTGTTTTACCACATACAATCCTGTAATCAAATGAAAGGACACCACACAAGTATATATTACAAGTATATATTATAAAAATATATGTATTTATTACTAAATTACTCCCCAGTACTCTTTATGAGGAAAGGGGCACAAGCGTTAAATCAAAAGCACAGTATAACATACAAAGTTGCACAATTTTGGATGAGGGCGGGTGGCCACTCAAACCATATACTAAAAAAGTGGTATAAGAGATACCAATCGAACAGTGGTTAGGCCTAGGGCCTAGGGAATCGCTGGGAGCAGTCAAGACTAGCAATGCTGAAGTCGGGAGTAGCCCACAGGAGACGGGTGCAGCACGGAAAGTGCAGCTTGCACCAATGCAATGTCAATGGTGTGTAAAAGTTACACAAAGTTAGTTTAAGGACACTTCCGCTGAACCTAGAGGAACAAAACTTAAGACACAGACCCTAGAGGTGTGGACCAGTGTAGGAACACTGGCGTTGCAATGTTACCTCACCCACAGGAAGTGGGTGCACAGGGTCGAAGTGGCGTCGGGTTTTGACACGCAGGTTCTTGACGCTTGAAGCTGAAGATGCTGCAGGCGATGTGAAGGAGAAGTGTCCGGTGGATCCAAGGGTGGATCTGAAGTGGTGAAGACCTGAAAGCAGAGGGGACAATGTTCAAAGTCACTGACCAGTGACCACCGTGGAACCAGATTGGAACCAGGCAAAGTCGGGTGCAAACAGGTGATCAGGGTTGCTTCTCTCTGCAGCTGCGTGGACACGAAGAGGTCAAGGACGTCCAGGAGTCGTTCACGAGCTGTCCCTTGAAAGCTCTAGCTGATGGCGGTGTCGGCAACTCGATTGAAGCAAACAAGCCTTGGCTAATGCAAGCCACGGAGAAAGTGAAAAAGGCTTATTTCTCGGACCAGCAAGGTTAGAGCGGGTACTCCTTTCTACAGGAGCGAGGGCAGGTCTGGAGCAACCAGACCCACAGTGTAAATTGTAGGTTTCGTCGCCAAGATGGCCGCTGACCACGTGACAAGCGGACGGGATGGCGAGTCGAGTGGCACAAAACAAAAGGGCCCCACGCAGATCGTGGAAAAGCTGGAGAGCTGATCTTTGGTGCAAATGCTGCTCGGTTGTGGGGCTTCTCAAATCCCAAAGCACAGAGTCAAGGGTGCCTCGGGTGCTGCGCAGTCAGCGTCTCGGGGGTCTTTCAAGATGGCCGCTCCCACGTCTCTTGGTGCCTCCACGGGTCCCTTCTTTGCAGGGACTGTGGATCGGGCTGGGAGAAGTCTGGGAAGCTGGGTCTTGTCAGGCTCTGCACTCGGGCTCCGGCGGGAGGCGGCGGCAAAGCAGACGTCGAGGTGCTGGGTGATGCCTGTGTTCACAGGGTGGCCCCTCCTAGGCCACAAGGGAGATGCTCTTCAGTCTTCTGTTCATCAGAATGTCGAAGTCCAGTCGTCTTCTTAGTCTAAAGTTGATTTCAGGATGATCTGAGTTGCATTGGCACTGCTCCCACTCTTATTCCAATCTGAGGGGTGGATCTCCTGCTAGGTCCCTCCCCTATGGGTGGGACCAGGAAGGGGGTGGTTACACCCCCTTTCTTTTGTCCAGGTCTCACTGGAGCTGGGGCTGGGCTGCCCCAGAACCGGTTTGACCGGATTATGCAAGGGGAAGCCTTGTGCTCCCCAGGCACTGTCTGGTTTCATTCAAACCTCCCTGCTACAATCCACTATCTCCTGTCTGGGGTGGTGTCACACCTCCCTGTGACAGGAAATCCTTTGTCCAGGCCTCCTCTGCTGAGTTTCGGTCAGCAACAGGAGGTCAGACATGTGTCTGTGGCAGAAGCATCCATTTTGTGGATCTGAGGCTCTTTTAAAAAACAACCGCGTTTTAGCAAAAGTAACATGTCGTCCCCTCTAGAGGGGTGGAATGCTACCCCCGTCGCCAGGACTGGCGAGGGAGTAGTATTCCAAATCGTATGACACCTTACACAACATGTTTTGATAAAGCCAAACCAAAGTTGACATATAACCGCGAGGATTATAATGCACTTAATAGTATATAGTTTGGCATTATCCCGGAACAGCTAAGGGAATTGGTCCCGACAGCTGCAGACAGGCTCAGCTCATGCTAGAGCACCATCTCACATTAAACCACGCACTCTGCCTTCAGGATTGTTAAGGCCTGCCATAGGAGTGGCTCACAGGTTTATATGTGTCCAGATAGGTTTAGATATAGGCATACTATATCTAAGCAAGGGGTGATTACACCACCTTTCCCCAGCTGAGTGATCAGCCAGTTGTGTCAATTTTAGATAGCCAGCCAGGGGTGGCAAAAGATATGCTGCAGCCCCTGGTAGGCCTTGGATGCACCTATGCCCTGGGCACCTATAGTGCTCTGTACAGGGGCTGATAAGGTGACCCAAGCCAATCTAGTTATGCACCTAGGGTACATGGAATCCATTTTACAGAGAGAGCAGATAGCCTGGGGCCCTGATTAGCAGGGAACCAGGCCAACTAAGTCGAAAAGTCAGGTAGCCATCTTCCTACAGCTGCTAAATAGTAGAAAGACTTAGGGCCTCTTTTGATGTTGGTGTTATTTTAATTTTTAACTGAACAACGGCGGCCAAATCCGGCACGAAGAAAAGCAATTTTTATGGGGACGAGGTTGTGTGTTATCTGGACTATCAGATGTGTTATACAAGTTAAAGACATAGATATGATTTGACATTGTAGAATACTGTGCCCTATTAAACAAATGCACGAAAGATATAAATGCGGGCGCCTGCTTTAACACAGCAAGGCACCCGTTCACATACATAAACCTTAGGATCATAGTGGCCCTAAAGCGGGCACCATGGTGAAAAAAAAAATAAACAAAGTAGTCCCTAAGCTAAACCGGTGCAGCCCTACAGTGTAAGTAAGCTGCAGTTAGTTGTTGCTGCTTCCCATGAAACGGAAGTGACGTCTCCGGAACAAAAGTCAATAAGGAGCCAGGTAACCAGAGCAACGTCGGAGCGAACCAATGGGAAGCAGAAGGCAGGATTGTCCTCTGTATACAGGTTACTCCAGGTCTTGCAGACAACGCATGCGCGCTGCCTAGGCTCGACCTAAAAACAGTGGGGCATATTATCAAGGGGGTTTATCTCTGCTTTTTTGGCTTCAAAAGCCAAGAAAGCGGAGATAAAACTATTGCCCTATTACCTAGCTGTCGCTAACACCAGTTAGCGACAGCTAGTAGGAGATAGCGACCATCTTGGGCCCCTCTTTGCATGTCAGTGATATTTATCACTAATGACATGCAAAGTGGGCGTGCCAAGAAGTTAGCGACTGGAAACAGT
Organism: Lissotriton vulgaris; assembly: GCF_964263255.1. Lineage (NCBI taxonomy): Eukaryota > Metazoa > Chordata > Amphibia > Caudata > Salamandridae > Lissotriton > Lissotriton vulgaris. The sequence continues at coordinate 31,935,051 of NC_141699.1, read as the reverse complement.
CGCTAACATCGCTTTCTCCTATTACCAACTTTTGGAGATATTCGCGCTAAGCGCAAATATCTCCAAAAGCTAACACCTGCCCAGGAGCAGTTCTTAGCCATGTTATCCAATGGAAGGTGGATAACATGGCTAAGAGCATTAGCTTGGTAATGCATGAATATCGCTGACTTTTCAATGATATTCATGCATTTCGGCCGATTTTTATCGCTTAGGAGATAAATCTTGATAATAGCAAGGTTCCTAAGCGATAAAAATCGCCGCAGCTCGGCGATAAAAATATCGCCGCTAAAGCAACATAGCAATAATTATCGCTAGTTGTTGGTAATATGCCCCCATATCCTCTTGGCTGCAGACGCATTTATGTGTGAACCCCCTGAATAATCCAAACAAACTAGATCAGAGCAGCACCACTATGAAATGAACAAGTCCGTATGAATAATCATTGCTCAATGAAGAGCAGAATGAGAAATGTTCTTCTTTATTTTTTCAATCGTAAAAAGCAACAGCCAAACACAAACACGTGCGGCACCAATCACAAAAAGTCACCCTAGGAGAAATTAAACAAACTGGTCCACTGTACAATTTGTGTGAATTATGTTAATGTCCTCTTAGGAAATGACATAATAAGCGAGAGTGTGTCAACACAGCTAAATCATCAGACACACTCCATGACACGGTGCCTGTGCATGCCTCACCCTCTGCCCCCTGCGTCCTCTCTCCCAAGCCACTTTGTCTCATTAATCTCTTTTTACTTACATCTGGTACATGCGCTAATTTAACCAATTACGCTGATGCCAAGGCTGTTTCTGCCGCTGGCAGTGAAGATCTGAGAAGGGGTAACACTCAGGAGAATATAGGGGCATATTACCAAGGCGGGCGATATGTGATTATCGCCGCTTAGCGGCCGTTTTTGACCGCTAAGCGGCGATAATTCTATCGCCCTATTAGCAAGCTGTTGCTAACAGCAGTTAGCAACAGCTTGTAGTCGATAGCGAGCGGTTTGCGGCCCGCTTTGCATGTCAGCAATATTTATCGCTAATGACATACAAAGTGGGCGTACCCAACCTGTTAGCGACTGAAAGCAGTCGCTAACGTCGCTATCGCCTATTAGCAAGGCAGGCGTAGCGATGGAAATATTCACGCAAAGAGCAAATATCTCCAAAAACTAACGCCTGCTCAGACCAGTTCTTAGCCATTATATCCAATGGGAGTTGGATATTATGGCTAAGTCCCCATTGGCGATAATGCGTGAATGTCGCTGGATTACCAGAGATATTCACGCATTTCGCCACTAACGCCTGAAATTTTATTACATTTGAGATAAACGTTGCTAATAGCAAGTTATCTCTGTGATAAAATGAGGTGAAGCACAGCGATAGAAAAAATGTTGCTAAGCCCATTTAGAAGGCCGTGTAGAAGGCGTTTCCGTAGTCGAGTCTGCTGCTGACAAAGGCCTGGGTGACTGTCTTTCTTGTATCTGTCAGGATTCATCTGTAGATCTTGCGGAGCATGCAGAGGGTGTTGAAGTAGGAGGAGGAGACGGCGTTGACCTGCTTGGTCATTGGGAGCGTTGAGTCGAGGATGATTCCCAGTTTGCGTGCATGGTCGGTGGGGGTCGGGGCTGCCGCAGTGCCTTTCGCCACCAGGAGTCATCCCAGGCTGAAGGGTTGGAGCCGAGGATGAGGACCTCCATTTTGTACGAGTTCAGCTTCAGACGGCTGATCTTCATCCAGTCGGCGACGGCCTTCATTCCTTCATGGAGGTTGGCTTTGACGGTGATGGGGTCCTTGGTGAGGGAGAGGATCAGTTGAGTGTCGTCGGCGTAGGAGATTATGTTGAGGTCGTGCTGTTGGGCGACGTGTGCAAGCAGGCCATGTTAATATTGAACAGTGTCGGGCTGAGGGAGGATCCTTGGGGTACGCCGCAGATGAACTCGGAGGCTTCGGAACGGGGGAGGCGGACGCTCTGGGTTCTGCCAGAGAGGAAGGAGGTGGTCCATTCCAGAGCCTTGTCTCGGATCCCTGCGGCGTGGAGGCGTGCACGTAGTGTGCAGTGGCAGACGGTGTCGAAGGCGGCAGAGAGGTCTAGGAGGATGAGTGCTGCAGTCTGCCTGTTGTCTAGCAGGGTCCTGATGTCGTCGGTGGCGGCGATGATGGCGGTCTCGGTGCTGTGGGTGCTGCGGAACCCTGACTGGGATGGGTCCAGGATTCTGTTGTCTTCGAGATAGCGGGTTAGCTGTCTGTTAACGATTTTCTCGATGATCTTGGCCGGGAGGGGAGCAGAGAGATGGGTCGGACGTTCTTTAGGTCTCTTGGGTCTGCCTTGTTTTTTTTTAGTAGGGCGTTGATCTCTGCGTATTTCCAGCTCTCTGGGAAGGTCGCAGTCTCGAGGGAGAGATTGATTACGTTGCGTAGGTGGGGTGTGATGTAGCTGCTTGCTTTGTTGAAGATGTGGTGCGGGAGTGGGTCTGACGGAGAGCCGGAGTGGATTGTGCTCATGATTTTGATGGTGTCATCAGTGCTCACGCTGGCCCAGGCCAGCAGGGGGTCGTGGTCCATGGTGTACGGAGGGTCTGTTGTGTTGCTGTCTGTTGGGGCTGTCTGGGTGTTGAAGCTGTCGTGGATGTCTGCTATCTTGCGGTGGAAGAAGGTGGCGAAGAAAGATCTTGTTTATATGTCTAAGCCTCAAAAGGTCATTTGTGTACCTTCTCTCCTTAACATGATGTGTGCTTCTATGGTTTACATATTTTCCTCAATGCGACAAGCGCAGTAGCGGTCCTTGCAGGTAAGCGCGGTGGGGCGGTTGGTCAGGTGGGGGGAATGTTGAAAAGCGACGGAGTAGGATTTATTTATTTATTTTCCTTATGCCGTCATCAGTTGATTCCTCCCCTTCCGCCCCACCCCGTCACACCCCGCCCCATCCTGGCGCATCACCAGACGGTGCTTACCTGCACGGACCGCCACTGGACAAGCGTTCCTCCTCACTATCCCATCATTATCCATTCTATCTTCCAACAGCATTATATGTCTCCTGGCATAAAATATGTGTGCCTCCATTTTTGTAATTCTGGCGGGACCAATGCCACTGCTCTATTTTGGAAGACAATGCACATTCGTGCTCCCAGCCTCCACCGCAAGAGCCGCCATCTTTGAATTTGCACGTTGCATCCCACAGCAATTCTGGTCAGGACAGTGAACGCCGATTATCACGCGCTTGTTTGTGAATGTCTCCAATCATTAGGGCCTCTTACCACTGAGGTGACCCTCTCAATCCTGGTACCCCATTTGAGTGCATCCTTACAGATGTGGCCACGCATTCCCTGGGCACCCTTTACAGTGATGTAAATACTGCAGCCTCGGCTTACCTTCACTCAACATGGGCAAGAGAGACATTTGTTCACCGTTACTTTTGTAGCCACCAAGCGTACATTATTATTTGTTTATAGCTTTGGTATTTTTCTCCCATAGTTTGCCATCAACTTACCAACCATGGAGTATGCTTACTCCTGAGACATTGGTGGCTCACTCGGGCTACACCTTTACTGCTGGTAATTCCAGCTTGTCCTGTGACCTCTTCAAGTGTTCTCTATACCAGGGCATTGAAAGGTCATTGGAGTCCCTTCCGTCTTCAACGAAGAGCATTGCTGACATGCCAGGTTGCAATTCTTTGGTCGAGAGCCGAGTCTGGTGGCTTAGTGGACTAATGTGTTTACTGTAGGGGCCTGTGTTCGACCTGATGGCCACAGGCAGGGCTTTACGTGGGATGAAAAAACTGGGTGGTCTTTCGAAGGGGCGTGGTCAATGTAATTAAGGGCGTGGCTTAAAAACACCTATGGTTAAAATCTGTGCTTAGCATAGTGTGCTGTTTCTGTCATTCTGTCATTGCATCCAGATATATGATACAAGTAACATCCTACCTACAAAAAGTCAGGACTATTGGCTTTGTCATTGGTTGTTAGTTGCATAAGATAAATAAGCAGCAACTATTGCTTGTATATAATATTGAAAAAGCTTCCACTTGAAGCCCTGGTAACACCACAATGATGTTGCTGTTCCTAAGTGGTAAAAAGAAAGGAAAATCCAGAGAAAAAATGACTCTCTTTAAAGGATTTCCCTTCCCCTACAACGCTCACCTGGCATGACGTCATGCCGTAACTACTCCACTAGTGAGAAGTGAGCAGTGTGAGCAGTGCACATCGATGTGCCTGCGGTCACTGCAGTCCGGGGAAAAAAACGACTGCCAGTGTCGGCACAAAACTGAGCCCAACACAGACCCGTTGTTAGGCCCTCTTTTTAAAACTGCAGGTGCTCAGCACCGGCGTGACCCGGCCTACTTAAAGCCCTGGTCGCAGGTTCATATCATAGCAGAACCACACAGCCTTTCATCCTTCTGAGGTCGATAAAATGAGTACCAACTGAGTTGGGGAACAATAAACATGTTGCTCAGTGCCCAGATACTCATCTGGGTAAATGTATGCTTTACAAATACATGTTACGTTATGTTATGGTATGTTGGTGTTTGGGAGTATTTTGAGTAAGTTCACAGGTAGCTAAGTACCTGCCAGTTAGGAGGGTGATCTGGTCTCTGGACTCAGGAGTGCTAACCAGGGCCTAGAAGAAGCCCCCCCCCCCCCCCCATACACTAGGCGAGAGGCTGGGTGGATCTGAAGAGAGGAAAAGAAGGAGCCACAATATTTATCATTAAATTACATTATTTTGGACTAAATGGTGACGAAGAACTGAGGGACCACTTCCTTCTCTTAAAAAATTAAACTTAAACGTTTTAATTTACTATTTTTAAAACACATCCCATTCAAATGTGTGGAAATGGGCGGCATAGAAAAAACTGTTTGCTTTATTAAAAAGCATTCAGACATGGTAGTCTGCTGACCCCAACAGGCCACCATCCCTGTGATTGTAAATCTGTGATTGTGCACCGTGCTCAAAGCCCGTCTCCCTGACGCAGTTTGAGGCAACATCCTCTGAGGTCGATGAATTCAGTAACACTGAGTCGAGTGTTATTAGGATCAAGCACCCGCAGGCTGAACGTGTCCGCCACAAATATGCCCATTAGGTTATTAGGATGTATTGACCTTGGAAGGATAAGACACTGACTTGATCCCACCAGAAATTGATCATGTCACCCGCAGATTAGACATAACGCTCAGCATTAAGTGCATTTACCTCCTGGACTATCTTACCAGTAAAAGAAAGTAGCGAGTAGTGTATCTGGTCCTACCTTTGAACCAGATGTGGCCTGCTGGGGACATTCAAGTAGAAACAGGTGCCAACACTTGGTACATTCGCACGTGCTGACGTACAGGTATGGCGCTGGGGTGTGATTGGAGGGTCAGATATCAAATATGGCCAACGTTTACCATAAGGCATTTTACCAATTTATATATTATAATGCGCAATATTAAACACATCTAATTTTTAGCTTAATATATTTATTCACCTCCAAATTTCTGTTTTGTAAATCAGTACATGTTTTATCGCACTTAGAATGAACACTGCTAATGTTCGCCTGCATTTTAAAGGTTTTTTTCCAGGTATTTTTTTTCCTTGAAGACTTTGACAGCAGGTGGTTTGCTCATGCTTGATCAGATTCCAAAGCTCTCTTGTGTTTTTTTATTTGTTTTTTCTTCACTCCCGGCATTTCTCGGAGTTCGGCTTCTCGCTTCCATTCCTTCCACTTCTTGAGCGGGTGGGCGTCAGGGCCGATAGAAAGCAATCTTCGAGCCTCGGAAGAGACGTGTCATTTACGGTCCTGTCTGTAATTTCCAATAAAGGGGTCTCTGGGATATGAAGGTGCTTTCACTCAACAGCACACGGGCCTCCGCAGCCCCTCTTTGGAAACAGCTGCTGCTGCCTCATAAACACATCTCAGCCTCACCTGTATGTCCGTGCATGTATAAAAAAAAACATGTGCATGTGTAAAACAATCACCTGTATGACTGTGTGTGTGTATATATGTATGACCTCGTCTTCTATCTGTGACATCACTCAGTGTGAGCCTCAGACCTCAACCCTACAGGAGGTCAATTGAGGCACAACCTAGGGAGGCGGTGCCTGTAAAGAGCACCCTGCAAACTCAGTCACCTGTGTGTCTGTGTGTGCCTGTGAGTGCCCATGTGTATGTATGTATGACAGATTCAGGGGCATATTCCAAGCTTGGCGATATTAGATTATCACTGCTTTAGCGGCCATTTTCGGCCGCTAAGCAGCGATAATTCTATTTCCCTATTAGCAAGCTTTCGCTAACAGCAGTTAGCGACAGCTTGTAGGCGATAGCGAGCGGTTTGAGGCCCGCTTTGCATGTCAGCAATATTTATCGCTAATGACATGCAAAGTGGGCGTACCCAAACTGTTAGCGACTGAAAGCAGTCACTAACGTCGCTATCGCCTATTAGCAAGGCAGGCGTAGCGATGGAAATAAAAACGCCTGCTCAGACCAGTTCTTAACCATTATATCCAATGGGAGGTGGATATTCTGGCTAAGTCCCCATTGGCAATAATGCGTGAATATTGCTCGATTACCAGCGATATTCATGCATTTCGCCGCTAACGCCGGATATTTTATCGCTTTAGAGATAAACGTTGCTAATAGCACGTTATCTCTGCGATAATATCCGGCGATGCTTGGCGATAATAAAAAAAACTTGCTAAGCCCATTTAGCGATAAATATCGCTAGTTGTTGGTAATATGCCCCTCAGTGTATGTGTGTAAGAGAATTGCCTGTGAGTAAAACTCCTCTGGCATATTTACTAGGTAACTCACAGAGCGCTGCTTTAAGCCGCGCTCCGACCGCTTCCAAACGCAGGGATGCGCAGTATTCAGAAGAATATGGTGCACCCCTGTCTTCTCCCTAGTGCTGGTGGTGAATATAGGCACCTAGCCCCAACACAGGCGCTCTTGCACCATTGTGCAAGGGTGCCTGCGTTGCAGGGAACAGTTGTTTATGTGCAGGAGGGTGTCCCTTCCTGCACATTAGCCATCAGTAATGGCATGTTGTAACTTCTATGTGTGCTGCAGAATTGTTTATGTGCAGGAAGGGACTCGTTCCTGCACATAAACAATTAGTGGCGTTTTGCTGTTCCCATGGGCGCTGCACAATGCAGCACATAGAAACAGCAAAAACCATGGGAGAAAAAAAGCATTTCTCCTCGTTTTGCCCGGTTTTCCCTGGTCTTAATTTTGGTTCTGCCCCATATTTACGTCACTCTTGTAAATATGGGGCAGCGTCAAAATCTATATGTGTTGCGGTAGAAAGCCCACCTCAACACCCACTGGATACCCATTACACGCTAAGTGTACTGCGAAAGGGGGACTTATTCACAAGGCGGCATTAAGTCACTTTAAGTAGCTTAATACAGCCTTGTGAATTAGGCGTTGCCCCAATCACCACAGGAACATCAGAAAAAGTGATGTTCCTGTGGCGATTGGGGTTTGTAAATATGCCCTTGTGTCTTCTGTGACATCACTCTGTGAGGCATATTTACAAAGAAGTGATGGAGGGTGGCGTAACCCTTCTTGGCTAAACGCTATGCTCTGCCACTTCTGAAACTCAGGGCTGCACCGTATTTTCAACAATACAGTGCGGCCCTGTGTTTCCCCCTGCACTGGTGCTAATTTCAGCTGTCTAGCGTGAACGCAGGCACCCTTGCACAGTAGTGCAAGGGTCCCTGGGTCGTGGGGAATTATTGTTTATGTGCAGGAAGGTGGCCACGTAAAGCACTTCAACACCTTATCAAGGGCAGCAAGAGCTATATAAATGCAATTACAAATTTCTTTTTTTAACTCAACTTACAGTGCCTGTAGATGTGTCTCAATGTAGTACTGAGATACATGTATATCAACGTCCAATTAATACATTTCTATTTTTCAAACATACAAACCAATCCAGAAACCCTTGTGGCAAAAGAACTTTAAAAATCTCCTTAGCATGTCTCGGCCGCCAAGGTATTCAGAGTACAATCAGATCCACAACATGAGCTGTCACGAAATGCTGGATGCATAAACGGAACGCCAGCATCCGAACGTTTCTGCCATCATTTCCACCGGTCAACCAGCGAAGAAATAACATTTTTAGCGACTGACCAAGATGTGTCTCGCGGACGGCTTCCTACAGGCAGCGATTCCAACAGATGTTATATTCCATATAGGTACTATAATACAGGCCTCGGTAAGCTTGTTACCCTTCACCTATATTCTCTCCCTATATTACACTTGTCACGGCTTACAGGGACTGGCTTTTTACCCAGATATTACACTGCATTCAGAACGCCGGTTTTCCCTAGTTCGAAATCTTATACATTATTCATGAAGGTTCTTGAAAGCAAAGCAGGACGGCCATCTCCTGTGTAAAATCTATGTATAAAGTTCATGCCCGACATCATTCTTAGGCCGACACAGTAATACAGCAAGGTAGGACCCCGGAGGAGACCTATGGGTATATATACATCACATCTTGCTAAGATAAGACAGAGGAGACTGAGACTTCCCAGCCGACACATTGAGCAGAGATGCTGAGGTTCCTGCATGCAGACGCTCCAGCTCGCAGTGGTCTAACATCCCTCGCAGGGTGTCGAACTTGAGACCAGGACAGGGTCCCACAGTCTCTCACTTCAGGTAATGACTTTATCGTAGAGGGATTCTTGGCTGAACACCTACACACATGCTAGGTAAACTTAGGTACATCTAGATAGGGAGGCATCGTAGGAGTACGCATCTTTTAACATGTGTTTTATATACTTGCATGTATTCATGATTTTAGTAAAATGGTAGAACTCCACCATCCTTTTACCTTTATAGTACTGTTAATCGTTTACATCTTATACTGTCTAACGGTTGTTGCAGCTCATCTATTCTACACCAGAATAACAACTGCTCAATAAATGCTTATTGAAAAACGTCCATACCGTTTATTCTGTGTATTTCTCTGAGACTAAGTGAGCACGAGTGACTGAGCGAAAAGCAGTGCACTGTTTCCACGGTCCTGCGGGATCAGGGTTGTCATGTTCGATGCTTGTCCAGGATCTCTTCTCTCCTTGGTAAGAGGTTGGTACAAGAAGGCCAACATACCCGGTGGGGGTGATCAGAGTTCATGTGACACCAATCCTACAGTGTGTGTTGTCTAACCACGCAGATCCTGCATACTTTTTATAGGAACTACACGACACAGAGACTTTGTTTTCGTAAGCTGACTTATAGCCAGGGATGCCTGCAATGGAAGTACTAAGGTACTACAAAATGCTGTTTGCAAACCTAAGTGCAGGTAATGCACTTCTGCCTTTCGTGTCATTCACTGTGCAAAGATCTTTGCATGACTGTGTAGTCATAAGTATATGCTTTAGTAGTAAATTTGGGAGGGACAGTGAGGAGTGACGGAAAATGGAGGATACTTATTACAAAAATGGACGGGTTTAGGGAGAAGGAAGGAGGTATTTAGGGAGGGACGTGCACCCACCAACAACTGAGTAATCCCATTCCATTTCACAAACTTCACTTCTAAAGTTACTACAGCCAAAAAAGACTCAAAATAGTAGTAAATGTACTTGGGCTCTCAACTGGAGGAAGTCCAGCACCACACATGGCCATCCAAAGGTACTGCAACACCCTCCTCCAGAAAATAACTGAAGTAGGGACTTAAGATACAGCACAATTAAACTATTTGAAATAGCTAAAAATATAAATGCATTTAATTTAACATTAAAAAATCTGAAAAATCAAACATATGTTTTATTTACATTTTCCATAGTTTAATACCCTTTTTGCTAAAAATAAATTACGTTTACTTTATTATATTGATCACTTTAATAACTTTTATAATATAATTAAAATATGATTTTATTTTAAGCAGGATTTTCTAATAATTTAAATTTCATGAAACTAATTTTAACGAGTCCACGTAAAGCCACACAGGGTGGCTTTACGTGGCCTCATTGATCTGAGTAAGCCCAGTGCGTCACTGGGACACCATTAAAAGTGGCCTTGAGGTGGTGCACAGGGCCTGTAAATAAGCCCCAAATGTTTACAAACTATCAGTGAAGCTTTACATCACCATGGAATGTCCTAAGCACGATCCAAGCTGGCAAAGCAACGCCAAAATCAAAATGACTCTGTCCTGTCACTCTGCATAGTACTAAATAATGCCCCTCTACACTGTGCTGTATCACATCTGTTCTAGAAAACACTACACAAAAATTATTCTATCGAGCATCCTGAAAATGTGAGTTTTCTCGTTATCTAAATTCTGCTCTAAACATTCTATTAAAAGTATATCTCTAGACATATATAGGAAAACTTTTAAGCCTTGCACATCTTCTCTCTGCTCCAGATAACCTGAAGAAGCTGTACTACTGCAGTGTTTTTCCTTCAGACTGTATTTTGAAATTCTACTGACTCTGGTATAAAAAGGCCAGGAGACCACCATGAGTGTGGACAAGCGTGGAGCGGGAAGAGGACGTCCCCAAGAACCTGAGACACATCCCATGAGGCACCATGACTTGACTTACCTTGATGACGTCTTCATCGCTGGATTGGCATGAAACGGATTCTGAGATGTCTGTCACAGCACCATTGCCTTCCACCGATACCACCTTGACTGGAACCGCAACCGTCTTCCCGGTAAGAATCGCTGTGTTCAGGATCTCCGACTCCTGAAATCCAAAAGAAACAAAGAGGAGATTGAGAAAGGCCGCCTTATATCTGTCGAGATGTACAAAACCTTACGCGAGGACCATCACTAGTACAGAAGAAGGATGATTTAAGCAGCGAAACAAGCCTCAGTCAACAGGGCCATTTTGATAAAACTACCATATCTCCAAAGATTTATTTATCGTTTTTGTAATGTACAATTAGAAAATACTTTATCTCGAGAAGCCAAGTGGGATACAGGGTGGGAGAGAGAAATCCTTTATGGGTTTAGAGAAAAGAGGAACTTGTGTGGTGCTCATGTGCAGAGAGGAGCAGTGGTCTGGCCCAAGGTGGAGATTGAAGCATCTGTCTCTTTTTGTGGGTCTGGTGAATGTACTCGATAACTTGAGCCCACAGGCAGCAGTTACCACTGCTCTTCAAGCTATCGAATGCGGCCGATAAGTCCAAAAGGACCAGGTGCTGCCGTACCACCATTATCAACTATACTTCTGATATCTTCTGTATCCGCCACCAGGGCTGATTCAGTGCAATGGCTAGATCGAAAGCCCAACTGGGATCAATCTAGCAGATGGTGCTCTTCAGGGAAAGCCGTGAGATCAGTCTTCAAGTCTTCATGGCTTTCTCAAGGATCCTGGCTAAAAAAGGAAGGCGCGAGATGGGCTGGTAATTTTTCACATCCTGCGGGTCAGGAGAGGGCTTTTTAGGCAGGGAGAAGTACCGATGCCTTCATCCAGGCTGAAGGAAAATGTCCTGAAATTAATATCCTGCTCAGGAGTTCAGAGAGATGCACAGACAGAGTACCTGCAACGCAGGAGAGGACATTGGGGGGACCGGGGTCAGCAGGAACATGTGATTTGGTAACTTTGGAATTCTGATTAGAAGTGAATTCATTGGAATTTAAATTTACCTTTGATTGGAAAAAGGCAGCTATCTCAGCACACTGGTCAGGTTTTATGGTGTTTTATTTTCACAGTTGGCAAAAGTTTTCACAGTTTCAAGTAACTCTTTAGAAGAGCTGTTTGCAGTGATCATTTTTTTCATATAATATCTAGATTTTTCTGCTATAATCAAGGATCTTTAGCCACAAATGAGTTGTTTGTATTTATTTTTTCATAAGGTCGATAGTTTTTTTTCCATTTCTGTTCCTGACGCTTGCATTGTTTTAATGTTTTTAAATCTTGTGAATACCACGGAGAAGGTCAAACAATCAATCAACGGCGTGTAAAGCGCGACTACTCACTCGTAAGGGTTTCGAGGCGCTGGGTGCCTTCCCTCTTGGGTTTTTAATCCTTTTTACAGGGGCCAGCTGGGTGAATAAGGAGTCAATCCAATTAGCAAAATTTAGAGTGGCTGCATCAATGTTATTTCCAGGTACAGGTCGAGATTTTTCTAGGATGATGTTCAATTTAGACTTATCAATTTTATGCCAGGGGCGGAGTTTGGTTGTAGTAGGCAGACTGTGGCTAGGGCAATTATTGTTGGGGACGTTGAGCATGAGAGTTATCCGAGGGATAGTCACTCAACTCAGTGTACAGATCTCATGCCCCCTTGGAGGAACTGCCAGCTTGTGAAATGTTACCCTCTTGTGTGCTAGGGGCAATTAGTGACCTTATTTCAAGGGACAAAGCCCCTCTTTCTAACACTAGACAAACCCTCTACCTGTGGTCCTTTGAGCCCTTGATTGACAGCCAAGGTGTGGAGGACAAACATAAGGTTACTCCATGGGGCTTTGGAAGAGTTGCAGACCTGAAAGTAAATTTCATGATTTAGTGGACAACAGACGGCGGGAGGACCAGGGGTTCACATGGGATGAGATGGGCATGAAACAGAGGGATTGTGGGACGTTTTACACGCTGATTGTGACAGGTTCATCTCTTCACTTTTCTGCCAAAATAATGTCATCGCCATCAGTTGGATCCACGGAGTATGAGTGGAACAGCATGTGTAGAGCGCGTACATATATGTCGGAGCAGTCCTGGGCACATACAAAGAAGGAATGTGACGAAACGGTTAAGTAATTAAACAGCTGGCAGAGACATAGGTGAATTTCAAAGCAGATGTTGGTGTAAATGTTTCAGGAGCAGGTCCAGGCAGGGAAGAGGGGAAGCAATCGGTCTAGGTGCGCTCATACATGGCAGGTGCATATCTAGGTGAGTACATGTGTGAATGTGTAAAGAGCAGGCACAGACGGTGCGGGGATACCTTTCCTAGAAAATTCATGACTGTTTATGAAGCAGGCACCAACATGAAGCAGGAATCTTTACCTGAATGTAGAGCATGTACATAACCCGAATGTGCTGTAAAGGTGAGCGCAGAGCAGGCACCTGGGTTACACCAGTAATTAAAACCTGCCTGTCTGTAAAGCCTTCTTTAAACCCTGATGACTGCCCCTCTCTTGCGTCGCAGCCTGGCAAGATGTCCTGAATCGACACCACTCGCAATTTTGAAACAGTTTATCACACAGTATATCATTAATTAATATCAACCCTCTTGAAGTCTCTTTCAAGCAGTCTGTGCGAGGCTCTTCGACCTGTCACCCTCCTTTCATAATATTAAATGATTACATTAATAATGCAATTGTTCTACTTCAGAGAACCCACAATTTGGGTTGGATTATGGCATTTGCAGAAGTCTGCATACATAATTTGCAGATTAGCCCATGTCAATGATGGACAAGGGTTCAGGCGGAGGGAGGGTGGAAGCGGGGACAACACGCAGCCCGCTGCCTCCTCTTGCGGTATTACGAGTAGGATTGTACAGTCACTTATCCATAGGAAATGGTACTATTAAAAGACTTTAAAGAAGCGGCCTTCTCGGCAGAAAGAAGAGCTTGTGGGGCAGCACTCCTCAGACAGTCTTCAGGTGTGTAGAGCAGACACTTTCCGCCATGTTTCAGCCGAGTCACTGTGCTATGATCTAAGGGTGAACTGGTCATGGCCAAGCCTCACAGTTAGAACATTGGTGCGGGAGTTGTCCCTGAGCGTGAGTTCTATTGGAAGGGTACGCTTTCAGAGTCGACTGTTGTATCTTCTGAAAGATAGCCGATACTGTCAAACACGATAACCTAATGGACCTCCTGGAACACAGGGTGGGGCTGTCTGACCCTGTTCTAAACTGGTTCTCTTTGTTCCTTCAGAACAGATCCCAAAGCTTCAAGGTGAACCAATCCTTGCCCCATCCTGCACCGGTCACCCTGGGGGTTCCCCAAGGTTCAGCTCTCATGTGGTTCGAGAGCCTCCAGAAGCGCCAGCACCCTACTCCTCTAACCACAAAAATTCAAGTAAAAAAAAGACCTACAGGCAAGCCTTCTCAGGTATGGCTCAGAGGATCTGGAACTCACTTCCCCCCGAAGTCAGGGTGAACCATTCCACTGTCCTCTTCAAAAAAGAAGTCAAAGGGCTCCTGATGAAGACATTTGTGCCTCAATCTGGCTTCTCCATTTGATTCTGGGACCCTAGCCATTTTCTTGTGGCCCAGCTGCCTGGCTTAAGTGAATGTCGGACATTTTTAGACTGTGAATTTTTCGCTTTGTTGATTCTATGTTGTTCGCTTGTTAACTTCTTGCTGCATAATCTGTAAAGTGCTCTGATACCCTCGGTGGTCATGTTCGCGCTATATAAAACTTTCTAAATAAATAAATAAATAGCCCCTTACTCCATGGCTTGTAGGTTACCTAAAGCAATGATACCGGATCGCTAATGAGATTTGGGATTCAGATATTTGACCATCTGCGAGACATGGCGCAGATCCATCAAGAGCTCGAGAATTTGAGGTTGGGATGACAGCCTCTCCTAGATACCTCACAAATTCATTTGAGATGCATGTTTAGTCACACCATCAGGGCATCGCATTGCTCAAGAGATCTCTGCAAATTTCTAATCGGTTAATTAAAAAAAAATACAGGTTGACATATGTGGATCACATGTGAGACAGGACCTTCAAAAAGTTAGTCATTGAATATTTTGAAATAAGTAACACAGGAAGCACTTACTAATAAATATCTGTTTGAATGAAATTATAAATTTCTTTTGAACAAAATATACATAAAACCGAAAATAACCGATGAGAAGATATTCTCTTGTGGGTGAAAATTAATTTAATTTAAAAGGGACAACTAAGAAAGATAATCTGTCTGTGGTTTTGATAATTGCTAACTGATTTATTTATTTTTTGATCAGCAAAGTAAGTGATTTCCTGAGAAAGAAAGTAAATCATCAGATGCATGGAATATGGGAGAGAATGTGCATGCACCTTCCCATGGCAGCCTACCCTTGTCTGTACTAGGAAAGCCTCGCAGGTGATAGTTTGCTTAAAAAATACACATAACATAACAACAAAAACCAAGGTGGAAAGATTAAGATATTTGGCTAACATTTCAAATGTATATTGCATGGAGGCAATGTTATCGGAGCAGTCACAATGTACCCCATCACTCTGATGACTGTAACTCCCTTAAGAATTTGTACGGTTGCGCGTAGATATTTGCTGAAAGCTCATGACAGTACATAGTTTGAATTATTTGATATGAATATTTACTGAGCCAGGAGTAAAAAGTTACATCAAAATAAAATATATCTACCAGGGAACATTGCTGTAATCTGACCAGTGATCTCTATCTGAGATTTTATTTCCTCTCCTGTGCAAACTGCAATTGAACCTCTGAAAGAGTCTGGCAATATTGAATTTGTTATCTCTATTTCCAAATTATTACACATTAGTTCGTTTGCTCGGAATATTAAGGGCCCTGTTTATCAAAGGTGTTGCATCACTTTTGCACCATGCAATGTGGTGCTTGTACGACGCAACCCCTATTTGCGTTTTATCATGCGGCGCCAGTCCACTTTGCGTAGCCATCAGTGGCTTGATAAATCAAGAGTAATGGAACGCAATGCAAATTACGGTGTTCCATCACTCTGCCCTGAAAGGGCATTTCATGGATGTTGTACGGATGTTCCCAAGTAACTACCATGGATTTTGACGCATTCCCATACTTACCATCACCGGTAAACCGGGAAATGCACCAACAACCTACGCCTTCCCAGTGGAGGCGTAACAAGGAGAAATATCGCTACTCCTCATTTCTTCTTCTTTCTATGTGTGCTTCACTTTGCAGCACACATAGATAGAGCAATCCTGCCTGCAAGACAGGCACCTGGATTAGAGCTAGGAGACCTTTAGATCATATAGGCAGGCTTTGCCTCAGGAAAGAGTACATGGAAACCGAGCTTAAATGGGTTATTTTGTAAAACAAAATCTTAATGGTAACTAAAGAGCAGTGGCTGCTGCTACCAGACTCAGGTGGTGAGGCAGGAGCAGGGGCAGAGGTAGGGGGGAAAAATGTTTTTAAAAAACACATACCTGTGATGGTCAACTACCACCTCTCCTCTTCTTCCTGCTCCGGTCCTGCAGCAGGATACAGGAAGCAGGAGGAAGCACCCGGCTCCCAGGCTGCCGATAGCCAATCACAATGCTGCAATGCAGCGTTGTGATTGGTCTGAGCGCCGCGGATCAGTGCTCAGCCAGGGAAGGGGCCCTGGGCATATTTTCCATGCAGGCTGTAATGCAGCCTGCGCAGAGAATATGGGAAGTGCGCATGAACGTTTTGGGCGGCCCATGAGGGCTGACCAAACAGTCATGTGCACTTAGGTGTTGACAAACCACCCTGTCCTTGCTCCTCAGTCCTCAGAGGAGTCCCGCCCCACCCCACCCACCCCGCCCAACCCAGAAAGCTGCCGCAGCAGAAGAAAACATAAAATGATTATAACGTGATTTTAAAAGATTATATAGATTACAGGTAAAGGGACAACAGTAAAATGAGAATCATCATAGGGTGGTTTACATGCATTTTGATAATGTGTCTTTTTTTTGCATATTATATGACTCCAGTAATGAGTAATATATTGAGTTTATAGAGTTGCATCTTAAGAGAAAAAATGTTGTCCCAAAGGGGGAGGTACTCATGAACTGAAAAGTCTACCAAAATGTACTTCAGCTTTTTAATTTCCATGATTCATTGTCCTTTGACATAACATTGCTAAGAAAAGTTGAACAGTCCTAACTATCAATACGAAATCGCTTGCAGGACAAAAATAATATATTTCAAATAATTTTATAGATGTTGTGTGTGCTGTTTGTGAGAAAAGAGATGAGGATATGTTGCATACAATTAGAGAATAAATGTTGTATTTGACGCTGAATTAATAAATTATGTTTTCTGCACATTTAATAATTATTCTGTAGATCTTGTGAATGGGAAATCATCTTAGCACAACACAGACACAAGGTTTATGTTTGAGCCTTCCTGTAACCCTTCACAAGGGTTTTCAGTGGAGACCCTTGTAACCCTTCACAAGGGTCTCCACTGAAAACATTATTTCTTTATGCTTCAGGATTTAATACCAGCACAGGGATGCAGCAACGCTGGTTGGTGCTCTCATTTTAAGATGGTGGACTGCACAAGGTCTATACACCAGCAGAGAGCAGCGGCTGAGATGATGTGCTCATTCTAAGATGGCGGACAGCACAAGGTCTTTCCACCAGCAAAGAGCAGCGGCTAAGATGATGTTCCTATTCTAAGATGGCGGACAGCACAAGGTCTGTACACCAGCAGAGAGCAGCAGCTAAGATGATGTGCCCTTCTGAGATGGCGGATGCTACAAGAGCTATCCACCAGTGGATGGTGGCAGCAAGCTTCTGCTCTTGTTCTAAGATAGCAGACGGCACAAGATCTGTCCATCAGCACAGGGATGCAGCAGCGCTGATGTTCTCATTCTAAGATGGTGGACTGCACAAGGTCTGTATAACAGCGGAAAGCAGCGCCTATGATGATGTGCCCATTCTAAGATGGCGGACAGCACGAGGTCTTTCTACCAGCAAAGCGCAGCGGCTAAGTTGATGTTCCTATTCTAAGATGGCGGACAGCACAAGGTCTATACATCAGCAGAGAGCAGCAGCTGAGATGATGTGCCCATTCTAAGATGGCGGATGCTACAAGAGCTATCCACCAATGGATGGTGGCAGCAAGCTTCTGCTCTTGTTCTAAGATAGCAGACGGCACAAGATCTATCCACCAGCACAGGGATGCAGCAGCGCTGATGTGCCCATTCTAAGATGGTGGACAGCACAAGGTCTTTTTACCAGCAGAGAACAACAGCGAAGCTGATGTTCCTATTCTAAGATGAAGAATGACACAAAGTCTATACAAGAGTGGAGGCAGCAGTGAAACTAATGTTCCAGTTCTAAGATGGCGGATGATCCAAGGTGTACCCACCGGCGTTCATTTCTAAGATGGAGGATGACAAAAGATCTATCCACCATCTGAGGGAGTAACAATGCTGATGTTCCTATTTTAAGATGGAGGACAGCACAAGGTCTTTCTACCAGCAGAGCGCAGCGGTTAAGATGATGTTCCTATTCCAAGATGGTGGACAGCACAAGGTTTATCCATGACTGTAGGGCTGCAGCGAAGCTGATGCCACTCTTTAAGATGGCGGATGATACAAAGTCTGTCTACAGACACAGCTCAAGGCGACTGCAGGGTGAGATCTACTTTCCCAAAGCAATGAAGTGATTTAAGATGCTGCATACCCAACAGACAGGCTTTTCAGTTCCCCTTCAGAGATGGTGGTTAAGAAGACACACCGCCGCGTGACAGATGGCATTCCGGATGCGGTGCCATAATAGGCAATTTTGCTGGTGGCCTGAGGACAGTCGTAAGTCTTCAGAGGGCCTCTAAATGAAGCTGAGAATGTGCTTTCATATTAGTTATTCTGCAGTGTGCCAAGAGCTATGCTTTACTATGTTAACTCTAATGTTCTGTGAGCCTGTGCAAGCCATCCCTCTTCAGAACACCTGGCGACGTGGGAGGAATGCCTGTACTAAGAGGCACAGCAGGGACAGAGGAAAGAAGCCCCCTTGTCTCTCTAATGCCCCCACCGGGCTCCGAGCCCCCGCGGTGCAGGGATCACGAGGCACTCTGTCTCAAGAGCACGAACATACCACTTACCGCATTACCGCCAATTCTCAAGGCACCCCAGAGTGCAGCCAATCACGGGCGCTCCTAAAATAGTTCATTACTGGTGCCATCCAGGGCTGTTTCAGAATTATACCTGGGATTTCAATGTTATTTCATTGCTGCTTATCAAGACATTGTCTTCAAAGCAGTACAACTTCCTAAACACTAAACATCCACCTGTGACATATTATTAAAACAACATAAATACAATGCATCATTGAACGATAGAATATTGCATAATATCTATGAAATCCACAATAGTGCCCCCCAAATGTACCATCTTGGTGACTAATAACTCTGCCAACTGGCGACAAATGCAGCCATATTTCCTAAAGATGGATCTTGGAATTAGAACACATTAGTCTTTAAACAAAGGGCAGTTGAGTAGAAGCTGCTTCACATTATATTTAACCTTTAACCCACAAGGCCACGCCCACTCCATCTCACGCATAGGGTCCTCCCCCGGGGTTTACCTGCCATTTGATCATCTTAGCTGTCCATCAATGGAACCTGTGAGCACCCAGTTCTCTTTAAAATAGCAGGTCATGTGTTTGTAAAAGGGCCAACCAGGATAATCCATCATTTAATCCCCCTTGCCTAGTTTGTGAGAAGTTGGACTTTGGTGAAGACAAGCGGCTGCACACTCCACAAAGGCTTCATGTTAGGAAGTCCTGTGGCAACAGCCTGGCATAGGGTAGCTGGGCATTGGGTCAAACTGGGAGGCTCTGAATGTACCGATGCCTTCACGAAGCCAGACAGCTGGGTGGCTCATTACCAAATCTACCGCCTGGGGAAACGCTCACAATATCCCTACTCACTCATCGACATGTGGAAGTTGGCCTCCCCATTCTCACAGGTCTCCTAACAGCCTCTGCCAATCATCAGCTGTATTGGGCACAACGTCCTGTCCAGTGGCTTTGACCTCTTCTGATGCTCCATCCACCACTGAGGTGCCATCAGCCATGGAAGAGTCTCCTCTTACAGCGATTGTGACTGTAGATGACAACCATTGGGGGGCTGTCCGGTGCCCTCAAATGCTGCTGTACTAAGCACTTCAACGCTTCCACAGGGGTATTAAGTGCTGCATTAATGCAACTACAATTTAATTCAGTGCAAGGTCATCTAGAAAGGCTACCCAGGGCAAAACTCACCTGCCACAAACATCACTGCGCTACAAATATGCAGTTATAAGAGCCTATGAACCAAACATTAGGCTGCGGCTGGCGGAGTAGCTCCGTACAGGCGGAGTAACATCCATAATGATACAAAAAGAGGACTACACGCTCCATGATGGTATTGGGATGAAGATGCCTTAAAGGGTGCTCAAAACTCAATCCGGATTCCCTGACTTTGGGACTATCTCTGGTAGCCCTTTACCTTGCCATGGATTTTGAAATCCTCTTGTCTTGTTTAATGGGGCACATTTTATCTCTTCATTTATTGAGTGGATTTTCCCACTTTGTATCTCCATGTGGCAGTGCAAGAGATATCACAAGCAATGGGCACTGAGACTGCTCAATAGAAAACATTTTCTGGGAAGTCACTAACAATCTCCCTTTGAAGTAGAAAGAAATATGAAAACCAATTGTAAAGTAGCATAAAAACCCTAATTTTTACAACAAACGCAGACATTTAAATGTTCTTAACTCTGTAGGCAATTTGATTGGCTATATTGAGATGTTGTAAGAAAATGTGTGACATGGTGCAGTGTAGTGAGGTCGCATACATGTGGTTTGTGAAGCCTGTCCTATAAAGGGTCCCTGGTGATCTGAACATCAGATAAATTTGTCTCTACACCTCCATCCTTCTCCTGCTCTCTGTTGGGCTACCTGCCACATAAGCATGTTACGCGTAGATCGCCTCATCTCCGAAAGCTTGTAGTGATCTACTAGTGGGCCTGCAGTACTGATTGTGCCGCCGACGTAGCCCTTTAAACATGTCCAATGCCTGCCATTGCAGCCTGTGTGTGCAGTTTTAAATTGCCTTTTTGACTTGGCAAAAAAAAACATTTGTCAGTTCTAAACCTTTCTTTTTAATACATATCTGTCACCTCTAGGATAGGCCCTAAGCAGCCCACAGGGCAGAGTTAAGTGTATTTAAAACTTTGAACTTTTACATGTCCTCGTAGTGAAAAACTCTTAAATATGTTTTTCACTACTGCAAGGCCTACCTCTCCCATAGGATAACATTGGGTTCACATATTACATTTAATAAGTGATAGCTTTCAATTGGGAGCAGGTAGGAATATCGAGTATGGTTTCTAAAGGATTGTAATTAAAATCCCTCTTTAATGGTAAATCCAGATTTTAAGTCACAGTTCTGAAAAATGGCACTGTTAGAAAGTTGACATTTTCCTGTCCCAACTATTTGGCGCCTATAGCCTGTTCCTGGGTCACATGACCGGGTTCAGTTGGCAGTTGGACTTTGTTTATTACTCCCAGACAGCCACTCAAGAGACGGATTAGGTGTGCCTGGACAAGTCAGGATGGGGACAGACGTGGGCACAGACCCACTTGCAATCGAATAGGCTGTGCCGTCTCTTCACATCAGGGACTTCTCACCACTGCATTGTTCATGAAGTCAGCTTGGAGCCGCTGCAAGTGAGTCCGGAAACTTCAAGGACTTCAAATCAAATTCTTTAGAAACTTCTCCTACTTCCAAGTGGGCACCAGATATAAATATTGAACCCTCAGACCTAATTCTTCAGTACACCTCTGGACCTGCAGAAGATTCAGGACTGCTGTGCTGCTCTGCAAGAAGGAATGCAACTGTGTTGCCCTTCTGTCCTGTTACCTGAGAGAAGTACTGGAGCTTCATCTTGATTCCAGGATCACCGGAGTGACTCCAAGGGCCAGTTGGCTGGCCTCCTGATCAGAATCCTCAGGGACAGAACAGCTTGAACCCAGCACCTTGACTCAGTCTGCTGTGAGTCTTGTCTGACAAGTGATGCCACCCCAGTCCCAGACCCTTAGAAGTAGACCTGAAAGTGCTCTGCCAGTCCAGCTGTGGTCCTGTGGGCATAACCAATGCAGCACAACACATCTTCTCGCAGCTCAGGTTTGGAACGGCCACTGCGCAATGCATCCCAATGGAGGACTTTGCATCACAGCCCACAATCTCCTTGAAACTGTGCAACAAATACCTGACACATGCCTTCACATTGCAAGCCCCTCGTCAACAGCATCCTCGATAACGACACAGTAGTCCGCATCGCAATCCCTGAATGTTCTTCAGAACCTACCAGTGCATGATGCATTAGCATCACAAGCCTCTCGTTTATGGTGTCCTCAAAGATGTTGCTGGATCTTGCGTTGTAGCTCCTCTGAACCACCGTTGTGCATCTTCAACGCAGGATCTTGCAACGATCCACAACCAGGATTTAAGGTACTCTTGTTCCACAGGCCTAGTTTAGTCTGTGTATCCAGCCCGCACTCCATCAAGGTCAGCCTGAACTTGTGACTTTGTACCAGTCTGGCGTGACCAGTTAACCACAGTTTGCGCTATTTGCTTCTAGGCACTATTTTTACTTAACACTCAAAAATTGTATATCTTTGATTCTACTGAGTGGATTTTTGCCGTTTTGGTCTCAAATAATTTATTTAATTTTACTTTATTTTTCCAAATTGGTGTGGGATTTTTCTTGTGCGGTGTTTTCACTCTATTACTGTTCCCAAGGGCTGCATAAATACTTTACATGTTTCATCTAAGTTAAGCCTGGCTGCTTTTGTGCAAAGCTACCAGACGGTTAAGCACATGCTAATTTGGGGATTGCTTGTGTTCCATTCTGACAGGGATTGTAGTTGCTGCATGAGTAGGGATTCTCTACCCCCTCCCCAACCAGTAACCCAATTTCCAACAGTCCCGATTACATTTTGACTGGAGTGGAATCACCAAGTGAAATTCTGCCCTGCTCAAGTTCAAGTGGGCCGGATTTCCGGCACCTAGATTTGCCTAGTGTGGGAATACAGGACCTGGATTTATCGGCCTGAAAATCCAGACAGTAAAATTACACTTGGAATGGGCTGGTTGCAGCCCAGCTCCAGTGCCTGGCATGCACCTGAACCTCCAGCAAGGAAACTGGGCGAAAGGTTACTTTAAAAGGTCAGTCATGTGAACTTCACGGTGTATGGTATAGTGCAAACAGTATGGCCGCACAATAGGGTGGTGCATTTTGCACCGGGAAGGGTTACCCCCCCACATGCATTAGAACCTCGCCCAACCAGGTGGCGTTCTCCGCCGCCAGGTCTCCTCCTCACTCCAGCACAGATGTCAGCATAGACTCCTACTCAGGAGCTCGTTAGTCGCTAGCCAACGTAGACTCCATCCTCAATACAGCCTTGATTGATAGAAAGAGGCGAAAAACCTTGAGAATGAATAAGAGGACCTAGCAGAAGGCTAAACACTTTTTTATTACTGGTTCTCAGGGTACAATTAAAAAGTATAGCGGACAATATAGGTAGATATTATCCTATTTAGCAAGCCGTGTACATGTTTCACCCAATGTTTAATTTCACATTGAGTCACTGGCCTTCATCAGAACATGGGTCCACCAGAAACACCCACTTACAACCTATCTCAAATATCTCAAAATGGTATGTTAGAAAGCCAGACCCGTGATTTTCTCTGCCATCTGATTCAGCCCCCTATCTCGTTTGAAAGCGTCCACATGGAGGGGGCCTCTGGGCGCTCTGTTATTATACACAATCTATTTGATAGGGTCACTGGCGCCCGGGTTGATGACCTACAAGGCAGTATCCACTCACTTTTGGATGTGTGTGTGTGAGGGGGTGTCCAGCGAGTGGGGAGGGGTGGGCAGGATGTTACCCATCCGGGGAGCATTACAATCTTCCCTCGTGCCTTGGTAGAGGGCAGCTCTGGTTTTAGGTCCACGCTGCACGGAAAGACATTCCTTATGTAAGTTTGAGTGCCAAAGTCCCTGGCAAGTAAGATCAGATGGGTGCAGTGGAGTAGCTAGACCTATGGCCGGCTGTGGTGGCCTGGCGTTTGCTGTCTGTCGCGACATGTAAGAGTGCGGGGTGCTGGCGGATTCATGTGACGTCCACAGGTAAGAGCAGGGGGCTGGCGATTCCTGTGCATCTTCTGCCCTGAGACAGCCGCAGGTACAAGTGGGGGGATGGGGAAAGGCCCCCCCACAAAACTCTTGTCTCCCGGGGTGGTCCGCCCACGCCTTGGTACGCCACTGAATTAGTGCTTCTGCAAGTCAAAAATCTCGACATGACCAGTGGACCACTTTCATTTATGTGGAGCGGAATCCCAACTGGGAATTTTAGTCTCCATAATGTATAATCAAAGGCAGGGACATCTTAAGGATTTATGGGCCCTGGGCCAAAGATATTTTGGGGGCCCCTGTTCAGAACAGCTTTGAATTTATGGTCCAGTTTTAGCTCTTTCGTGCCCTCTTTGTCCAGGTCACCGACAGTGCAGAGGGGCACTGGTCCAAATTCTTAAATATGTTTTCATCTGATACTCAGGGACAGTGACGTGTGTTTTCAATATTGTAGCATAGCAACAGCTCACTAATATTACTGCAAATAATCTCTGTTACCGCCCCCCTCCATTTCTCATAGGTGAGGTCCTGTTTTGATCTAAAAGGAGGTTTTTGATGGATGTTCTATGGTGTTGATAAACATAAACACATTTCTCTGCAGATTGGCTACAATAAACTCCCAGACCTTATCCATATTTGACAAAAAATTAAAGCAAAATTGAATCTACGTTCAAAATCCATTCAAGGTCATCAGTGCAGGACTGTGCGAAGAACAGTATCAGTGGAATGGTACATTGAAATTCATTGATAACTATACAGCATAATAGCGATATCAGTTAAGAGGGATGTCAAAGAGACAGAAGAATTGCTCAGCATCAGACCTAAAAGACAGGTGAACAAAATTGTACATGTCATCACATTCGGTGTACACTCCAATAAAATTCGCAGTCTCATTACCAAACACTGGAATATAATCAAGAGTATAGACCCATCCATGGAAGTTCCCTTATTTGCGTACAAAAGGGAAAATAACAGCAAAGACCACCTTGTCAGATTATTCACAGAGACAACCAAAAAGAAAGGAGGTACACTGGAATCCGCCTGGGGTCTCCCACCGGTGAAGGGTCATCATAAATGTGGCAATTGCGTTATCTGTCCCTACACTGAGAACACCACCTCTTTCAAACATGGCAATTGGGAGCACACTCTAGACTTTTTCTCCAATTGCAACATGTGCAACGCCGTGTACTCCGTCTGGTGTCCCTGTGGTTTACCCTACATCGGCCAGACACAACAACCCATCAAGGCAAGAATAGGGCAGCATTGTAGCCGCATAAGACGCTTGGTTGCTACTGCCCCCCTGGTCTCCCATTTCATTGAAAACAATTACACAGCTGATGAGATAAGATGGCAGATCGTTGACATTGCCAAAATTCCAGAGAGAGGTGGTGACATCACACAAATACTTCAACGCCGTGAATGTCATTGGATTGTCAAAATTGCCTCAATTCATAACGGATTGAATTCCGCTGAAGAATGGCGTGGGCTTGTGGCCACCCTTAGCTGATGCTTTACATTCTGCACCACTCTGATATTTATTGACACCACCACCTGTCTTATGCACCACTGGTTCATGACACCTTGACACGCGTCCATATTACTCCTTCTGGAACGCCAGGCAGCCACGTATGTACACCCTTTCATAGCATCCCAGTGCTAAGTAATAGAAGGCACCTGGGCGTCCATTGACATAGTAACCTAGTTCCAGCTACATGCTGTTATTGCCACGCCTATAGAGACATGCACGTTCCATCACCGCTTCCACCTTCAGATCACTCCTGTCATGCTGTCAGCATTCACCCGTAACGCGGTTATCCTAGGCTCGCCATTTATCCTCAGTATTGCTCTGTCTAGCCCGTTGAATCCAACATACTCGAGGTTCCAGTTGTATTATTTCACCCACTATGCTCTGTAACCCTTGTGTTTCGAATATGTACTTAATATATACATAGAACTGTGTGGTAACGTTCTAGTGTTCCAGGTGGCGGAACAGGAAATGAGGTAGCGGAAGCGGAAGGCGGCCATCTTGGCTTATTGGCGCCGACCTCTGCCGATAACGGTTGTATTCCCGGCGCTCCGAATTAAAGAGAGTAAATTACCAAATCCCTGGTGTCAGAAACACTTTATTTAACCATTCCATAATGGCGACGAGGCATGGGGAATAGACCCCGCCCACCCAGGCACCGAGAAGGGACAAGAAACGACGGAGGTACTCGACCGGCGTGGTGATCACCCAGCTGGTGTCCGGAGCGTGGCAGAGGACCCGAGGGGCAGTAAAGGCGCGAACAGCACGCAGGCAGCCAGTGCAGGAAAGCTGCAATCGGGAGGTAGGCCTATGAGCCCCATAGTGCACTGTGGATTCCAGGCAGCTTCCCCCCAGCACCAGTGAGTGGACAGTATTCCAGTACAGGGGACCCACGGAGACAGGGACAACTGGTCCCACGCAGGCAGTGGTGGTGCAGGCTGCGCAGAGGGTACCTCACCAAAGGAGCCCAAGGCAGGCAGTGGGGCATTAATCCTGGTGGTTGGTGGCGAAACCGGGCAAGCTGGCGGAGCAGAGAACAGGCGCAAGGGGGTCAAGATCCACTATTCCTGCAGCAGAAGAGGATCCACTGGCCCAGCCTGATCCCGAACAGGAATTGCAAGGGGAAGACAGTGACGGCGATCTAGGCGTGAGAGGCACGGCCGTACAGACCACACCGTGTAGCCCCCCAGGAGGGATAGTCCCCATCCAGACAGCCTGAAGAGGAGCCAACAACATGGCTGTCCAGTCGTCCTCCCTCACACAACTGGTGCCTTTCCTTACCAAGACTGGGGAACCGGAGATTCAGTGGGAGGACTGGAAAAGATATTTCCTCAACTACCTCGACGCGCTGGAGGAGGAAGTAGGTGCGCCATTCTCCAGCAAGAGAAGAAAAAAAATACTGTTACATAACCTTTGCCCCGAAGGGATAAGGGTCTACGACGCCATTGTCAAGGCAGAAAGGGATGCCACTGACACCGATGTATTCAGCCACACCATAGCTGACCTCGACGCACACTACAGGCCTGTCGTGTGTGTTGCGATTGACAGATACAACTTCTTCCAAAGGAAACAGAAGAGCGGTGAGACAGTGGACGAGTATGTCGTAGCACTGCAGAAATTAGCACTTACATGCAAGTTTGGAGCACTACATGACGATCTAATCAGAGACCAAATCATCATACACACGTCCAGCACCCATGTCCAGGAGAAACTATGGGTAAATGGAGATGCCCCCCTCAAAGAAATATGGGCGATGGTGAAGAAGGTCGAATTGTCCAAACGCTGTGCGCAAGCGGCCAAGAAGGAAGCAGGAGGAGCACAAACAGTGTGCAAAATTATGGCGCAAGGAAGGAATGAGCGTCCGAAGCAGAGAGATCAACAGAGGAATCAGGAAGGCAGAAGAACCGCCCAAGCCAATCAAACGGACCAGAGGGCGAACAAAGGAGGGCGACTAAGCTGCTACAGGTGTGGAAGCACGTCACATCTAGGAAACGACAAGGTGTGCCCGGCTTTCAGGGAAAAGTGCTCGTATTGTGGAGTCTTCGGGCACTACGAAAAGGTATGCCGCCGGAAACCCAAAGGGGCAGTGGTCAGGTATGTGGACCAAGAGCAACAAGAAGAACCAGAAGACCCAGAGGAACCGGAAGACCTAGAAGAGATCCTATACATTGATGTCCAGGTGTTAGAAATGGAAGGATCGGAGACTGACAAACCCAGACTTAACATGCACATAGGAGGGATACCCATGGAAATGATAGCAGACAGTGGTGCTCCCATCTCCATCATACAGAGAAAGGTATGGGAGGAAAAGTTTGCATCAAAAATAAAAGAGAAACTGCACCCGATGGACTTACGACCTGTTACGTATACTGGCCAGAAGATCCCAATGTTGCGGTTCTGCCCCCTCCTGTTTGAGTTCAGGGGCCGCCATGCAAGTTGCAAGTTATATGTCGCCGAGAAAGGCCCCTCCGTACTGAGCTGGAGGGATCAAGGGGCCTTAGGGATACAACTCAACCCCGGAGGCATAGAGAAAATCCTACTAATGGACTTAGATAAAAGTGACGACGTGGACTCTTGGAGACGGGCATACCCCGAGGTATTCAATGGACAGATTGGGGAACTGGCAAAGTACAAGCACCTCATAAAGTTGAAGGAAGGGGCGATTCCAGTGGTGCACAAGGTGAGGAACATTCCGTTCCGATGCAGAGAGGCGGTACAGCAAGAACTTGACAGGCTGGAGAAGGAAGGAGTGATTAGAGCCATTGAGAGTGCAGAGTGGCTTTCCCCTCTGGTGGTAGCCCAGAAGCCGAATGGTAAGGTCCGGCTGTGTGTGGACCTTAGGGAACTGAATAAAAACATTGTCATTGACAAGCTTCCCTTGCCCCGCATAAACGAGATGTTGGCTAAAACGAAGAACATTAAGTGGTTCTCCACAGTGGACTTATCGTCAGCCTACCACCAAGTAAGACTACATCCATCGTGCAGCCATCTCACGTCGTTCATCACACCCTTTGGCTGCTATGAATTTGTGAGGATGCCGTTTGGCCTGGCCTCGGCGGCCGCAGTTTTCCAGAAGATGATGCACAGGCTACTAAGGAACGTAGACGATGTGCAGTTCTTCCAAGACGACATCTTGGTGATGGGGAAGACCATACATGACCACAATGAGAAACTGCACAAGGTGCTACGAACATTGCAGAACAATGGTCTCACGGCGGAGTGGTCTAAGTGTAAATTCGGAGTACAGTTGGTCACGTACTTAGGGCACGAGGTGAGCGAAAAGGAGATTGAGCCGAAAAGGGCCAACATGAAGGCGATTCTGGACGCCCCCACCCCGAGCAAGAAGGAGGACGTTTGGTCATTCCTGGGAATGGCTAAATATTACAGCAAATTCGTCCCACACTTCGCCACAAAAACGCATCTCCTACGCCAGCTACTCAAGGAAAAGAACAAGTTCGTGTGGGGTCAAGAAGAACAAGCTGAATTTGATTCTCTGAAACGTGAAATGAGTGCTGCCATTCCCCTGAAAGGATTTGACCCTAGTGCAGAATCAATCCTCACGACAGATGCCAGCGACCGCGGTCTGGGAGCAGTACTGATGCAACGGTCAGCCAATGGAGAGACATCTACGGTCAGCTTTGCATCGAGATCTCTTGCGCCAAATGAGGAAAAGTTTAGCGTAATTGAGAAGGAGATGTTGGCGGTAGTGTGGGCGATGGAGAGGTTTCGCCAATACTTATGGGGAGCGAAATCCTTAGTGAAGACGGACCACAAACCCTTGGTCCGAGTGCTAACCTCCAGTGGTCATGGTCACGCTACACCTAGAATTGCAAAAATGACACTGAGGCTGTTGGACTTTGTGTATGAGGTGGAACACATTCCGGGACCACAGAACAAAGTTGCAGACTTCCTGAGCAGGGCGGTGGCCATGGAAGACGCAAGCATCCAGGAGAAACAAAAGTGGGAAGGTTATGTGGTAGCCACCATACAGGACACTGAGAAGGTCATAAGTGCACAAGAGTGGGAGGATGCATACAAAGAAGACGTCGACTTAGAGGCCATCAAAGGATATGTCGTCCATGGGTGGCCGGAGAAGAGACACCTCAAGGAAGAGCTCAGGCGGTACTGGGAAGTGAGGGATGAACTATCGCTAGCGGAGAATCCCACATTTCTGTTGAGAGGGGACAAGGTAGTACCACCGCAAGGCATACTGGAACACTTAATGACTCTACTACACGAAGGGCACCAGGGCATCACCAAGACCAAGGCCCTTGCCAGGCAAGCATACTGGTGGCCTGCCATTGATGCGCAGGTAGAGCGGTACGTAAGACTGTGCGAATCGTCTGCCAAGGCAGACAAATCACAGAGCATGCTAAGAACACCGCTAGGAAAGTTCCCGATACCTGATGGACCATGGGAAATGGTGTTGGTAGACATAATGGGCCCCATCCTCAACAGGGCAGGGACACAGAAGTATGCTGTGGTCCTCATTGATAAATACTCCAAGTGGCCGGAAGTAGAGGTGATGGAGAACGTGGACACGGAGGCGGTGGTAAATTTCTTACGTGCCACCTTTGTCAGGGAGGGAATCCCTAAGATCATCATATGCGACAATGGGCCGCAATTCACCTCGGCGAAATGCACTGCCTTCACTGACAGGAATGGAATAGAAGTGAAACACACGCCCATCTATCATCCCTCAGGAAACGGTCAAGTAGAGCGTTTCAATCGTGTAATCATGGGTACCATTCAGGCGGCCATCAACGATGGACTAGACTGGGAGAAGGAACTGGAAAAGATGGTCTGGGCCTATCGGATCACCCCGGGAAGCACAGGGTACCGCCCCTTTAAGGTGTTGAGAGGAAGAGAGGCTTTCGCCAAAGATAATGTAGCATGGAGGAAATTGGTGGTACAAAGTAAATGGTCTCCAGCAGTAGTCAGGAGGAGTCTGGAAAGAGCCCAAGACGTGTACACGGCACACTTCAATAAAAGACACAATGTGAAAGGAGTGGAACTGGAGAAAGGCGACTGGGTAAGAGTTAGACTGGCAATCCTCAAGAAGAAGGGAGAAAGCCCGGTCACCCTATGCCCGGTCAGCCTTGCTCAGTGACGGAAAAGTATGGTCGCAGGACCGTATGGCCAAATGCAGCAAGATCTTAAAGTGGGAACGAGAGACAGAGGAAGGAGCGGAGAATGTAGTAGACGAAGGTGAAGAAGGAAGTAGTGGATGGCGAAGCGAGAATGTAGGAGAAGGAGTGCAGCAAGTGGAAGACAGCGACGGAGAAGAAGGTACGAGCGAAAGAATGAAGAGCAGGTGCAAGGAAGAACGAAATGAGGAAGTGATGGACAAGGAAGGAGAAGGTGCAGGACGACACGGAGACAGAAAGGAACGGGACGAGGAAGAAGGAGTTGAGACGGTGAAAACCAGAGTGGGGAGAGAAGTGAAGATGCCAGGGAAATACAAGGACTTTGATATGGACTGGAAGTAAGGATTTAGCTTTGTTGTGTGTGATATTGCATAAAGGGGGGAGATATGTGGTAACGTTCTAGTGTTCCGGGTGGCGGAACAGGAAATGAGGTAGCGGAAGCGGAAGGCAGCCATCTTGGCTTATTGGCGCCGACCGCTGCCGATAACGGTTGTATTCCCGGCGCTCCGAATTAAAGAGAGTAAATTATCAAATCCCTGGTGTCAGAAACACAGTCTGTTTTTATGTATATTGTTACCATAATACACCTTCCTGTGTTGCCTTCCACGCATCTTCCGTCAGACGGCCCACTCCCTTGCTTTCACGTGGCCACCCTCTCCCACACATGATTAGTCTCAGCCCCCTGCCATCTGCCCACCACCTCCCGTACTACTGTATGATCGAGGTTGCAGCACTCTTCTTTTTACCTGCGCACGTACTTTGGACTACACGGTATTTCCTTGTGTACGCCGCCTGGAGCGCTTACCCTGCAACGAACAGTCAGATCCAGTCAGTCTGACACATGTGATCATAGCAAGTGACCTAGGTAAGCCTCATTCCACCCTCGGACCCCCCTGTCCCCCCGCTTATCCTTCGCTTCACAACCTACCATGGTTTTAAATCTACTGTTTCTTTCCCAGGCAATTTCCTTGGCACCACTTTAAAATCACCTCCACAACGTGGGTTTCTCGTGTTCAGCACGCATCCAGTGGAACTCTAACCTCCGAGTTCGGTGCTCTTTCACCACCATCAGTGGTAAGTGACATAACTGTTTCCCAACACTTATGACGATTTTGAGGCTTAACTGTAGGTCGCATCTCATTGTAGCCGCTCTCATTTCCCTCCCCCGGCTCCGCACCGTCATTGCACAGAACCCGGCCGGGTTCACTGTGAGTAATGTTTTTTACTCTCCGTTGACACTCACGGTTGGCACACCTCACCCCTCATGTGAATGAGCATTTCGAAATTCAGGTATCCGCTTCTTATGCCCACTCTACCAGTATCCTATCATTTCCACATGGTCCAGTCCTTACATCCTCTCTTGCTCTCATCCCCCAGATGTCCCTTACATCGTAGGTCCCGACGAGACCCCACATTCCAGGCGGGTCGAAACGCCGTTGACGATTAATGGAAGCGAACCATTCACACAGCACTTATGATTGTATGTGTTTGCTGTAATATTCTTCATGACTTTATTTCAAAACGGTCACTTTCCTAGAGAATAATTGTTTGAAACCTTGTAAATACCTTCACCGATTGTCACTCAACTGTCGCTTTTGGTTCTTACAAATGCACTTGGGACACTTTGCACTAACAGAGTTTTATTTTGTACATTATATATGTTATATCTTTCTTTGAACAGTACAAGCTTAATTGTTGTACAAGCCTTGGCGTCACAAGCGCTCTCTCTCTTTGACTTCCCTCTTAAACTCTTACTGATATCGCTATTATGCTGTATAGTTATCAATGAATTTCAATGTACTATTCCACTGGAACCATTGTTTTCTATATAAAGTACGCACCCTGGTTCCCTTGTTTTTTCCTTTCGACTGTGCAAAGAACAGGGCTGGGTCTATCGGGCCCCTGGGCCAGAGACCCAGGGCCCACTTCTGCGGCCCAGGTTTCATTTTCCTGTCTTTGTGCATGTTGTATTTTCTGTTAAAAATGCAAGACTACAAGTCCCAGAATGCAGAAGAAACACCAACTGAATAAACCCCTCCCCCCTGGCTTGAGTCAACTCGGCGGTGGCATTTGAAAGGCAGGTCGTATGGCGATGCAATTTCAGCCACATGCATGTTGATGAGCTTTGCATTCACACCGTGATAAAGACAGGCATTAGCTCTCTCGCTATTCACATGAGTGAAGCTGCTGTAATTTCCCTTGCGTATGAGTCGTGATTGCCGCTTTTCCCAGAGTATGAAGGACGTTGCCAGGCGCTGCCCCCGTGATCTGATGCAAAGTTGTCGTCAGTGCATCCTGTCTTATCAAACCTATCTAATGACGTGCAGGCATTATGTGCTGATGGAGCTCAGATCGGAGGCTACAAACGATAGACTTTATAGGTTACCCTCAGCACAACTCTTTCGATTTTTGGCGTGCGGGTACAGGAGCTGGTCCTATCGCCACACCCAGAATGGGGCATTAAGAACTTTCTCCCCTGAACGTGGAATCACTACACAGATCTGGGATACCAAGGGGCAAATTTACAAGCACCTTGCGCCTCTTTTAACATGGGAAAAGTGATGCAAAAGTGGCGGAACGGGATTGTAAATCTGCCTCCAAGAGCTTGTTTGTGGCGGTTCCCCAGCCCTGGGGAGAAAGCTGCGGCCATTTTCTGTCTGTTCAGAGCACGTGGAAATCGTTAGTGGGAGGGTCAGAGCAGTGCTTAATTTGAGCTGGGGGTTTCCGGTGCTGGGCCTCATTACTTAAGCACTTATGACAGCCTTCCACGCTGTGGCTGCATTTAAATAATTTCAAGATAAGCACAGCTACAGGTGATTATTAATTCAATATACATCAAACATGACTATAGAGGGTTCAAGCTGCAGGGTCCTTTTGACGAGGGCTCAGGCACAAATTAAGCACTGGGTCAGAGGGGGCAGGGTGAGGGGGGAGGGTGCTGCCATTTGAGGAGTTGGTGGGCGGTGAGTCTGGTCTGGCTTCAACCTGTTGGGGGGAGCAATGTCTGTTTTCCTCACCCCTTGTAGCACCGAGAACGGTCCAGTGAATTCTGGTACAGAATTATAGGGTGTGGAGTTTATGGACTCAACAATTGTTGACCCCAAAACCCTTGGGATGGAGGGTGGTAGATTTGCCCCCAGAGTTATCCCTCTGGGTGGAATTCCACCCCTCATAATGACGGCTTTAGTCAGAGACATGCAGCTTCAAGGCGCACTTAAAGAGTGTGATTTTTTAGGTTGTCCTTCTGTTCATTGGGCCCCAGAGTGAAGGGGAACTTTAGGCTCATATTTATATTCATATTTCTGGCAACACTGGAGGTGATTGACAGCAGGTGGAAGGCCAGCCTCTCTAAAAGGGCGCCTCTAAAAGGGCTCCTGGACACCACTGCAGCAACGTCTTCCATCTCTACATGTCAAGGCATCTATCTGTATAGATTCCCCTAAACATCACCGCAGTGTGGCCCTCTGGGGGCAATGTCTAGCTTCTGAAAGGCTGTGTTTTACATTTATAATGTAATGCTTTCAAGAATCCTGGCCACCGTCTCTTAAATTGGAAAGGGGGATAATCAAACCTATTCTGAAGAAAAACAGTTCCTCAAACCCCAAAACTAATCTTCAAAATACTTTGATTGACGTGGGGCCTAAAATATTTGCAAAACTGAATCTTCAATCTGAAGGATTGGATTGACATCAATGAGCTGATACCTGTAGATCAAGGTGGTTTCAAAGAGGAGCATTCAACACTAGATCATTGCTTCAGTCTCTAGGTGGTGGCACGTACCTCAATGGATCCTCGAGAGAACCTGTGTTGTTGCCTCATCGATTTCCGATCGGTCATTGACCTGGTTAATAGAGGATATTGAGGAAGAAATGAAGCGCTGCGAACATCCTCAGGAACCCATTAGCTGTGCGGAAGGAGTCACACCAAGGGAACTGGACCATGGTTGGGCTAGATAAAAAAGGAGCTCCCTCATGTAAAACCCCAATTTAAATTGGCTTACGGCAGGGCGGCGTCCCTGCCCCTGTGCTGTACGCGCGATATCGTGTCGATTCGCCTGGGGTCCTACAAGACAGACACTGATTTTCTCCAAAGATGGGAGGATGGCAGATACCTTGCTTATCATATGCGAGTGGCCTTGAGTTTTTCTTAGATGTGATGTAAGTGACTCGCCCGTAGATGATGACAGTGGAATAAACCCTCTATTTGAAATAGGGCTCCCGGTTTTATGGTATCTATTTTTTTGACATTTCCGTCTGTATTTATCCGTATTTATTTTTTGCTAATTTTACCTTATTTATCCATATTTATTTTGGTCTTTGTGAACAAAGGAACTGAAATGTGTAGTTTTTCCATATTTATTTACTGATAAATATTCACTCATGCTTGAATGCCTGTCTGGTTTCAGTGCTGTGAACACTTGCTGAAGTTAAATCAATGCACTTATGTGAACATATGCACATTTCAGAATCAACCTTGTATATATTTACTGATGTTAAAGCCTGTTTACTAAAATCCCTTTCTTTTTTAACCCCCTTTCCTATCAACCCACACAGGTATTGGCGTGGTAGTCATGCCAGACAGAATTTAGAATTTCTAAAAAAAAAACAGTTTCTGTTTTTATCCACCTTTAAAAATAAATAGAGTCACAAAAAATAAATGTTTCCCGTCTTAATTTATCGGTAAAAATCAGTAAAAACTGAAGACTGGGAGCCCTAACTATAAATACCTTGGTATGCTGGTCAATAAAAAATTAGAATGGAAAATGGACTTGGACATCTTAAAAACCTAGACACTAACATCTGTGGGAGGGTTAAAGAAATTAAAAAGGGACTGTGGTGGCCGCTCATTCGTGTTGGGTTCACCGGGTATAAAGCTCTGATGGCTCCACAAATGCTAGGCGGGGCAGAGATCCTAGCCCAAGGGATGACACGCCTACTCTTACCTAGCAGCCGAGACATGGAGCGAACTACCCTTTCATCTACAGACCTCCCAACCTCTTCCAGAGTTCCAAACATTCCTGAAGACTTGGCTCTCTGGCTCATCAACTGGAGCCTGCCAGCACCTGGATACCCTCACGGGTGACAAGAAGCGCTTTACAAATCCACTGATTGATCAATTGAAGACTGGGCAAACATAGAGGGTAAATGTCTTGAAACCCTAGGGGGCGCTGCTCTGTGGTCCATGGTTCGATGAATTCGAGTTGAAGCCGGGTTGAACTCTTGGGACAGGATACCAGCACCCTTGGGATTGCTTTTCTGGCACAAACAGCTAACAGGCTGTGCTACCAACTGACCTGACGTCATTCTTCTCGTCCCTTCTCCAGACCTCGGGTCGGAGGATGAGCACAAGTGACAGTGCCTGGATGTTGACAGAGCCTGAGAATATATCAGGGCAGGAGAGCATCATTTCAGAAGTGTCAGGCATTCTTTGTAAAGTTTGGTGTTTCAGGCAAAGGAGACCCCCATCCACTAACATGTCCCAGTCGACGGACCCGAATGACCCATGTGAGGCTCATGAAAGGTCAAAGGTCCCTCTCTCAGGCGAAGCTGTGGACACGCCTACTTTCGACTTTTTGAGGCGAGTTTAAGGGAGCTTATGTGAGATTCTTTGAGCCAGCACGTGGGCATGGGCGTCGGCGGTTGGAAGGGGGGCGCTTGTATCCCCCCTCCACCCCCCAGCACCCCTCCTTGGCCCCCCCTGCGGACGCTCATGCTTAGTGTCTGTCAGTCACTTCCTTCGTTTGCTGCTCATCTTTTTATTGACGGGGAGGCATTTCACACACACTGTGAGTGTGCATAGAGAATAGCAGAGCAAAGAGACGGAGAGGGGCACTTCACATGTACGGTGAGTTGGCACAGCAAGTGGGTGACTTCTGAGAGGGTGATGAGGCACCACACACACTCAGTGAGCTGAAACAGAGAGTGGCTAAGAGGGAGAGGGGTCACTTCACACACTCAGTGAGCTGGCACTGAGTGTGGCAGAGAGGGAGAGGGGTCACTTCACACACTCAGTGAACAGGCACTGAGTGTGGCTAAGAGGGAGAGGGGTCACTTCACACACTCAGTGAGCTGGCACAGAGAGTGGCTAAGAGGGAGAGGGGTCACTTCACACACTCAGTGAGTTGACACAGAGTGGGAGAGGCAGAGCACAGAGATGGAGAGGGAACATTTCACATACACAGTAAGTGGGCACAAAGTGGCAGAGCATAAGAGGGAGTGGAATCACTTCACACACACAGTGAGATGGCACAAAGAGTGGTAGAGCACAGAGAGGGAGGGGGAACTTTATGCACATAGTCAGTGGGCACAGAGAGAGGAAGAGCACAGAGAGGGAGAGGGGGCTCTTCACACACACACACAGTGATGGGCATAGAAAGTGGGTGTCAGAACACAGAAAAGGTGAGGGGGCTTTTCACACACGCATTGAGTGGGCACAGAGAGCGGGAGAGCACAGAGAGGGGGCACTTCACACATGGTGATATGGGACAGAGTGGCACAGCATAAAGAGTGAGATAAGGCACTTCTCACACAAAAAGTTGGCACAGAGGGAGATGGATAATTTCACATGTACGGTGAGTTGGCACAGCAAGCGGGTAACTACTGAAAGGGAGATGTGGCACTTCACACACTCAGTGAGCTGGCACTGAGTGTGGCAGAGAGGGAGAGGGGTCACTTCACACACTTATTGAGTTGGCACAGTGAGTGCCAGCAAGTTCGAGGGGCCACTTCACACACTCTGTGAGTGGGCACACAGAGTGGCAGAGCAAAGAGAATGAGAGGGAACATTTCACATACACTAAGTGTGGACACATAGAGGGACAAAGCACAGAGAGGGAGAGGGGGCACTTCACACACACACACACACAGTGAGTTGGCACAGACAGTGGCAGGGCACAGAGTGGTAGAGGGGGCTCTTCACACACACAGTGAGTGGGCACAGAGGTTGAAAGGGCACAGAAAGGGAGAGGGGCGCTTTACACACACAGTCAGTTGGCACAGACAGTGGCAGGGCACAGATTGGTAGAGGGGGCACTTCACACACACAGTGAGTGGGCACAGAGGGTGAAAGGGCACAGAAAGGGAGAGGGGGCGCTTTACACACACAGTCAGTTGGCACAGACAGTGGCAGGGCACAGATTGGTAGAGGGGGCACTTCACACACACAGTGAGTGGTGACAAGAGTGGCAGAGCACAAAGAAGGAGAGGGGGTATTTCACACAGATAGTGAGTGGGCACCTAGAGTTACAGCTCAGAGAGATGGCGAGGGGGCACTTCACACATGGTGAGTGGTGACAGAGAGTGGCATAGCACAGAAGGAGAGGGGTCTTTTCACATGTACAATGAGTTGGCACAGCAAGTGGGTGACCACTGAGGGGAAGATGGGACACTTCACACACTAATTGAGTTGGCACAGAGAGAGGCAGAGAGGGATATTGGTCACTTCGCAAACTCAGTGAGTTGGCACAGGGAGTGGCAGAGAGTGGGAGGGGGTCGTGTCACACACACAGTGATTGGGCACAGAGGATGGCAGAGCAAAGAAAGGGAGAGAGGGCACTTCAAACACACGGTGAGTGTGTACAGAGAGTGGCAGAACACAGAGAGGGAGAGGGGGCACTGCAGACACACAGTGAGTGTGCACAGAGAGTGGCAGAGCACAGAGAGGTGGAGGGGCACTTCACACACAGTGAGTGTGCACAGAGAGTGGCAGAGCACAGAGAGGGAGAGGGGGCACTTCACACACACAGTGAGTGTGCACAGAGAGTGGCAGAGCACAGAGAGGGAGAGGGGGAGCAGGGCAACACGGACACCATGTGGGAGAGTATTAACAAAGCAACACTGACACCAGCAGGGCAACACTGACAACGGGAGGAGGGGGCAAGCAACATGGACACCAGGAAGGAGGGTGGTGGTAAAGCAACACTGACAATGGGAGGGAGGTGGAGGCAAGGCAATGGAGACAACAGGAGAGAGGGTGGGCAAGTTAGTAGAGACAACAGGAGAGAAGGTGGGGACAAGCCAACACTGACAACAGCAGGGAGAGTGGGAGAAAGGCAACACTGACAACTGAAGGAAGGGTGGGGGCAAGGCAGTGGAGACAGCAGGAGGGAGGGTGATGGCAAGGCAACACTGACAACTGGAGAGAGGGTGGTGTAAGGCAACACAGACAACAGGAGGGAGGGAGGGGGCAAGGCAACATAGTTAGCAGGAAGTGGAGAAAGAGAGACCGAGAAGTAGGGAGGAAGGAAGATGAGAGAGCAATTGGAGCGGGGTGGGGAGGTCTGGGTGAGGGAGAGCTGCTTCAGAGAAGTGAGACCTGTGTCCTAACTCCGCCAGTGAAGACAGCGGGTCCAAAGGAGAAAGAACCAGGCCAGACAGAGTAGGTCCAGGCAGTGTGCACGGATGCAGGCTCGGTGCGTCCGTAAGAGGGACAGGGCAGGCAGAACAGCTCCAGAGACGGGCAAGCAGAACCGGAGCAGGGCGAGCCGATCTGGACCAGCAGATCATCCTGAGCAGGGAGACGGCGTGATACACAATCAGAATGTAGTGTTCAGCTATTGGGGTGCTAGGGAGTAACTTTAGGGTTCAGGGTGGGTGTGGGTTTTAGGGTGCCAGGGAGTAATTTTAAGGTTCAGGGTGGGTTAGGGATTGGGGTACCAGGGGGATCATTTTAGCGTTCAGGGTGGGTATGGGTTTTGGAGTACCAGGGGTAATTTTAGGGTACATGGGTGGGTATGGGTTTTGGGGTGCAAGGGGGGAATTTTAGGTTTCAAGGCGGGTATGAGTTTTGGGGGGGCAGGGGTAATAGGTTTTGGGTGGGTGGGTATAGGTTTTGGGGTGCTAGGGGGGAATTTTAGGGACCAGGGCGGGTATGGATTTTGGGGTGCCACAAAAGAAAGAGATGGCTGTGACACAAAAACCCTATGGTGTTTGTAATGTAGTAATGTAATGTAGTGGTACTTGTATAGCGCACGAATCACCATGAGGCATCTTGGCGCTTGTACGAATACCGCTGAGGAACCCTTCCTGGCCTTTCCCTGTGAAGTGCCCACTCCTGGGCACCCGCAAGGTGAAGCCAGGCATCCTAGCGTTTTTGGGGCCGTTGTGGAGATTAAGCAAGCTATTGCCCAGAGTTGCAGAGTGGGACCTATGATTAGAATAGGCACGGAGGCGAGAATTATCAGGTCCGGGGAAATTGAGCCCAAGAGCCTCCGAGGCAGGAATTGAACCCTGGTCCCGGGCTAGACCTCTGCATCAGGGTCTGCCACTCTAACCATTGAGCCACACTTATGCGGCCTGCTTCCTGCCCCCCATGGCTCCTCCTGCGCCCCAGTGTTTCTTGTGCCCCACCTGGCACACATCATGTCGAAGGATGGTGATGACGTTAACAATTTGACTCCCCCACTGGAAAAATTTCTGCGAACACTCATGCACGTGGTCGGGGTTAGAACGATTTGTGGTTGAATAAATGATTTCTGACAGATTGTGAGGTTTTGTTTTGTCCCCACAGAGATATTCTTTTGATAAACGACTAATTGCTTTCGCCAGACCGCGCCATCCATGAGGGAGGCGCGCGCGGTGCATATTTAATGTCCGCCTCTCTGCGGACTCCTGTGGCAGATAGCCCGGCCTGGCCCCTTCCGAGATGTGAACATGTTTTCCCTTCGTCTTCTCCAAACCGCTGCTGCCTCTTGTGCACCTGAGCAGGATGGAGGCGGACAGGCGGCCTTCTTGAGAGCAGAGGATGGAGGAGGGGGGCACACCTGGCCTCAGGTGCACTGGGCCTCTGGTACCCATCGAGTCTGATCTCCTGAGACAGGCACTGCAGGGACATGCCACCCCGAATCAGGGAGGCGTCCTGGGGTGTCTGGCGGGGAGTGTCTGCTCTGCCTTAAACCCCACTGGCCGCAGTTGTATGAAACTCATGTTGTCAGAATCCACCCTGGTAGTTTCCAGCACAAAGGTAGATGCTTGTTCCAATCTTAACCTGTGTGCTCTGCTCTGATTCAGACTGAAAGGGAGCTGGGCTGCCTTGCCTCAGCGGTTGGGAGGGCTCACCTCCAGAGAGGTAATGGAGTCTGGTGCCAGTGGAGGAAGCAACAAATGACCTGAGTTTGCACCCTGGCTTAGACAGGAAAGACCTAAAAACATTGGTCCAATCGCTAGTTCTCTCTAGACTGGATTACTGCAATTCTCTTCTGAAGGGCCTACCCGAATCTCACCTCTTCCCCCTCAAATCCGTCCTCCATTCAGCAGCTCGCTTTATTTCAGGGTCCAAACGAAGCAACCACATCACTACTATCCTGTCCTCTCTTCGATGGCTTCCGATCAAGGTAAGATCTATTAACAAAACGGCTTGCATCACCCACAAAGCCTTGCACACTTCCCCCCCTCTTTACCTGGCCGATAAATTGAAAATGTCAGGAGGTTGGAGACCTTCTCGCAATGCAGAAATATTTCTGCTTGAGCCCCCTCCTTTAAAAGAGAAAGATCGATGGCGCAATCGTTCTCAGATAATGCGGTGAGAATCTGGAACTCGCTTCCGCCATTGCTCCATGCTACCACCTCTACACGGATCTTCAAAGCGGACCTCAAATCTCTCCTCTTCCAAAGACACTTTCAGAACTAATATCTTCCTTCTCAGACCCCTCTAGGAAGTTCATTCATCATTGTAAAATTGTAATATTTTCTTGTACATTCCTCAACCTTGCTTGATGTGTTTGATATTGTTTTCTTGCCTTTTCTATGGTTTTACCCTACCTCTTCTAGTCTCCTGTTTATTTTTGTAACGTTCTATTTTGTACCATTTCTCTCATGTAACGTAACTGGTTCTACTGTACAGCGCTCTGACACCATCGGGTAAAGTCCGCACTATATAAAAATGCATTAAATAAATAAATACATAAAATTATCCGTGTGGCCGCAATTTGGAAGTTCATTGATATCTTTATATAAATTGTAAGGCACTAACCTAGCACCTAATTGTCCACTCTTACGGCCAATACCTATAAACCCAAATTAAAATACAGCAAACAGGCAAGAGCACAGTGACGGCTCCTCCGCAGTGGTGGAGGAGCGTCGCCCCACTGCGTGGTGCAGAACCAGGAATGAAAAATAAAAGGATGCTCTAGCATCGTTTTATTTTTCGTTTGCCGGTTCTGAGCCAGCGTGTGCATGGAGGGGAGGGGCACGGGAGGGTGGAGGTGGAGTCCTTGTGCACTCCCTAAGTGCCCATATGTGTTTGGCCGGCCTTCTCAGGCCGACTAAAACACACATGAACACTTAGGTTTCTCCAGCCCGGCGGCATTCAGCTGCCGGGCTGGAGAAGCCCCCACGGACTCCATGACCCGAGCGGAGCGTCGCTCCTGCCTGCTCAGGCCAATCCCCAGGCTGCAGATTGGATGGGAGTCTGTACCAGGGGCTGCTGGGGCCAGGATGAGGCCAGCAGGAGCGACGCAGCGCGGGAGGCGGCCGGCGGCGTCAGGTACCTAAAAAAAAAATATTATTATTAGCATGTCCCCCTTCCCCCGTGCTCACACCACCCTTTGTTAGTGGCATCCACCACTGAAGAACAGCACAGAGAAAAGAATTCACTGTTGACTTTATTTTCTATTTAGGATGAAAACGCTATTTTCTTACATTGCTCTTCAAACCACCACAGGTGGGTGAGATGGAAACAAACTCGATAACCGATTCCACAGCCCTGATCCTGCAATGCCCGGGCTCCTTCCACCATACCTGGCACAGCGCCACATAGAGATGCAAAGGTTCAGCTCAGCTGAGGAGTGTGCCTCTGAGTTTGGGCATACAAATAACGCTAGGTTGTATGACACAGCCACGCATACCCAAACCCTGCTGTCTTAACCACGTGCTCTTTACAACGACGGCATCTTTACCGCGCATGCCTTTATCATGCTTGCCTATACAAAGAATTTCGTTGTAAAAGAATGATTGGTAAAGGTATATGGGTGGTAAAGATCTCACCCCAGCCCCCCCTGCCCTGACCCCAAAAATTCAGCCCTCCTGCGTTGTTTTTTACACTGCCAGCCCTATTAACTACCCGACCCCCTACCATGAGCCCTAAAACCCAGGTCTCTAGCACCAAAAAACTATCCCGACCCAGCACCACCACCCTGAACCCTAAAAACTGGCACACAGCCCTTCCTCCTTAGCCCCAAGCCCTAAAATTCGGCCCCCTGCCCTAAAAACTGCACTGACCCCAGTCCCCCGCCCTGAGCCCTAAACCCAGCCCACACACCTAAAACCTACCTCCACCTCCCTCTGGCCCCAGCCCAACATACCGAACTGTATCCCGGTCCTTCTTCCTGCCGCGATCCTTTCGGTGCCCGCCCCACTCATCCGCTCGGACAGCTAGAACACTGACTGCCTTCACGTGGTTAAGGCATATGCGTGGTTAAAGCAAGCGTTTTTCAGCTTGCGGGGAAATGGCATACGTGCTTAAGTCTGAGTTGTAAAGGCCGTTTCCCATAGCCCTATATTGGGACATTAGCGCATAATAATGTGCAGGATTCGCTTAGGTTTTGGTGTTTTTCAAGATAGCACAATCTGACCAAGAATTGCCTTTCTTCAATAAATCATCTTTTTTAAGATGTAAGATCTGGGCTGCTTATACATCTACCATAGCTTTGCATTATGTGGAAAGCTTTGCATGGGTTAAACTTCCTGGAAAGGGCTGTAAGTATGTGGGGCCTGTGGTTCTGTGCTTCCATCCTTGAGGTCATTTCTTGAGCAGCCAATGGAGTTGCTTGGAGATGGAATGGGTGAATTCTCTAAGCGTCTTTGGCAAGCTGCTGTATTTGAGGGACATTTTGAACCATCTGAATGACATATAGATGTGGTAATTATCGGTCCACAAGTTAGAATATTTAGACCAGGAAAGGGGCAGCAGGAAAGATGAAGGGTAAGGCGCACACGGGCCTTAAGGCTGGTTCAATAGTTTCAATGGCCAAAACATGACCTACTAAATCTTTTGATGTTAGTGAAGAAAAAAACAGATGGGAGTTGAAATCTTCTTCTGTGGTCTACAGGGAATCATTTCTGGATGGACCAGGACAGAAGCTGGCGATTAAGCAAGACCCAATCAGGGACCCCATTAGGGATGCCCTGACTCTCAGCATAAAGTAAGGATACCTACATTTTGAGCATTTGTGCAAAAGCCAGTTGGTGCCACCTGAAAGCACTTGCCTACCTGGAGACATCACAGGTGCCTTCAGTCGGCAGC
Source organism: Lissotriton vulgaris (assembly GCF_964263255.1). Classification (NCBI taxonomy): domain Eukaryota; kingdom Metazoa; phylum Chordata; class Amphibia; order Caudata; family Salamandridae; genus Lissotriton; species Lissotriton vulgaris. Next base: position 31,891,399 of record NC_141699.1, on the reverse strand, counting down.
AGCAGGGTGTCCTCATTTGTGCGCCTAAAAGACCTTCAGTTATAATTAGGGTAGAAAGAAGGAACATGGGGTCCTTAAAGAGAAAGGGTAGGCGGTGGGTCGCTGCGGCATTCACAGGCCAGCAGTAGGTCCTTGGAAGGAAGTAGTCTTAGAAACTCAGTCTGAGTCCAGCCTAGCTGAAAAGATCTGGTCTAGTTAGATACTTCCTCAGTCAGGCCGCTTCAGTTTCTCATAGCTCAGAGCAGGATGTGGGGTCGCTAGCGTTGAACATGGCTGACCGGCCCACGAGCAAGAGTATAGGTGATGTCATAACAAATCGAGAACAAATCTCCTACATGCTTCATCACTGGGTTCCCACCTTGGACGCTGAATGCTTCCAGGGTGTGCTGCGACGCCTTGATGACCACATCAAGGATAAGTAGGAGAAATTTTAAATACCCCGCAACTAACCGCCACGATTTTAAAATTAACCGAGAGTCCTGTAAATAAAATCACAGCTTGTGGATGGGAATCTCATTTTTAAAATTTTATTTCACCTCATGGTGACACAAACACAGCCACAAGATCACTACATAACAAAAACCAGCTCTGCTGTAATCAGGCGTCGCCGCACACCCTGGAAGCATTCGGCGACCAGGGCGGGAACCCAATGATGATGCATATCACCTACTAGGAAGGTGAGTGAGGGTTCTTTTAGAAACACCTTGTGTTTTCCAAATCAATGACACTTTAGAGAACAACAAAATAAAGGTTATGGGAAAGACAAAAAAGATATAGGTAGAAGACTCGCTCTATTGTTGTTATATATATTTAAAGGTTGAGAAGGCTTTGCTTCATGAGTCTAGGGGATGTCAGACACTTGGCAACAGCATCAGCTGGAGGCCTTACCCAGCACCTCAGTGAAAAAACCTGGGAAATGTCACTTTCCTAAATATAGACTAAAGAATTGTGACATTGTGACATAGAAGAAGCCAAATATATATGATGTCCTTCTGGTGAAGGCGCAGTGAAGGCTGCGGGGAGGGGGGTCTGAAAGAACCTCTCTGAGCCACATTGTTCTCTTGGATAAAAAGCAAAAAAAGAGGAAACTTCTTGTGCAGAAATATACTTAAACCAGTAGACATTGTAGGTAAAACTTTCTCTCTTGATTCAAAAACTCTTTTTTGTTGTCGGTATTTACCTGTCCTCAGGGTGAATAGTTGGACCGCAGGTGATGAACACCTTCTCATGGAATGGAGACATAAAAAGTGAGGCGTTGTCAGCTTAGCCCAGAGTGCTCACTCACTTTGTGAGAAGTTAACTCTGCTTTCTGAAAGATCTAATATTGTAGGTGAGAAAAAAGAGGGACTCAGAAACACCACTCCACCAAGGAGTAAGGGTCAAAGGGAAAAGTTTAAAGACTACAACAGATTCAATCGCCAAATCTAATCAATAACAATACACCAATAATCTGGTAGTCTGACAAAAACAAAAACTACTACAAAAGGCTAGATAAATAGGTTGCAATTGTGATCACCCATCGAAATTACATATGGTGACCACTGACATTACTACAGTATGTACGACTCCTTGACAGTAGAAACCCTGAGGAGGGGAAACGGAAATGAGGATTTCCATCAACTGCCCTTGGTGGCCATTGTCATCATTTGGAACTCTAAAGGTACCCCTGTCACCTCAGTTCTACTGGCAGCAAGCCAGAGACCAGTGAAGTAGGTGTTGTCAAAGACCAATGAAGAAAGGAAAAGAGATTGACAGCCTAAATATCCAAATAGTATACTGACCAAGACAATCAAATGCAGTGCAAAAAGAAAATATCTATGTGAGGTGAAGTTAAAAAAGGTTCAGCAGCAATCCAAATAGCTTTAATAATGACTGCTGTCGATCTTAATAAAAAGAGTGTTGGCATGTAACAAATCTGCCGGGTGTAGTTGGTCTACTAGTTTCAGCCGTTATGGGTCACAGAACCCCGGCTTTCATCAGGACCTTCAAAAGAAAGCTACTGCACAAGGGTGCAATTTGAGAAGAGCCTCAGCACATTGACTGAGGTACCGACGGAGAGGGGGGTGCCTCCCTTGACCTGAGTCTGAGCCAGGTGAGGTGAGGTTCAGACCTCACACAGGACAGGTATGAATAGCCATCCTTCCTGTACAGAGGTATTGTGAAATATCACAAGCTATGGTACTGTGATAACTATATATGTCTTTCTTGTTTATTGTGTATATTTGTTTCACTGTTCTCAAATTGCACCCTTATGCAGTAGCTTTCTTTTGAAGGTCCTGATAAAAGCCGGGGTTCTGTGACCCATAACGGCTGAAACTAGTAGACCAACTACACCCGGCAGATTTGTTACATGCCGACACTCTTTTTATTAAGATCAACAGCAGTCATTATTAAAGCTATTTGAATTGCTGCTGAATCTTTTTTAACTTCACCTCACATAGATATTTTCTTTTTGCACTGCATTTGATTGTCTTGGTCAGTATACCTATTTGGATAATTAGGCCGTCCTTTGTGTGCCCTCTCACTTGCACCCTAAATTGGGCCCCCCACCGCGCTTTTCGCGGAGCTATGTCATTTTCTTCTTAGCCTTCGTGCTTGGCGCCGGGCGCCATCTTGGGGGTGGTTTGGAGCGAGTGTGCCACTTGTGGGAGCGCTCTAGCGCTCTTTTACTTCACAGGTGAGCCCTACTTAAAGCTCGCCTCCTGCGCGCAGCGGTGACGCGCAGCGGGAGCGCCGGACTCTCGCCGGAGTCAAGCCAGAGTCCTGCCCGTCTGCGCCCGTCAGCGTCCCGGAGGCGGGCGGAGCGGCGGGTGGGACTCTACCATCAGGGATGTGTCCCCCTGGGACCCCCGTCCTGCGCTATTCCTCTAGCGATCTTCGCTCTTTCCATCCTCATGTCTCTGGCTGTCGCATGGTTTTTCCCGGTCGATATCATGGGAAATCCCGCTGCCCGGGTTGTGGCTGGCACCCGACCCGTTTGCTCACCTCACGGCCGAGCAATGACACCTTCAGGATGGGCTTCGGTTGCATGCTATTAAACACCAGGTCAGCATGCAAACATGCGCAGGACATTTATGAGCTTCTCGACATAGAGAAGCCACTATGCCTCATGCTCACTGAGACATGGTGGACCGACTCTTCTAACCCTGACGTTGCTATGGCAATCCCGCCTGATTATAACATCTTCAGAAAGGATAGAGCCAAGGGAAGGGGAGGTGGAGTGGCGTTAGTGGTCCGGAAGGGAATCCCCTGTTTGATCCTGCCAGCTATTGACATCCGAGGCTCTGAGACCCTAGCCTTCTCTATTACTCTATCGCCCCACCAATCCTTTAAGGGACTGCTAATATACAGGCCACCTGGTGCACCCGGCACCTTCTTTGAAGATCTGGATTTGGTGTTGGTTGAGTTGGCCCTGAAAGCTGAACATTGTATCGTGGCTGGCGATCTCAACTTTCGATTGGATGATCCATCCGATCCGGCTGCCACCAAACTCTCTGAGGCGCTAACCCCTCTGGGACTTGTCCCTTACCTTCAGGAGCCCACGCATGAGAAGGGGCACACCCTTGACCAAGTTTTCTCGTCTGTCCCTCTTCAGGGTATAGAGGTTGCTCCTGTCCTCTGGTCAGACCACTTCCTTGCCAAATTTGTCATCAAGGGCATAGGTAAGTCAGCGCCTACCCCTGCACATCAACAGGGTCGTGTCCATAGGGCACTCCATCGAGTAACCCCAGAGATGCTGGCTCAAGCAGCTGTGGCCCATCCCTGCCTCCTATCAGGCGACCTAGACAGGGACTTGCAGACCATGCAGGATTGGTTTTTGGACAGGCTAAACGAGCTCGCCCCGGAAGTAACATCTCGCCCGACACCGAAACGGGTCTCCGCGCCCTGGTTTACCGCTGCACTGTCGGCTACGCGGCAGCAGTGCAAGGTAGCCGAAAGAGCTTGGCGGGCACAATATGACACTGTTGCCAAGCTGACCTATAAAACGGTGGTCAAGGCTTATCACCGGGACATTCGCCTGGAAAAAAAAGCGTATCTTGCCAGGAGAATTGATGCTGCGTCCAACTCCTGCAAGGAGATATTCTCCATCGTGAGAGAATTCACCTCACCTTGGTCGAACACCTCGGACCAAAAACCATCTGGTACCTGGGCTGCGGATCTTGCTGACTTCTTTACGAGCAAGATCCAACGCATCCAGGAGTCATTCCTGGTACCAATGTCTGTGGGCCAAACTGAACGGGATATTCCCACACTGCCACAGACCGGGCCAAGGGCGACGTTGAGTGTGTTTCCTCCGATCTCTGCTCCGGACTCCCTGGCTCTAATGGGCAATTTAAAATCGGGTTCTCCCCTTGACCCATGCCCGGCTAAATTTCTAGCGAAAGTCGCGGAGGTGATCAACCCGCTGGCTAATCCGCTTTTGAATCTTTCGTTGAGGCTAGGTGTGGTCCCGCAAGCCTGGAAGCAGGCGATGGTGATCCCCTTGCTTAAAAAATCTGGCCTGGACCCGAAGGCCCCAGTTAATTATAGGCCCATCTCTTTGCTGCCGGCCCTCACGAAGATTCTGGAAAAGCACGTTCAAGGCGTGCTCTCCAATTTCCTTGAATCTAATGAGATCTTGCACCCCACCCAATCGGGCTTTCGTCCCCATCTTAGCACTGAGACGGCGCTCCTGGAGGTTTCGGAAACCATTAGAGGGGTTCTGGACTCTGGGGGAAAAGTCATGCTGGTGATGCTAGACCTGTCGGCGGCTTTCGACACCGTTCCCCATGATGGTCTCCTCGCAAGACTTCGCGAGATAGGCATACGGGGGACGGTGTTCGACTGGTTTTCCTCCTTTCTTGCCGGCCGCCGGCAAACGATCTGGGCCCCGCCTGATTCCGCCGTGATGCCGCCTCTGGGAGTCGGGGTCCCTCAGGGCTCTATTCTGAGCCCGACCCTCTTTAACATCATTATGACCCCGTTGGCGGCACTGGTGGAGTCGCATGGTGCCCAGATCGTATCCTATGCGGATGACACCCAGCTCCTCTTCTCCTGTACGAGAGGAGGCGACTTTGACGGGGAGAGTATTCGGGATTGCCTTGGGGCTGTTTTTCATTGGTTCCATCTAAACAGCCTCAAGTGCAATTCCGACAAGTCCGAAGTACTTTTCTTTGGGTGCGACACCGAGCCTGACTGGCAGACTTGGTGGCCACAGGACATGTTCCCTCCATCCTGCTCCTCTCAGGTGGCAAAGAATCTGGGGGTGAAGCTGGATAACAGGTTAACCTTGAAATCGCAGATCCTGGGGGTGTCTGGCATGTGCTTTGGCATCCTTAGGATGCTGCGGAGGTTTCTTCCTTTGTTATCCGTGGAACATAGGACGTTGACAGTTCAGGCTCTGATTGGGTCCAGGTTGGATTATTCCAACATTCTCTACCTGGGCCTTCCAGAGTACCTGCTGCAGCGCCTTCAAGTGGTGCAAAACGCCGCGGCTAGGGCTATCTTCGGCCTTAGTAGGCGCTCCAGTGCCTCGGCCTTGCTGGTAACGTTACATTGGTTGCCCATTCGCAAGAGGATCGCCTTTAAGGCTCTGACCTTGGTCTATAAAGCTCTTCACAAGGGGGGAGCTAAGTATCTCCAAAAGAGAATGGTCTTTTATCATCCGACCAGGTCTCTGAGGTCGGAATCCCTGCACCTTGCTGTCGTCCCTCGGGTAAAGAAAGCGCGCCTTGGTGGGCGCTCTTTTGGAGTGCTGGCATCTCAGCTATGGAACTCTCTGCCGCTGGCCCTGCGGGGTGCCACTAGCTTATTGGCTTTTAGGAAAGGCCTTAAGACGTGGCTTTTTATTCAGTAGCCGTTCTTTTTGGTATTTCTGGCTCACTACTCTTTTAGTCTTTCATTTGGTGTTATGTTATTATGCTGCAGTTTTCTTGCCTTCTCCAATAAAAGCGCCGGGACACTCTTCTTGAGTAGCCGTGCGCTATAAAAATGAACCAATAACATAACATAACATAACATAACAATCTCTTTTCCTTTCTTCATTGGTCTTTGACAACACCTACTTCACTGGTCTCTGGCTTGCTGCCAGTAGAACTGAGGTGACAGGGGTACCTTTGGAGTTCCAAATGATGACAATGGCCACCAAGGGCAGTTGATGGAAATCCTTATTTCCTTTTTCCCTCCTCAGGGTTTCTACTGTCATGGAGTCGTACATACTGTAGTAATGTCGGTGGTCACCATATGTAATTTCGATGGATGATCACAACTGCAACCTATTTCTCTAGCCTTTTGTAGTAGTTTTTGTTTTTGTCAGACTACCAGATTTTTGGTGTATTGTTATTGAGAAAAAGAGGCAAACAACGACTTTAGATTGAAAAATCCTCCCTTGTCTAAACATTTTCACCATCTATTATCATTAGCCAGAAACATTTTCTAGGTTAAACTCACTAAAACAGTCAAATTAACCACCAAACTCAAGATAGCCTGCTTGACGCACAAAGCTCTTCATTATAAGACCCCCGTTTACCTAGCAAGAAACCTCGACCTTTCTGGGTTGAATCATGCCCTAAGAAGCTCTAACGCTCTCCCGCTGAAACCTCACAAATTCAAAAAGAAAAAAAAGTACAACCGCTGCGTCTCTGGTCTTGCTCCGAGAATATGGAACGCTCTTTCTCCCGAAATAAGATCCGACCCTTCGACCTCCTCATTGAAAAAACAAGTCAAATTGTTACTCCTGAACAGGCAATCACACATGGGCGTCCACAGGGAGGGCAAGGAGGGGTGCTGCGGGGGGGGGGGGAGGGGAGGGGGGACAAGCGCTCCTCCTTGCCCCCCCCTTCCCTGCGGACGCCCATGCATTCACAACCATCGACCTGAGCCACCTATCGAACTTCTGTTTCTTATCAACAACATGGGTCTCTCATTCAACAATGCAATTTTTGTTACTTGCATGTTCCATGTGGTTGGTTTGCTCTTTTTGTCCTTGTGCTTGTTAACCTACTATATGTGTAGTTTGTAGGCCTTTTCCTGCCAATCGTGATCTGCCTCTCTGTACAGCGCTCTGATCTCCTTACGGGTCTTGTTCTCGCGCTGTATAAAACTTTAAAAATAAAATAAAATAAACTTGGGTTCACAAGGAGTGTGCAACTGGCAAGTATTTCATTGCCTCATTAGGGTCAGTGAGCACTACATAAATGCAATTAGAAACAGATTATTTATGCAGAAGTTGAGATTAAGGCAGGGTGAGCCTTAATTGTTATTTAAACAGGCATTATTTAGGCAAGACGACCATATTTTGAAAACCAAAAGCTGAGACATTTTGCAGACGTAGAAGTGCAATTACAGGCGTGCAGCTGCTGTAACTCACAGAATGGCTTTTTGACCAGAGAGGAACTTGGGGTCCCCAAGTGAGGGCGAAGAGGTTGGCGGTTATTAGATCATCGTCTGCCCTCTTGGGCTTTGCGGGCAGGTTGGGGGCCAGGCCTATGGAAGCGTTGTTAAAAATCTACAAGAGCAAATCGGTCGCCATTGCTTCATATGGTTCCCCACTCTGGGGCTATGTTAATGTGGATCCAATCCAGAGAGCGGAGAACAGATTTATTCGGACACTCCTCTCTGTGCCGCAGTCAACACCAACCTACTCTATACACATGGAGGTGGGCTTAGACTTTCTAACTGATGGGTTGAACATGGCTCCCCTGATCTTTTGGTTAAAGACGTGGCTTAATGAAGACCTCCCGCTGAACCATAAGATCATGTCCGATGTCTTGTCCCTAGACCATTTCAAAAAGATCCCCTGGCTGGCCTATCTGCTGAAGGCATTCTTAGATTTGGGGCGACCAGAGCTCTTTACCTCCCCCCAAGATATTAAGGCCCAAGACATCGATTTTGTTAAAAATCACTTTATGGGGAGGGCACGAGCATCCCGTGAGGAAAGGGAGTAAGTGAAACTATCAGTAAGGGGTCATTACCTACTTGTCAATTCATTTTCTTTAGCTCCTTATCTTGGTTTTGTTACAATCCCTTTCCATAGGTTTCTTTTAACTAAGTTTAGGTTTAATTTGTTACATTTTTATTTAGGCACTTTTAAAATATGGGAAAAACCGGAACTAGCTCCACCCTGCAGCTGTGACCATTTCTCAGTCCAAGATACTATGCATTTTGTTATGTTTTGTGGGTTTTATTTAGAGCCAAGGAAAAAATACCTATACCTGAAGGAGGCGGGCTTCACACAAGTGAGACCGGCCTTGCTCTTTTTACAATCATTGACTAACCCACGCATTACCTTTTGTATAGCTAACTTCTTGGTAGCTGCAGCCAGGATGAAAAAACATATCCATTAGATCCATTGTTATTCCTTTTAACTTCAGTACGCCTGCATTTGTTTTTTAATGTAATTGATTTTATTGTCATATTTTAATATGTATGAAATGTAATTGATTCTACTGTCATATTTCAATATGTATGAAATGTTCCTAAAACTCCCTGTATGAAATGTTTTTTAATCTCTTTGTATGACTTTTAATTAAGTCAAATAAAGATAATTTGACTTGGCTTAACTGACAGGACTCACCGACATAGAAAACGGACGATAATAAGGCTGGAAGGTATCAGCACAGGTATTTGTGTGTTAATAAGAGTGAATTGGATAGACAGTTGCCGAGAGATGGCTGCAAAGATAGAGAAATCGAGATGTTGCATCTGACACCCCTAAAACCATAGATCTAACTGAGGTCCTCTGATCTTTATTCAAATATCCTTGATAGCTCCCCTGATAAGGAGGTTTGGATGGATTTTATCTGTCACAGGTACCTGAGTTGCCTTACCTAGAGCAGGCTCTGCCTCCTTGCCGTTGGGTGGTCGACAACTGAGGGCGTAAACCTGAGCTTGTGTCCACAGGCAAATGAATCTGGGGAATTACACAGGACTTTGCAAGAGGCGAGCACGCTAAGGGAACAAAATTAAGCAAACAACTTGAATGTAAATCTCACTGCCGGGAGAAGCAAGCTGGCATCTTCCCAATGCACCTCACTGCGTCCGCCATCTTCCCAATGCACCTCACTGCGTCCGCCATCTTCCCAATGCACCTCACTCTGTCCGCCATCTCCCTGAGTCCACCATCTTCCCACTTCATTTCACTGCCGCCCTTCCTATTGCTTCTCACTCCAGCTCCCATCTTTCCTCTGCATCTCACTGCAGCTGCAATCTTCCCAATGCATCTCACTGTCACTGCCAGCTTCCCACTGCATCTTCCTACTGCCATCATCTTCCCACTGCAACTCACTGCAGCTGCCATTTTCCCACTGCACTTCACTGCCATCTTCCCAATGTATCTCGCTACAGCTGCAATCTTCCCAATATATCTCACTGTGACTGTCATCTTCACACTTGTATCTCACTGTGGCTACCATGTTCACACTGCATTTTATTGCGACTGGCATCTTCACACTGCATCTCACTGCGGCCACTATCTTCTCTCTGCATCTCATTATGACTGCCATTTTCCCACTATATCTCACTGCTGCCATCATCTTCCTACTGCTTCTCACTCAGGCAGCCATCTTCCCTCTGAACCACGCTGTGTTCACAGTCTTCCCACTGCATCTGGCTGCGGCTGCCATCTTCCCACTGCATCTGACTGCGGCTGCCATCTTCCCTCTGCAGCTCACTATGACTGCCATCTTCACACTACATTTCATTGCAGCTGCCATCTTTCCAATGCATCTCGCTGCAACTGCCATCTTCCCACTGCATCTAACTGCGGCTGCCATCTTCCCTCTGCAGCTCACTGCGACTGCCATCTTCACACTGCATTTCATTGCAGCTGCCATCTTCCCAATGCATCTCGCTGCAACTGCCATCTTCACACTGCATCTCACTGTGGCTGGCATTTTCCCTCTGCATGTCAGTACCACCATCATCTTCACACTGTACCTTCTTGAGACTGCCATCTTCACACTGTATCTCACTGACAATGCATCGTCACACCAATCATGGCCGAAGACTTCGCCTCGACCATGAAAGGCATCCAGTCGGGGGCCCCCACCGACTCATTCCCCTCACAAATCTACCACAGATCCACGGCCGCCATCACACCCGAACCACAATGCATCATCAATACCACCTTTAAAACAGGCACCTTCCCAGATGACTGGAAGCGCGCATAAGTCAGACCCCTGCTCAAGTAGCCCACAGCTGAACCCACCGGCCTCAAGAACTATCAGCTCATCTCGCTCCTCCCTTTCGCAGCCAAAGTCGCAGGGAAAACAGTCAACAGGGAAATGACACGATTCATCGAAGAGAACGCCGTCCTCGACCCATCCCAATCCAGGTTACAAAGTAACCATATCACAGAGACCACCCTACTCGTCGCCACAGGTGACATCTGCATCCTCCTGGACCAAGGCCACTCTGCAGCCCTCATCCTACTCGACCTATCAGCGGCCTTCGACACCGTATCCAACTGCACACTAGTCGCCAGACTACATGACGCAGGCATACAAGGAACAGCCCTGGACTGGATCCGATCATTCCTCACTGGAAGAAGCCAAAGGATCAGACTCCCACCGTTCCTCTCCGACCCCACTAAAATCACCTGTGGAGTCCCACATGGTTCATCCCTTAGCCCCGCACTCTTCAACATCTACATGGCCTCCCCGCAGCCATCGTCCAACAACACGGCCTCAACATTATTACTACGTTGAAGACACCCAACTCATCCTCTACCTCACCAAACACCCCACCCTGCCAAACTGAACTTCCAGAAAGGAATGCAAGGCATCGCAGTCTATATATCCAACAGCTACCTGAAGCTTAACGCTGAGAAGACAGAAGCCCTCGTCCTCAGTACCACCCCTTCAGCATGGGACAGCACCTGGTGGCCAACCGACCTCAGACGCCCACCTACCCCCTCAGATCATGCCAGGAACCTCAGCATCTTACTCGACTCATCACTCACCATGAACCGACAGGTCAACGCCGTCACCTCCAGCTGCTTCAACACCCTCCGCATCCTCCGCAGCACTTTCAAGTGGATCCCCTGAGTCAAGAAAGACAGTCACCCATGCACTCATCACCAGCAGACTGGACTATGGAAACGCACTCCACACCGGCATCAACAAATTCCTACTCTGCAAACTCCAGGCAATACAGAACACCACCGCCAGAGACGTCCTCGGCATTGCCAATACGAACACATGACCCATCACCTTCAAAAGTCGCCACTGGCTCCTCAAGGAGAGAAGAGTCCCCTTCAAAATCCTCACTCACGCTTACAAATGCCTGCACAACAACGGACCCAAATACTTCAACAACAGAATCAACTTCACGTACCCAAAAGAAACCTCTGATCTTCCAAACTCGCACTGGCCGAACCCCAGCGCATCCACAGAGCCAGAGCAGGCCGAAGATCCTTCTCTCACATCGCAGCCATAACCTGGAACGAGCTACCGGCAGACATCAGACGGGCCCCCTCCCTGAACACCCTCAGGAAGACCCTCAAGACCTGGCTCTTCGGTTACACAGATCTACGGACCCCCCTCAGCGCCTTGAGACCCTCACGGGTGAGTAGCGCGCTTACAATTCCCTGATTGATTGATCTCCACACTGCGCTCACTGCTGCCACCACCTTCCCTGGCATCTCACTGCATCTGTCGAGTACCACAGTTTGTAGATTCTTTTCTCCGCTTTGAAGTTCCACTTATTGAAGTGCCGCAGAACTAGCGAAACTCAAAGACATGAACAGAAAGTGCACAAGAAGTGCGTCTTTTCAATCCCGCGGGCTAACTGTCCTGTCGGCTCCTTCCCGCTCCAACCCAGAAATGTAGAAAAAGCAGAACAGGATGTTCAAATTGATTTCATAACTTTAATGGAATAGCACAAGCGGGCACAGTGTTTTCTGAAAGGTAAAATTAAATCAAAATGTGAAATTTGAACAGTTAATTAAAAATCAAAGGCGGAATAAAAATAGAATCAATTATCCCGACGCTGTTCAATCCCTTGTAAGCCTGGGCTACGGCGGGAGGAGCCGCGAACGCTTTTCATAATCTGGACTCCGAAAATATTGAATTTAACCATGACCTCTGCCCCCGGGCCCTCTCCCACAGAGGAGTCGCTGGAAAATGATTTGAGAACCGGAGAGTTAACGCAGAACTACCATGAATTGGAATAGGAGTAATTATCTATCTATCTATCTGTCTGTCTGTCTGTCCGTCCGTCCGTCCGTCCGTCCGTCCGTCCGTCCGTCCGTCCGTCCGTCCGTCCGTCCGTCCGTCTGTCTGTCTGTCTGTCTGTCTGTCTGTCTGTCTGTCTGTCTGTCTGTCTGTCTGTCTGTCTGTCTGTCTGTCTGTCTGTCTGTCTGTCTGTCTGTCTGTCTGTCTGTCTGTCTGTCTGTCTGTCTGTATGTCTGTCTGTCTGTCTGTCTGTCTGTCTGTCTGTCTGTCTGTCTGTCTATCTATCTTTCTGTCTGTCTTGGCACCCCTATTTACCTATCTATGTGCTCAACCTTTATCTGGAACTACTGGAAACGTCACAATTGATAAGGAATTACATAGTTGTGTCCATATTACGAGGGGAAAAGGTATCGATATGAGACCATGAGGTGTTCTTTCATTATGCTGCACACGTCGGCCGCAATGCACGCTGCATGCATTTGTTACAATTATATACCCAGGATCCTTTGGGGTAGCCATATGTTTTACAATATAATGAGCAAGAAAACAGTAAACCAGAATGTGGCCCAAATTAATTACCAGTAACTAAGATGAATTCGAGCATTCCACCTATCATTTTTTTTAATTTTCAAATGACTGACTGTCTCAACCCCCTCCCCCCACCCCCCTGGCCATTAAAAGACAGACCCTACAAGCGGCTGGCACCCTTTGAACCCCACTGACCTTTCAGAAAAGGCACTCTGACATTTAACCGGCTTTGTCCTTGCCTTCAAAAACAAGCATTTGCAATGCAATAGGTCTCGCATTTGCCAGAGTTTAAGCTATTGGCATTGTAAATGACAATGCCTTTTATTCATGTGTTTTCAAAACTAACAAATATATAAAAGGCACTGTAATTTCTAATGCCAATAGAGCAAACTCTTGCAAATGTGAGACCACTTTCATAGTGGTTGCGTCCTTTTTTTTAGACGCTGCTCACTGTATTCAGGTTACAGCGAGCCACATCTAAAGAAAGAGGCAAGGCTACAATTAAAGTGAAAACACGTCATGGGGCTCTTTTAGTACAAAAAAAAATTTGTACACCAAAAAATGTTTTCGGGGGGTAAAAGCACCCCATGCCATGCTTTCACTTTAATGTTGACCACAGCCCTTTCTTTAGACGGGGGTTCGCTTTAACCTGAATACGGTGAGCCGCATCTAAAGAAAGAGGTGTGGCCACTATTAAAGTGAAAGCATGGTATGGGGGCTTTCACTGAAGGAAAAAAAAAATGCTTTATAGTGAGGCCGCTAATGTTAAAGCGGACCCTGAATCCAAATTAAATAAACAAATAAGCACGGCTGCTATACTTACAGCGGACCGCACTGCTAAAGTAAAGAAAGTAAGAAACGCGGCCGCTATAAAGCGGGGGAGTGCTGCTTGTAGAAAAGCACGTAGTGGGTATAATAGGGGCAAATCATTGAAGAAAATGGTGCTCACAGCCTAGATAATGCAGACCGTGTAACAAATCACAAGTAAAAAGTCCAGTCCTCATGGGAGGTTACAAAATCAGACAAGGCACTACCAAGGAGGGACTAATAAACCTATTTGTGAATGAAAAGCAATGGTTTAGAAAGGACAGTAACAAGAGCCAATAGAAAAGATGGGGTGGGACATGGGCGGAGACTCAGGACCCTACCTGAATACAGCATGCCTCGCAGGGCAGCGCATGCGCTGGCCAGGCTCGACCTAAAAAAACACAGCTTGCATGCCTGCTGAAATCTAATCGGACTGAGCTCCTCAGTACTCAACGGCTGTTCCTCAGGTGCGTCAGTCTCTCTCGGACATGTATATTCAGTCTGCTGCTAACTCCAGTGAGCCCCTTGTCTATCGCCTGTGGTGGGTGAGAGCCTGGGCAGCACACTGGAGCTTTTTCAATGCCCATGGATTGTTGGTCATATGTTGTTTTACCCTCAGTGTGTTCTTTCTTCCTCAAACATTTCTCCTTCCACCTGAACAGGCTGTCACCCCTCATGAGGTTTATGCGTAATCTTTGATGGTCTGAGCTTTGGGGACACATCTCTCACCCATCTCCCAGGCCCCCTTGTAGTTATCTCACTCTGCACCCTCTTGTTCTCCTGCTCAGATCAGCATTAGAAGCAGTATGTTCTCTTCGCGTTCCGCAGCCAATCAGAGTGACAGGCGTTGCCTCCTTGTATGAGCGCCCATCTCCCAGCCACTCACTCATTAGCGATGATAACACCAATCAGAATCAAATTCCACCCTCTGCATAATGACAGCCGCGGTGGAAATAAAAGCACTGGAGCAGAAAGAGGAAGATGAGTTCCAAGCAGAATGGGCTGTCAATCACAGCATCCATAAACTGTCGCGATTCCGCCCACGTGCCAAGTAAACAGGATGTTTGAGATGAACATTAGCTGAAGGAAGAACTTCAAAGTGGGAACGAGCACCCAACTTTGAGCTTCGCACTCATCATAGGGACCTGCTTGCAAAGAACGTCCCGCGAAGGGCCACGGACACTCCTAACAAGCCAGGTGACCCCACATGGTCAGCAGTAGCCATGAGACTAACCTGTGGACGGTCCACGGATAACTATAAAATCACTTCAGACAGTGTGATACATGCTGCACTATGCCACCGACCTCAAAGTTTCTGTGCCCATCCCCAAACAACCCTGAAGGCCTCACATAGTCTTTGTGTTTGTTAGAAATGGGATTTCTGGTTCGCTAGGGTATGCACCGAAGCCAGGTGAACCCACCACTCTAGTCAGGGCAAAGGAGTTACATGCCAAAGATAACCTGTGCTCACCCTCTGGTAGCTTGGCTCAGAGCAGGCAGGCTGATCAACAGAGGCCATATGTAAAGCGTTTGCGCAACACACTCACACCAGTAACAATAAACACACCACAAACGAGACTCCACGCAGGATGACCTAAAAATATAGTATGTTGTACATAACACGGACCAAACCAACATGAATCAGAAATAACGCTCATATTATTTGATCCTGTGAGAGTTCTCGTCATTCTGGCAGTTCAAGAATCAAAATGTCATACATCAGAACATCAACACATAAAATGTGGCAGTTAGATTAGATACAAAACAAATACATCAAAAAATATCACCCATAGTGCACGAGTCACCATATGTCACCATAGGTCCATGAATCACACATGAGTGCATGTAATGTAACCTTGTTTGGAGGTAAAACACATGAATAGTGGTTGAAACATATGACACAGTGCGCCTGCACTCCCATTAGAGGATATATGGTAAACAGACTCAGCAATATAGTGCACAGAATCACATGTGCACCTATTGGTGATAGTACTGGAAGTTATAGCTGTCTACATCTGTAGGGAGACTTAGCTGGGTCCCCCGAGTGGGTCAGCAACACGGCAGCCCCCGGCGAGAATACGATGCAACTGCAACACTAAGCTCCACCTTCCTTAAAAGGGTCTGAATCAGATTCCGCACTGCTGCTGGTGTCGGGCTTCGGGCAGTTTCCTCACCCTTAATCCTGAAGGGAATGGCGTCCAGTGCCTGTGGGGTGGTCCCACAACTGAGGCATTAAGATCCGTATGGGAGGCTCCTACAGCCTTACAGTAGGCCAATTGGCTCCTCCTGTGTTGGTGCTGCCACCTGCACGGCTGCCTTGTGTCAGCAGAAGAATACAGGCCAGTTTCCCTTTGGCTGTCGGCGGCTCCTGGAGCGGGGTCCGTTGCGTAGGAGTTCCGTCAAGCAACTTCCCTGGAAAGTGGGCAGAGTTGGGAATTTCTCCTGAGGCTACGCGCCTCCTCTGCAGCCACTTTTTGTGAAACGTGCCAGCTCAGTCTGTCGCGGCTTCCTTGGCTGGGGGGGTGCACTGTATATGAAAAGAAGGTTTGCTGCCAGGTGCTTTATCATAAAGTGCTCAAAATGCATTGAGAGATAAAAGCGCACACCGCACACTAGCCTCCAAGATGAAGTGAAGACATAAAGCGCTGTGATTGCATGGGCAACAACCAATGCTCACCAAGCGCTGGGCCCTTGGGGGACCACTTGGGGAGAGGCAGTCAGTCAGCAGTGGGCAGGTAGACAAGCACATATAAGCAAATAATGGTAATTCCTCCTGTCAGTCCATCAGTGCTTGGTGAACACAAAGTCAAGGAAGAGCTGGCAACAGGGCAATAAACAGAAAAGCAATCCAGTGAGTCCTTTAGGCCACCCAGCAATTAGCAGGCAGCAGGGCAGCCGAGAAAGAGCAGTCCAGATGAGTCCTTTATGTGGCGCAGCAGTACTTCTGACAGAGGTTCAGTCCCAGTTCCAAAAGTGCTCTAAAAATGATGGGGATTCCCAAATGTCTTTGTTTAAAGGAGCAACTTCAAAGAAAACCTGTCAAGAGCACAGCACCCTCTTTCAGCCCCAGGCCTGGCTTCAGACATCAGAAGGGTGTAAATCAGCCCTTTGTGTGAGGGCAGGACACAACCTATACAAATGTAAGTGCACTCCGTTTCCTTCTCTCTCTGCCCAGGAAGACTATCAGTAAGCCAATGGATGCAGGTGCCTCCCCTGTCACACCCATCCCCTCCTGTGTGGTGGCTGTCTGGAAAGTATGCACAAAGTCTAACTGCCACCCAGCTAAGACGTGTATTGGAGTCAGGATGCAAAACACTAGAGTTATAAGCACAGAGAAATGTCCACTTTCTAAAAATGGCATTTCTGAAATAGTGATGCAAGATCCAATTACAACAGTAAGCAGGATTTCTCACTACCATTCTAAACATATCAAACATGGCAATGCTACTCTTTTCAGTTCAGGAATTATCACTAAAACACATATAATAGAATTTCAAATGCTAGTCTATTAACTGACTGAGTTTATCGGTTTTCATCCGCATGAAAGGATAAAGCCCCTGTAGAAGAGTCTAGCCCGAAATGCATTGGGTTAGATACCAAATGTTAGCTGTAAAGATGTCTAATGACAACGCATAATTTGGCAATAACATTACCTACATGAAGAACTTCTATGAAGAAAAAATTACATGATGCATTAAATTGACATTTCAACATTCAATGGATTAAAGTTTGACTTTTATTAAGATATCGAGGGAGTGCAGGTTAGGGACATTTTTACTGACTGTGAAAACGCTCATATTGTTTAGATAAACCACATCCCATGCTCAGGAAATGATACCCTTCTGCACCTAATACATGAATTATTGATCAAATAGCAAGATTACCTTCATAGGAGTGATATTGCCAAAAATTATTAATTCTAAATACAGCACTATGCCACTGACCTCATTGTCTCTATGCCCAATCCCAATCAACCCTGAAGGCCCCACACAATCTTTGATGCAAAATAACCAGAAAACCTTTCACCGTGTTCAATAAATTCGCCACTAAACTGGAGACAGTCTGAGGTTTAATATAAAATCACTCCAGACTATGCGATAAATACAGCACTATGCCACTGACCCCATAGGCCCTGTTCTAAACCCCAAACAAACCTTAAGGTCCTGCAAAGACCTTATCTTTAATAAATCCAATTTTATCCTGAAGACTCTTCATAGTGAACTATAAATTCAACACTTATCTGAAGGCTGTCCAAGGTTTATGCACAATAGAGTTTATCGCACACCCACCGTCTTCATAGTTATTCCTCAGTTGCGTAACAGTCTTGTGCCGCAGTCCAGGTGTCTCCAACCTTTTCTCTACTGAGAGCTTATTATGTTCAATGAAACACATTGACAGCTACTAATTCACCAGTGTTGTATAATTTCAGGGCCCGATTCACAGAAGTAATCTGAGACAAAATCCAAAACGTACTACCTTTTGTATTCACAGAAGGCATTTAGTAGTAGTAAAGTTAGGATTTTGTCTTAAGTCTGTCTTAAGTCTGTCTTAAGTATGTCCTAAGTCTGTCCTACGTTTGTCTTAAGTCTGTCTTAAGTCAAACTTAAGACAAAATCCTAACTTTACTACTAATAAACGCCTTCTGTGAATACCAAAAGTAGTAAATTTAGGTTTTTGCCTCAGATTAGTTCTGTGAATCAGCCCCTATGTTCTGTGAATTGGGCCCTCAATGTTTATGTATGTAGCATAGTCCGTAGTCATGAACCACAGTATCCCTTTCCATGTTCTTTGTGGTTCTCCCATTTATTTCAAATGCAAATGCTCATATAAACATTAAAATATGTCTTTACAACATCTCCTGCTGTTCATAAAACCATTTCATGGTCCCAATAATCAGCCCAACTAACATTAAATCAGTACAAATCTAGAGTGGTGCCCTTTGAGAACATGCACATGAAGATATTTGGAAACTGGGTGACAATAACCTCAACACTCCCTGAATGTCCCACGCTATGAGCACCCCTCATTAAACACCTGGCTAGTGTCCCAATTCCAGACAGTGAAATCTTGAGAGCTAAGGAAGCTGGGGCACATGATGCAGGTATTGGTGCCCGCCACAGGTCCCTCTATCCACCTGATATTTTTCACTCAGTAAAATTCAGCATGTTTGATCTGCTGGAATTTGTCAGGTGGAAAATCGTGTTTCTGATACTAGTGCAAACAGTGGTCTTCCTAGGTGTTAGTACTTTATGACAAATGGGTAGTTTAAAGAGGCCTGATTGTACCAACACCAGCACTCAGCCCGTGAAGTTACAGGTTTTGATAACTCGGCTGAGTCGCTAATCTCTATTCTGCGATGTATCGAAGCGGCAGTGAGACGAGGCACTCACTTCTTTATTTCGCTTTTCTGGGTTTCCGTGCCATCTCTCAGAGGTAAGGTGCCCTGGGAAATGACGTCAAGGCTTCAATATAAGGCGAAAGGCAGTCATGGGATGCCAGACTCCGTGAGATGGTGCCAAAGGGATGTCGCTCACTGAAGGAGGGCAGAACTGTACAGAATTATCTACTTCTGAGGGGGCGGAGCGGGATTGAGCATCTCAACATTATTCAGATGAGATGGCTCGCTGTGGCTTCGTTAATGCTGGCCTCGGAGAACCTTCTCACCAGAGTCAGACACAAGTGACGCTCTGCCATCCTCAGCTTCATTAGACAGCATTGAGGACATCTCAGGGGTCTTTCACTAGAAGTCAAGTCCAGTGCCCTTCACCACCAGAGAGGGTCAGACTCCTCAAGACCTTTGTGGTGAGATACTGTCAGCGATGGCTTCCTCAGTGCCAGGCCCCTACCCACAGTGACGCCAGGGAAAGACGCAATGACACAAGGGACATCACAAGAGCTGCTTTCATCCTTAGCTTCAGGAGATGACATTCAGGATGTCAAAGTGGAAGTTATCGTTAACATGTGGACTTTGGTTGGTGTCCACCTTAGAGCCGGACACGGTGAAACCGCATACAGCTCCTCTGGTGAGAGGCCAGAAACCTCTGGTCCATGAAGGGCAAGTGTTTGCTACTACTCTGGTCACAGTCATCAAGTGCAAGTGACGGGTGAAGGTCACTTGACGTAGTGCCCATGCAGCACACTCTACGTTCTGGGGTGATTCAGGTCCCCCCGCATTGGAACTCCTTTTGGTTTGGATTGCAACTGTAAGAACTGGGGGTCTTAGTTGGCAATGGTATACACCTTTAACCAAATAGGGACTCTTGCTTCTAATTCAGGGACAGGGGATTACACTACTGGATAACCCCTGCTCACCCCCTTGGTAGCTTGGCACGAGCAGACAGGCTTATCTCAGAGGCAGTCTGTTAAGCATTTGTGAACATATACAGTAATACAGTGAAATCAATCAATCAATCAATGACATTTATAGAGCGCACTACATACCCGTAGGGTCTCAAGGCGCTGGGGGTGGGGGGGTGCCGCTACTGCTCGACCAGCCAGGTCTTCAGCTTCTTCCTGAAGGAGAGGTGGTCTTGGGTCAGGCGCAGGTCGGTCGGGAAGGAGTTCCAGGTCTTGGCGGCCAGGTAGGAGAAGGACCTTCCTCCTGTAGTCGCTCTTCGGATGCGGGGGACGGCGGCGAGGGCGTGGTTGGCTGATCGGAGGTGGCGTTTGGGAGCGTAGAAGTTGATTCCGCTGTTGAGGTAGCTCGGGCCTTGGTCGTGTAGGGCTTTGTGTGCGTGGGTGAGGAGGCGGAAGGTGATTCTTTTGTTGACGGGGAGCCAGTGCAGGTCTCTCAGATGTCCGGAGATGTGGTTGGTTCGTGGGATGTCGAGGATGAGTCTGGCTGAGGCGTTCTGGATCCGCTGGAGTCTCTTCTGGAGCTTGGCGGTGGTACCGGCGTAGAGGGCGTTGCCGTAGTCCAGTCGGCTGGTGACGAGGGCCTGGGTGACGGTCTTCCTGGTCTCGGTGGGGATCCACCAGAAGATCTTCCGTAGCATGCTTAGGATGTTGAAGCACGCTGAGGAGACGGCGTTGACTTGCCTGGTCATGGAGAGGGAGGAGTCCAGGATGAAGCCCAGGGTGCGTGCATGGTCTGTCGGTTTGGGTGCGGTGCCCAGGGCGGGAGGCCACCAGGAGTCGTCCCAGGCGGAGGGTGAGGAGCCCAGGATGAGGACCTCCGTCTTGTCCGAGTTCAGTTTCAGGCGGCTGGTCGTCATCCACTCGGCTACCTCTTTCATCCCTTCGTGCAGGTTGGCTCTGGCGGCGGCGGGGTCGTTGGTCAGGGAGAGGATCAGCTGGGTGTTGTCGGCGTAGGAGATTATGTTGAGGTTGTGTTGGCGTGCGATGGCCGCGAGGGGGCTCATGTAGACGTTGAAGAGGGTGGGGCTCAGTGAGGATCCTTGAGGGACGCCGCAGATGACTTCGGTGGCCTCTGACTTGTACGGTGGTAGACGGACTCTCTGTGTTCTTCCGTCGAGGAAGGAGATGATCCATTCCAAAACACTGCAGATGGACACAACACAGGCTTTATAAAACATAAGTATTCTTTATATAGACTTATCAAAAGACCATAAACGACATAAATCCACAATACTGTACTAAATAATAATTATTCAAGATGGTGGAAATGGGTTATTCACTGAAAAACAGTCTTTAGAAACAGATAACACCAACTGGAGTTATCACGATGTCAAGGTAAAAAAAATCCCATATACGGCATCAACTGCTAGGTGTGCGGCGTCGGGCCCCGAGTCAAAACAGACCCACAAAGAACAGTACCTTGGAAAAGCGAAAACAAAGAAAGTTCACGGAGTCGGAGAGATGCGGCATCGTTGGCGCGATGCGGCATCGGTTCCTTTCTTCGGGGGAGATGATGCGTTGGGACTTGGATGCTTGCACAGGCAGGGGAGGCGTCAGTTTCTGACAGGAGAGGAGGTGACTTCACGATGGCGCCAAAACCACGGCTCCGTATGAAGTCACAATATCGATGGATTCTTGACCTCCCACGTCGACGATCGGCTCCGTGATGATGTCATTCGCTGGCGTCGAAGTGACACGGCGGCCGGCGTCGGGTGTACGTTGCAAGTCGTAGCAGCACTCACGGCTTCGGTGCAGATTAGGGCGTCACTCTCCGGCGTCAGTATTGTAGATTCCTTCTGTAACACTGAACAGCAAGTTCCAGATGCAGGCAAACAGAAGGGGTGAAGTCTGGTATCCCTGAGACTTCAGTCAGGAGGCAATCTCAAATCAAGACCTTGGAGTAATATTCTGCAAGACGATGAAAGTTCTTTAAAAGTTCCTTCTCCTTTCCTTGGCAATGAAGAGACCACTGCAGGCCAACCCAGCAAACAGCACACTGGCAGAGGGACAGTCCAAAACTCCGGTGGCTTCCTTGGTTCTTCTCATTGGCAAAAGCTTTTGTCTTGTTCCCAGAAGTGATCTAAAGTCTTGGGGTCTGGGTCCCCATATTTATACTAATATTCTCTTTGTTCTCTGAAGGCAGAGAGGCTTTTGCCTAGTCCAAACCAGTTCTGGTCAGTCCTGGAACACTTTGTTGACAAGACTCCTTCTTCCCTTTCACAGTGTAGGCCAGGGACTTCAGACGCATCACAAGAGGTGGAGCCAGCATTGTGGAGTGAAGGCACAGTCCTATTCAGTCCCAGGTGCAACTCCTCCCACCCATCTACATGCAGTTCTCTCTATTCAGCCCTGCGTTGACTCACCCTGTCTCCTGGAATCCCCCAGCTCCTGTCACTCAATCTCCCGACAAGGAATACACAACCTAGCAGAGGCAGGTTTGGAAAGTTAGGCAAGAAATACCTACTTTCTAAAAGTGGTATTTTCAAACACAGAATGTTAAAACCAACTTCGTTAAAATATGTATTTTATCATTCTGAGTTCAGGCATACTAAACTTGAATTTCTACCTAGTTCTCTCAGTCAGTTAGGATTATAAGATGTTATAATCAAACTGCCCATTCTG
The DNA here is from genome assembly GCF_964263255.1 of Lissotriton vulgaris. NCBI lineage: Eukaryota > Metazoa > Chordata > Amphibia > Caudata > Salamandridae > Lissotriton > Lissotriton vulgaris. Next base: position 31,868,933 of record NC_141699.1, on the reverse strand, counting down.
AACAACGAAAATGGCCGTAATTCACTATTAGGACATGCCACACACACCAGGGCTTGTTTTACCTTATACTTACAATGCACCCTGCCCATGGGTCTACCTTAGGGGTGTCTGATATGAAGAAAAGAGAAGGTTTAGGGACTGGCAAGTGGGTGCACTAGCCAAGTCGACATGGCAGTCACAGACTGCCCACAGGCCCTGCAATGGCAGGCCCGAGACACACTTTACAAGCTGCTTCTGTGGGTGGCACAACCAGTGCTGCAAGCCCACCAGCAGCATTTGATTTACAAGCCCTGGGCACTCCTGGTGCACTGTACTAGGGTCTGACAAGTAAATCAAATAAGACAATCATGGAGTCACTAATGAATACATCAATTTAACGTAGAGAGCACTTGCACTGTGGCACTGAATAGTAGTGGCACAGTGTCCAAAGCATCTAAGCAGCAAAGCAGATCAAAAACAGAGGAGGCAATCAGTGAAAAAGGGAAGTGAGTCTCACGCCAATGATACCAGGTCTAACAGCGACCATCCAGTGACCAGGCCAAGGTGGGTGCACCTGCGTATAGAAGAGGGGTACATGCCTTTTCACTTCAACCTCAGTGAAGGGGCTGCCTGGGGCTGTGACTGGTGAACCCATGCAGGATGCGTAGACTGCTAGATGGTCCTTGGTGGCGCTGGAAACCACCAGCGCACTGGGTCGCACCACAAATAATTGTCACCTTTACATGTAGGCACAACCGCTCTGGCCAAATCTAGCTTCATGGGGCTCAAGAACAAACATGGAAAGCCATGGCACCACAGAAACCAGCATGCCACCCGTACCTGCGGTAAACGCGGTATTCCCTCACCCTGCAAGGATGCTCGTGGTATTTCACTGATTACCCTGAGGATACACCAAGGCCTTCAGCCATCAGTAGCCATGTGTGACCTTGGCTTCTTTCTCTCCAGGTTGTTGTACATTTTTTCCAATCATCAGGAGATACAAATTGACACAGTAAATAATGTATTGTTACTTATTTTTGTAATTCCTTATTGATTCCTTTGAGCTGTATTTGTCTATTGGAAAGGAGTTTTGCTTAAATAAATGCGCTGTTCTTTAGTTATCAGTTAAAGACACAGTAAATAAATAAATTAAAGCCAGAGACACCTGCAGGTGCATCCATTTCCTACGGATCATTGGTTAATTCTGAAGTACAAGGGGGCTTCTGCTCTGCTGGGTCTTTGGTACTTCTTTTCAGTGGGCGTGGCTTCTGTGGTGCGTGAGGGGCGGCCAGCCATGCGTGATATCAGTAAGGTCATGGGGTCATGACCTCACAAGCCCTGGGCGGCATGTTCAGCCACCCTTCTTATGGAAGAAGTAAATTAAGGCGCGTGAACGCGATGCGTCAAGGCCACGAACCCGCAGTGTGCATATCACCTCTCGGGTCAGCATCTTATTAACGACCCGCCCTTGAACCGTGCGATGCAAAAGCCTGTAAATTATGGGATAATAAAAACGTGTTTATTTTTAATATCACTTTCTGCACAGTCTGCCAGCTGCATAGCCCGGGGCAATGGAATTATGCGGCAACGCGGAATCAAATTACGAGTCGGGGTTGGCTGAACGCCGCAACAAGGAAAATTAGATTTATAAGCTTATTTCGTAATCATAAGCAAAAGCCTGTATCAAGTTCTGTAGAATTATTATCCAGTCAAAAAAGTTCTTGATAGATAAAAGGCTCACGATGTTTCAGAAAAAAATACAGAATTATTAAGACTGAAAACTATACATGTTCAGTGGGTCATTAAGAATAGCATTTTCAAACATTGAACCATTTATTTCTGGAAAGAAAACAACTGCTTCATAATACTACTGTCCGGCTCATACTGTTTTCTCTTCCTCTCTGTTGGACATGGCCCTTCTTAGGGGATTTCCCTAAAACCTTTTCCTTTTTGTCCTTCTTTTCATGACCTCAGGACTTCGGGCACTTTCCCCCTGTACTGCAGCGTGAAAGTGCGCGCAACCATGGCAGGATAGGGGGCTTCCTTGATGAGTTTAGGTGTCGTACCTGTGAGTATCCTGTAAAAAGGTACATTACATACCCAGGGCGGGTACTGCACTGGCTGTAAGTGGGACACAGCACTGATTGTGCCACGCACCAGAACCCCCTGTCAAACATGTGTCATGCTCAGGTTGACCTTTCTCACTCATCAGCCAACCCTGAGGGGGCCTTTCCCTAACACCAGTGCGGCCCTATGGTAAGTCCTGAGGGGTGAAGCTCGGGGTAGGTGAGCTGCCAGGTAGGTGCACCTGTGTGTTCTCTGCCCGGTTAGTGAAAAAAAAAACATGTGGGTTTACCGTACCTAGGGGGTCGGCTCTTCCCAAGGCACTCCGCCAGGTTGTTGCCGATTGTCTGTTTGTGGCCTTAGGGCTCTGGGCACTTTTCCACGGTAAATGCAATGTGATGGCGCACTGACCCTTTCTACCCATGTTAGGAAGTGTTGCTTACCTGATGCTTGTAAAACAGGTCACCAGCCTGCCATATGATGGTTTTAAATACGTGTCCAGCCTGTCACGGCAGGCGGTGTGCTCACTTGCGCCTATGATGTTGTTAAAGATGTGTCCCGCCTGCCATTGTAGGCCGGCCTGCGCTCTTGCACCAATGGTGTGCTTAAATCTGTGTCCCACCTGCCATTGCAAGCCGGGTGCACCCTTGCACCTATGATGTGTTTAAATATATGTCCATTATTATAAAAACAACAATGGTCCCATGCAACATAGGGTAAAGTTTACAAATGAATACAGACACAGTGGATTCTGTATTAAAGTGACTTGTCCAGCCGGACAGTGGTCAGAATGTATTTAATTAAAGCAACAAAATAAAGAGAGAATATCCTTCGACAGTCTCACGTTGTGGGGCACAAGCCTGTACCTCGTTTAAACACAAACACTTTAGTACATTCAAAGTGAACAGAAAAGGGCTTTTAGGCAAAAAGCTTAAGTTGTTCTTCAGATCATAATGTGAACAGATGTTTTGAAATGTGCCATTACATCAACAAGGTACACAATAAATACACTGTTTAGGGCACACAAATTGGTCGACGGCGTTTTGATCCCACTTTTAAATCAAAGGGATCATCATCAGGACATTTGATAAGTGCCTAATAATTTCAAGCCTCTAAAACCATGTCAATTCCAGGGCTTATGATTCAAAGGGGATGCAGTCACCGGAGTCAGGACCGGCCAGGCAGAGTCGGGGATTCCGATCGCTTACAGTTGATCGGGGTACCGGATCAGTCGGTATTGCGACCCGCTCGGCAATGCGATCTGGTTACCCATTATGAATTTCACTTTACACTTGCACACATTTTTTATTACCCTCAATTGTCTCACCCCCCCGCACACCCGCATGCACCATCCGGCAGTCCTATAAAAGATCTCCGATAAAGAGACCCTTCGGGGGGACCCGTAGGGAATTGCAGCGCCGGCCCTACGAGGAGCAACTGCCCGATGATGAAGCATGACACCTTTCGAGGTGTGTGAGGGCAACAGAGGACACAAAATGGTTTCCCTGTTTTCTGTGGGTCCCCTTACCTAGGGATTCTGTTTCTTCTCCCCTTTTTATTTCCATTTTTTCACATATGGGTGACATTAGCACCTCATGCATTGGTGACTTTCTGCACCTTGCATTAGGAACAGTGTCCCTTTTTTGGAAATCAGTTTAAAATAAGGAGCATGGACACTGGACCTTACAATAGCTCCTTGGTCCCCCATCTCTCTCTTTTGTATAGTAATTTGGGCTATAATATGGAACCATTTCTTCACGCAAGTCTCCTACGCCGACGACACACAAATTGTGGTGTCAATCTCGAGCAACATCACGGAGGCGGCAGAGAAATTTAAAAAATGCATGCAACACATTTTTCAATAGATGCAGGGCAACTGCTTGAAATTAAACGGGAGCAAAAGCGAAGTCATACTGATGGGACAGACATGCAAACATGGTCACAGGAATGGTGGCCAGATGACCTGGGCCATCGCCCCACCCCAGTTGATAAGGTCAGAAACTTGGGAGTCCTCCTGGACGACAAACTTACGTACAAGGCACAAACAAATAAGCTAGCATCCTCCATCTAGTATATTCTCAAAACAATCAGGAAACTCCTACCTTACATTCCATTTGACTCACGCAAGACAGTGGTCACAGCGCTAGCACTATCTAGGCTAGATTTTGGAAATGCACCGTATGCAGGGATTCAGGTCAAGCAACTGGCAACATTACAACGTCTTCAAAATGCAGCGGCCAGATTGGTGCTAGATATCCCAAAGTATGAACCAGTGGCGTACAGATTGATGGGCCTGCACTGGCTGCCAATTGCCAAAAGAGTCAAATTCAAGTCCCTCTGCCTGACATACAAGGCACTCCAGGGAACAGGCTGCCAGTTCCTGAAAAATCACTTAAAATGGTACGAACCTTCTAGATCCTTGAGATCCAGGCAACTGAAAATGATTCAGCTTCCTAGATTCAAGCAGGTTAGATTGAGGGGGGGAGAAGCTTCACATTGCATGCAGCCCGGCACTGGAACCGGCTCCCAATATCAATTAAAAACAGACCCTCCTTGTACTCCTTCAGAAAAGAGATAAAGACTTGGTTGTTCTCCACAAGTCTCTGAACTACGACTTGAGTAAGTAGGTCTTCTGGTCACACAGTGCCAAGACGCCCATGGGCATTCGTGCGCCTTATAAATTCCAAATCAAATCAAATAAAACTGCTCTCTCAA